>NC_135788.1:28853500-29177000 GCF_051106095.1 Pogona vitticeps | reverse complement strand
TATATGTCTTCACTGAGCAAGACACTCACTGGATGCCCTTCAGCCAACCATTCTGTCTCAACCTGGTCAACCTCCCAGGGTTGTTGTGATGATAAAAAAATGTGAAAAAAGAGAGTTGAAGACTACCAGGTGCTCGTTTGGTAGAACAGTAGGAGCATTCAAACCATTTAGATTGTGTGTGTGCCTGCCTCTCTCTCTCTCTCTCTCTCTCTCTCTCTCTCTCTCTCTCTCTCTCTCTCTCTCTCTCTCTCTCTCTATCTATCTATCTATCTATCTATCTATCTATCTATCTATCTATCTATCTATCTCTATCTCTGTATCTCTCTCTATCTATTTCTGCAGACTTTTATTTTTTTTCTGACTTCCCCAAGAAGCCAGAATGATTCAGATATCCCAGCTTGCCAAATGAATCACACGAAGTTGACTTTAGAGGCAGCCTATAATTAGACCTAAAATACATTAATGTTGTACAGAGGTGACTGAGGCAAGTCTTTCCCTAGTTATGACACCAGATTTCAAAGGAAACTAGTGTTTAAACACAGCAAGCTAACCTACATAATGGTGAGAAAAGCTCTTCCTGTGACACCCAGATTAATGAAACGTTTCCCTCTTCTTTCTGGCCTCGAGAAAGAGATATTCAAAGGAGCTTCAGACTGGAAAGGATCATCTTAAGTAAAAATTCACTTGACAGCACATGATTGTTTTTATTTTATGGGCCCCATCTTGCTTCTACACTGAAATCAGGAAGCTTTGTAGTTAATATTATATAAAGACAGGTTAACTGAGTTATGCCACCTCTTCCCAACAAAAATAGGGATGTGCTGTAAAAAGAGAGAGCATGGGATGTAACGTTAGAGTATTGAAAGGAGAATGGGGATACCTATGATCAATCCTGAGTCAGCCCGGACCGCTTACCATCTCTCAGCCTGACCTATTTTATAGGATTGTTGTGAGGATGAAAAGCAGGGGAAGCCCTTGAAGGATATAAATTAAATACAGGCAGAAAGGCCATGTCAGCCTTTGCCTGAAGAGAAAACAGACATTAGAAAGTAACATATTTGACTGTGAGCCCAGTGATTTGGGAGCTTGCACAAACTCTTGTCAAGTACTGACAGATAAAAGGTATTTCTGGATTACACCCACATTTTCATAGACACCTCAAATGTAGGCCAATGTTTTTCTGGCCTAGCCTGTTTGCATACACCCACGGAGAGCCACACCACGGATGATAAATTTAATCTACCCAGTTCTGCACAGGTAGTTCCATAATCTCCAGAATTTGGTGGGACCAGCCTGTATTATCCTCTTCACGGCAGATGTACACAGTGGACAGCAGCCCTCGTTGGTATGGCGCTTCTACTGTATTAGCATAGAGCCCAATGGATATGTACATCTTTTATAAGACAGTAACAAAAAGGAAGGACAACATTACTAGTTCTGACATTTTAACATTCTTTTTTTAAACAACAACAACAACAATAATCCTCTGCTCACCGTTAAAGACAAAGAAACCCTATTCATTTGGTCACTATAATGCAGAGTTTGAAAGGTTACTTTTTTGGACTACAACTCCCAGAATTCTCCAGTAATCTCTATTACAATCTGGTGGGAGTTGTCGTTTCAAACATCTGGAGACTACTAGATTGGGAAAGGCTGGACTAGATGGACCTTTGATCTGATTCTTCAGAATTTTCTTCCATGTCATTGAAATAATCAGAATTTACTTCTGAGTAAGCATGGATAGATTGCATTGTGACAGGTAAACTATATTTACACAAATAGGTTTTCTTTTTTTTTACAACCTAACAAATAGGGTACATAATAACTGAGTCTTTGTTGAAGTCTCATGGGGAGTCCATGACAAATGTGCTGATGCAAAGCACAAATAGATTTCTGGATAGAAAGCTTCATCTCTGCGTACTTTGTCATGATACCCTTGCATTACACTCTTCTGCTTGAATAAAACATAAGCATTGGTTTTTGCACTTGATGTATATTTGATATATTGTTGTGCTGTTATTGACAACTGGCATTCTTTGCACTATTTGCAGTTTAGAATGTGTGTCTTCCCTATTTCATGTCTCCTTTTATATGAATTCTGGTTTGGTTGACTAATGAGTGAGATGATTAAATTTTGCAACGTGAAAAAGAAAAAGAAGAATAAAGGGCATGTTTTATCCTTGTAGTTACATACTCTCAGTGATGTGTAAACTGTGGGTCTCCTGCAACATTACACATTAGCCTAGAAAAGAAACCTACATTATTCCATAAAACAATGTTTATTTTATTTCTTGCATCTTCAGCACAAAGTACTCCCAGTCCAATACTTACAACTGTGTTATTCACAACTGAACAGTAAAACAAAACAAAATGGTGAAAAATGCCCAAACCATTTGTTTTGTCTAGTTACTTCCTGAGATGAGGATTGCATCAACTGTAAAGAGGGACTTTTCTGTTTTGGCACCCTGGATGAATCATTCTCCTCAGAGAAGTTAGTTTGAAGCTCAGTGTTCAATTATGTTGGCAGCAGCTAAATACCTTTTTATTCTCTAGACTTTTTATTGGTTTGTTAATGACTGGTGCTCCTGATAATTTACCAAATGTGTCCTTATTTGCTGCTATGGTTTTTTAATTGCTCTGGTGTTTGTAGTAATAATTTATTATTTTAATTACTTTAAGACTGCAGTTGTAACCTGCGTCATAAGAGTTGCAAAACTGAAGTGTGGTAATGAGTGTTTAAAAAAAAAAAGAACAAAAATTCACATCTTATCTACTACTATATAGTGTTATTATCTAGATGGCAAAATCATGAAGATATTACTATATAATTATTTCTAATGAAATTGGTTGCAGGGTAGTTGGGCCTAAAATGGTAAAGTGAAATCTAAGATTGCATGAGTGGATTTCCATCATGTGACTGAACTTTCCAGACTTCCCTCTCTCACCTCTCTGAATCTCCATGAGTCCATCAACACTCTGGAACAGATCCTATAGAAGCAATGGACCACCTATGATATGGATAAACTAAATGCTCCTACTTTGTGAATGAACAAAGTTATACACCAAACCTGTGCTGGAGGCTACTAAGTCTTTGTGCTATCCCTTTCCCACCCCTACAACCAAAAGGCAGGTGAAATGTGTGTGTAGGGATACAAGTTTGGGTGGATTACAATAGAGACTTAAAAAAAAAAGAACTGTAAAGATCTGTTTGAACTAACCTTGGCCAATACACCAGCTGTGAAAAAGTGATTAGAACTAGCAGCGGGGGAATTAGCAAAGACTGAAGAGGTTTAGAGACTTAGAAATATATGTTATTTACCGTGACTGTTGGTTTACAATTTATTGATGTACTTGGAGGATGAAAAAATAGTAATACTAGAAAGCAAAGATTTAAAATATGGACTTCATGCATACTTATGGTATAGGAATAAAGAAAGTGAACAAAGCTTTTGATAACAATATAATAAGAAAAGCATTAATAAGAGTATGGGTGAAAGTTAAAAAAAGAAGAAGGAACCTTTGGATGTAATGTTGCAACACTAATTACAGTTAAAAAACCTTAGTAGCTATTAGTTCAGTTACTTGCAGAGATGGGGAATCCGATTGTGAGACTTGCTGTCAAGTTGGACTTAAGTTGCACTGGCAACTTGACTCAGACTTGACTCTGTGGTTTTTTTTCCAATTACTTAGACTCAACAAGCAACTTACCCACCTTCTCCTTTTTTGTTTTTAATAGAGACTCTTACTTGGGGCTTGGAACTTGAGACTTGGTACAAAAGACTCAGACTTGGACTAGGACACAAAGATTTGGCAACATCCTTGGTTACCTAAATGGTCACTAGTTACAATTAACTACATTACCTATAACTAATTATACTTTGCTGTCTTGCACACCCTCGCAATAGCACGTGAGACAGGATGGACAGAACTTTAGCATTTGCGTGCTTAGCATCCTACTAATACCTCAGCACTCAAGAAAATGACTCCTGGGGGTCATCATGCTTCCCCCACCCCTTACTGCAAATGCTGATGACCTTCTCTCACAGCCTTCTGTCACCTTTTCTCATTCCCATTGGCAGCTGCCATTTTCTGCTTGTTTCACCACTTAAGAAACAGATGGAATGTTGGGCATGAAATGGAAACAGCCCTGGCCAACAGCATTTGTGCAGCCAAAATCAGTGTCACAGCGCTGGCAAGCTTGAATGGCTTGGGGCACATTTTATTTCATTTTGCCTTCAACCTTTCCAACTTCAAGTGAGTCCTCCATGCCGGAATCAAGGACTGTTAAGACTGTGGGAGTTGATTTTTATTATAACAACTTCCATTGGCTTAAATAATAAAATAAAGATGGTGCATTAGGTGTAGACAATCTCATTCAAAACATTTCAGCAGCTCTAGCTTTTCAATAATCTTTACAATAATCTGCACCCTCTACTGAAATTTCCTATTAAAACCCAATTATTTATTATCATAAATAATTCTCAGTCTCTGTGGCTGGTGTCTTCAGAGGACAGGAGTCAGAACAGTTCTGACTCCTGTCCTCTGAAGAGGCCGGCCACAGAGACTGGCGAAACATTAAGAAGAAAAATCTTAAGAACACGGCCAAACAGCCCGGAAAACCCACAACAGCCATCTTCAGACAATGTTCATTTCCTAAACCAAATGTTTCCATTTGCACAACCTGGGTTTTTTATTCCTGCAGATGTTTGTTAAAGATGTTTCATTAAATTCAAATTTTTAGAAGTTTGATTTCAACTAAGTCCGCATTGGATGGATTTATATACGCATTAAAGTAAACATGTGTAATAGTAGTCATTCTAAGATCCCAAAGCCTTTGCAAAATCCTGCGACCACTTCTGGTAATCAGCATCCCTGGCACATGCTTAGGTAATGATCATGATCAGATCCCTTAAAGACTGCAACAAAAATAAGTGGGGCTTGCTCCACTTAATATGTGCATAATCTGAAGACATCCCTTTGAATAGGAGTGGGGTGTGTGATCAGATGGTGCTTTATCTCACATTTTGGGCTAATTTGGGAACAAGCCGATTCACTCCATTTTCTGATGACTTCATAATGTTACAGGCAGCTGTGAACCAGCTTGACCCTTATCTAAGCCTATCTGAACCTTTTAAGGTCTGTGACAGGGCTACGGGTTTGTTTGTTTTTTAAAACATAGCTAGGACTGCTCCATTTTAGTTCAGTTTCTGGCATGTGTGATTCCAGATATCATACCAAAGCAGCACTGGTAGACATTTCCCCCAGCAATTGAGTGCAACGTCACTGGGGTAGCAAGCCAATGAAGTGATAGAATCAGTTACTAGTAAATGAAAAAACTAAACATGAAATCCAAAGCTTTTCCATGTTCCCTGTGGAGGAAGAGGCTGGAGAGAATGCAGAAGCATGGAAGCTGAGAGGGAGAAATGAGCTACACAGGGTCCTTTTGAGGTGTCCTATGATTTCCTGTTTGGAAACCATATGTGGCTTCCTGTCTGGAAACCACATTTTCAATCTCAGACAGAATTTTCAAGTGACCCCGTTTTCATTATCTAGCAGGTACATGGACTTTTCTAAATAAAATAAATAAATAAATCACTTTGATTACTAGGTTTGGGAGGGGAGCTATACAATAGTCTGTTTCAGCAAAAACAACAAGGAGTTTTACGGCACCTCAAAGACCAAAACACTTTATTTGGCATAAGCTTTTGTGGAATGCAGCCAACTTAATTAGAAGCAGTCCACAAAAGCATGTGTCAAAGAAAACTTGTTAGTTATTAAAGTGCCACATGGCCCTTTGTTATTTTCAATTCAATTAAGCAATTGATTTGTCTCTGTGAAATAGTCTCAAATGTGGCTTAGGTATAAAAACAAAATATTCATTGCCATAGGTTACTGAAATAGTATAGTATTCACTAATATGTTCATTTATTCGCCAGTATTAAAAGAAACTACACAGGCAGTCTTTGGGAAGTGTCCTACTAATTAGCTTGGGCACTTTCTCCCCAGAATGCCACCTAGTGTTCAATCATTAAATAGCTGCTATTAAATATTTATTTAGCTTGGAAATATGTTTAGATAATATATAAGACAGTAAGAAGACTTTAGGCTTGCAATGTCTCCTTTATCTTTCTCTAGAAACCAGTGACATAAGCTAGGCATAAAAGAATGAGTCAAGAAGATGGACACAGTTCTCGTGAACAAGGTTAGCCCAGGAATTCATTCTCCACAGCACAATACTGTATATGGAACACATGTAAAAGGTTTTTTTTGTTTTTTGCATATGCCTCTCCTCCTAGTTAATCACTCAGCCAGGCATTCCTGATATAGGAAGGTGGAAATATATTTGTTGTCTCTGATGTTCAAGTGTATAACCATTTGCTGATTATCTTCTTTTCCTCCCTCCCACCCAAGTTTCCCATTACTACGATGACGATGACGATGACGATGACTACTACTACCAGGTGTCATTTTCAATCATTCTATTTTCTGTAGGTTCAGTGCAGTGAAGATTTGACTTTTGTCTTTGAAAATAATATTCTGCATACATCTGTCTCTTATGATTTCAGTGTAGAGACTGATATCGAACAAATCCTCTGCAGAGTCCTTACCTGGGGACACGATTCAGTTCAGAAAAGATGTCATGAGTGATGCACAACTGTCTTTTTAATTCTTTGAGGCATGGGCAAGATGCTACATTTCCCATTGACTAAAATGTATAAGAGCTAGTGCCAGATGTATGCACAATCAAAGTAAATTTAGGGCAGGGGTTCCCCAACCTTGGGTAGCCCAGGTGTTCTTGGACTGCCATTCCCAGAAGCCTTCAGCACCAGCTGTGTTGGCCAAGGTTTCTTTAGAGCCTCTTAAATGGAAGACAGTTGAAAAGTTAGCATGTCATAACCTGGTCTTAGGAAGACATTACTCCAGCATATTGAATTAAGTTTCTTACCCTGCAAGAGCTGTCCCACTCAGGTCAACACACATGCACCCAGTGGAATACATCACAAACCTCCACAGAAATGGATAAAAACCATACGAGTGTCCTGTCGGAGTTTTGTTTGCAATCTTGCTTACTATCTGTAGTTTGTATGACTGGGAGGGACTTTTCAGGGTTGATGTAATTGTATATCTACCTAACACTAACCAATCATTCTTTCCAGCCTATGAATTCAGTGCCAACAATGTCAACTTAGAAGGTGTTTTCTCAAATGTAGCCAATAAAAGGACTGGGATTTATTTTATTTTTATTTGAAACAAAACTTGTTGGGTGCTTTTTGTCCTCCCCCCTCCCATCCTGCTCCTTGACTAATGAGTATTGAGAATAACCATATCTTGGCTTCCTTGGATGTGGAATTATTTGCAGAAGAGGGCTTAGACTTCAGGTATAGGGTATATAATGAGTTCCATCCTGTTTCCCAGTGTGGCTGTTTCATCTCTAACTGCTGATGGACTGCCAGTTCCAAAAGCCTGCCTGCAACGATGAATTCTGGGCAAAAGGTCATATGACAACACAGCAGATGCATAGGAACAAAGGCAGTCTTGTTGGTGTGACTTGCTTCTTTCAGCGTGGATACTCTTTTTTCAATGGCAGCCGTTTCAATAGGAAACAGTTGGCGGCCTCCGAGATAAATTTGTTTGCTCAACAAATTTGGGAGGGAGTTGCGGAAATAATGAGCAGTAAGTGGCAGAACAAGCAATTTACCGAACCAAAATACCAAAGCAAATGTAGTCATTTATTTGTGGTATTCCCTTTATTTCTTTATCTGGTATGCTGATGGGGATTGCAAAACTAGTGCTGAGTAGCCAACAGGCGCAAGACGACCTGGATAAGAAGAACTGTTCTTTCGAAGGTCAGAGTAAGAATGAAACTCTAGGTAGAACAAAGTGGAACTGGAAGTTTTCCCTGTTCTCAACTTTTCTGCTGTTTCTATCAGAGCCAGAGTTTGCAGAATCCTCCAGTCAGCATGGCTGTAAATGGAAGAAAACATCACCTGAGTAGTCCATAAAAATTCTGTGCATGTGGCAAGGCCTCACCGAGAACCATTTTGGATTTCATACTTCTTTCCACAACAAAGGGGTTCTGGGCACGACAATGGTGTTATTTAATACAGAGATGTAAACAACATGTTCTACATTAATGTTAATCCATGCTAAATTCAACAACAATGTTTACATGGCATCAAATGTTCTCACAGTGTTACTAGAAGGTTAAAAACACAATATAACCCTGATTTTGGGGGTGGTGGTTCTGGATTGTGTGGAAAGCCAACACGTGTTGTGGAGTTCTCCTTTCTCGACTATTACTTTCCATCTGAAGAGAGTAACGTCAGAGGAGGCAAGCATTATCCATTTTCCTTTCCTCAGGTTAATTCAGGTTAACCTAAATATCTGAATAGGATTTCTTATGTAAGAGGAACTTTGAGCTGTCAAATATTAATTTGGTCCCATGCTCTTCTACATGGGAAGTACAGTATTAAAGATTCGGGTTTTTGATAAAACTAGTAATTTGGAAGCACAGATACACAGCAGCTGCTCCAATGTGATTGTTAAAGCCAACATTATGCACTTGAAAAGGAAAATAAAGGCCCTTGTTTCATTTTGGTAAGAGCAAAACAAGGTTTAGTTTTTTCTACTCACACTGTGTATATTGGGAAATGCATGTAGGTTCAGCTTAAACTCCTTCACATAAGGCTTCTTTGTTAAAGAAACAACTTTCAGGAACTAATCTGTTGATATATCTAGATGAGAAACTTCTAGTTCAGTGGTAAAAAGGCATTGAGATGTTACTCCATCTTTCCCTGACTTGATGGGATTTCATTTTTCCTAGTAAGGAAAAATAATGGAAGATAAAATGTGGGGAAATTGATGTTATAAATAGACATCACCTGGACTCTCTCTGAAATTCGGCAATTGTAAGCTAAAAGGCCTTGTCTTGAAAGCAATCAGAAGAATAAGTGACATGTGCATTTAGATGCACAGCAAAATATACACTTGATCTGGCAGGATGTTTCCTTCCTTTTACGCTTTCCTCATAGGACTCTTTCTCCTGTTTGACTTGAATTAAAAAGTGTCCCCCAGTTCCAGCTGTTAGTCACAAAGAAGGCCATTTGAAAGTGACTTTGTGCTCCTGAGATTAACAGACTATTAAGGTCAGCTTCTCAGGAAAAAATGTCTAATTCTGGCTAGTCTTGTTCCCCGATTGTAAAGAATCTAGTTCAGGATAGCTCCTCCTGCTTACACAGAAAGTTGTGTGTGTGTGTGTGTGTATGTATATGTGTGTGGGGGATCAGCTTTTCAGGAGTTTGGGTGATTATTGTGATCAGGGTGTTTTTTCAAAGAAATCCACAAACACCAGCACTGCTTCAACAAAAAAGAAGGAAGTCTAAAAATCAACAAAGCCTGGCTCCTAGCACTGAAAAATACAACCTTCAAAAGGTCAATGAAGTCTACCTAGCCCCAAGGACCAGTGATCACTGCACACAAAAGACTAGTTAACGACACCCATCAATCACAGTGTCAGATCATCTCCCCCCTTATCACGACAGTACACCCCTAACAAAAAGCACCTTGATCACAATAATCACCCAATCTCCTGAAAAGAACAGAAAGCTGATCCCACAGCTACAAATTTTCAACTATCCCACATACTACACCAGAACACAGACAGAGTTCTGTCCTCTGAAGATGCCAGCTACAGAGACTTGCAAAATGTTAGGAAGAAAAACCTCCAGAACACTGCCAAACAGCCTGAAAAACCTACAACAACTAACTGTATCTTATTTTTACTGTTTTGAAGCTTTGTTCTGTGAACAGAATTGGAAAACTGTGTCAAGGAGAGGTGGCACAAAAATGTTCTTTTTAAAATAGTCCTTCATTGTTAGTACTTAGCGATACCTGTTTTTTAAAATCTATGTTTGTTTAGCAGGTACAACCAGCTTGAGTTTTGTTGAAACAGATTATTTATATCAACTGGGACAAACCTGAGAGCAAAACTATGATTAATTCTAGCTACAGATGTGAAAAATTGCAACACGATAAAGTGAGAAACAACATAGTTTCCTGTAGAGGCTATTATCAAACAGTGTTCATTTCCTTAATTTTCATTAAAAGAGTACAATCATTTACCCACTTACTTTGTACAACACATTCCAAATTCATTGGGCACAATCCAGCATGGTTAGAACTTGGTTTTGTTTCCCTTTTGGGATTTTTTCCCTGATCCATCTATGATAGGAAAAAAAAATCCACTACATGTGAAATCATCATCTTTTTAATGGAAAAGAATATTCAGTCACTATGAATCAGCCAGTATAAGTTTGTATGAGGATATGCTAGGCTGTTAAGTAAAAGCTTGGCAAGCCTATTACAGTATTTTATGCTTTCACATTTAGATTCCTTAGCATATATTATGCACTATATAAGGAGAATTACAATTTTGATAATGTCTCAGGCATGATCCACTGAAGCAGAAGAGTGAAGTGATTAATGAGGATAAGAAATAGATGCCTGCTACTTTTTAAAGTGCCATATTTTTAAAAAACTATTTTTAAGATGTCTTTGAGATACATTTGCAAGGTAGTGTGCATAAAACACAGCAGGGATGCTGGTCCATAAGGGAAATTCTGAAACTCATGGGTCAGCAGTACCTTTGCAGCAATTGGCCAAACATGCGCAAAACTGTTCGCAAGCTTTGGAGATCTTCAGGACTCTTCATATGGCAGGATGTTCCACAGTGGTGGACAGAATGAAATATCAGATGTTTCATCCAAATATATTTAATGGATCTTTAACAAGCATCTCCAATTGCATACACTATTTCCCCATGCCTTTTCCTTGGGAAAGACTGTGGGTAGAATCAAGGGAAAGCCTTCCTGAAGAGCGAGGTCTTTGCCTGCTTGTGGAAGGACAGCAATGATGGGGCCGGCCTGGCTTCCTATGGGAGGGAGTTCCAGAGTCTGGGAGCAGCAACAGGGAACCTGCTCATGCCACTGCAGAACAGCGATTTCTTGCTTTGGTGTTTCTTTTCTTAGTTGGATAGACATATTGTGAAGGACAGAAGGCTAGTGTGCCGTCCTCAGCAAAGGATAGACAAGAAGAGACATTCGGATGTGTAGAGGGGGAACTCATAAAAATAGAGGAGGAGGAGGTTAAGGGTGAAAAGGGGATAGAGGTGTGCTTAGCAGAAGACAATGAAGGAGAAAAAGGGGAGGATCAAGATCTGATGGTGTGGGAGGACACTATGGAGATTCAGGTGGCGTCCGTGGTCCGCACCGCCTTTTTCCACCTGTGGTGGATAGCCCGGCTGCGGCCCTATCTTGATGTGGGGGCACTCACTACCTTGGTTCATGCGCTCGTAATCTTGAGATTAGACCACTGTAACACGCTCTACGTGGGGCTCCCTTTGAAGCTGACGCGGAAACTTCAAGTGGTGCAGAATGCGGCGGCCAGACTCCTTAGTGGAGTGAGAAAACACCACCATATTTCTCCCATTCTGGCCGCGCTGCATTGGCTGCCCATTTGATTCTGCATTGACTTTAAAGTTTTGATGCTTGCTTATAAAGCCCTAAACGGTTTAGGGCCTCGATACTTGGCAGAACGCTTACTCCCACCTAGTTCTACTCGTGTCACACGTGCGAGTCAGGAGGTGAGGCTGAGGAGCCTGACGCCGAGGGAAGCCCGGAAGGAAAAAGCAAGAAACTGGGCCTTCTCGGCGGTGGCTCCTCAGCTCTGGAACCATCTGCCTCCGGAGATTCGTGTGGCTCCCTTGCTGGGTATTTTAAAAAACTAGTTAAAAACTTGGATGTTTAGGCAGGCCTTCCCCCCCCAGTTAATTCCCAATTTTCTTTCCCTTTCTTCTATTTGTATTATTTTATATGCTTCGATCTTGCCAAATTGTATAATTGCGTTACACATTTTATATATGTGTTGCTCCATGTTGTAAGCCGCCTAGAGTGGTCGAAATCACCAGATAGGTGGGGTATAAATAGAATGAATGAATGAATGAATGAATGAATGAATGAATGAATGAATGAATGAATGAATGAATGAATGAATGAATGAATGAATGAATGAATGAATGAATGATTGTAGCACCTGAGAGTTTATGTTGCCCTCACCTTCATAAATATCACTTGGGGTTTGGCTTTACAGAATGCATGTGGGGTACTTGCAATGACATTTGTAGGCTTGGTCATTAAGGCCTGCCAGGTACTATAGGGGAAATCTACACGTTTGTGCATTTGGGGATCCTAACTACAGTTTCACACTCACCATTCTTGAATCAGGGACTTCACTTTTAGGTTATTGTCAAATCCCTCTTCTTCTTTCACAGTTCCTACCCCCTCAGTGTTTTTAATAAAGCAATATACACACGGTTAGCCTCACAGTAGATTGTTTTCTGGTAGTACCTTCCCCTCCACCATCTTCTTTTAACTGAACAGGTAATACATTAACCAGGTGTGAGGAGATGCATGCTGGTTCAGTCCATCAAACATTAGGGCCACTGGACACCAGGTCAGTTGACGTCATTAAAATGAAATGTTATAACACTGAAGGTTGGACTGTAATCTATAAAAGCTTATGCCAAAAAAAAAACAAACGCTTGACAATGTTTAAGGCAGGGATCAGGGAACTTTTTTACCTTTTAACTTTGAATCTAAATTTAGAAAGGATGGAGACAGTGAAAGAGACAACCCAGAAGAATGGGATGGGAAGAGTCCAGAATAAAAACACTGAATGTGGACAAACAATCATCAAATTTATTTCAACTAGGAATTGAGACTAAAACCTTAAATTTGAATATGGATAGAAGAGGTTGCCATTGAAAATTAAAACCTATAACTGATGGAGGTCCGTGTGATCAGAGACATGCCCATGTTTCTGGCAGTGGGAATGGGTATTCTGGAGCGGAGGGAGCCAGAGGGAGCTGTTTCTTCACTGGCGCCAGCTGGAGTTTGCCCTTCCTCAGTGGGTAGAAGACGTTCAGGGACTCAGTCATCTGCATGGCCAGATGGCTCCTAGGAAGTGGCTTAGGGGGCTCCTGAGTGGCCACTTGCTTAGGTCCCACCCCTGCTGTCACTGAGGATCGTGAGACTGACGTCCCGGTTCGCAGTGCCCTTTGCTGCCTTTTTTGCACCTCTGCCTCCATTTTTGCCACTGATGAGGGAACTGCAAGGCTTCTTATGTGCGCCTAAAGCCGTTCCCTCCGCAGAAGTGGTGGGATCTGAGCTTTTATTTGTCTTCCTCACTTTCCTGCTTGGTTCCCCTTCACTTGCTGGGCTTTTACCCCTCTTTGCCTTGGTATTGAGTTTAGGCTCCTCAGGTGCCTCGGATGGTTTCCCTTGGGAGGGTCTTGGGATGGGCACGTCTTTCGTAGCTTGGGGCTCCTGAGACTGGCCTCCGATGTCAAAACAGGTGGCACTTCCCCCACCTTTTTTGCCACTGACAAGGGAACTGCGAGGCTTCTTGTGTGCCCCCAAACCCGTCGCACAATGACCAAGGGTGCCTGGGCGTTGGTGGCCACCCTCCAGTGACTTTGCCCAGACATGGGGGGATGAGGAAGGGGAGCGCTGGTCTTCATGGAGGTGCTGGCCGCCCATCTCCACCCAGGGGCCTCGTATAGCTGGGATGGGGAGGCCTTCGGTTTGCAGGGGTGGGATAAGATTGCAGGCTCTGTAGGCTGCAACCGGAATGGAGGATGCCACAGATTTTGATGGTGGCTGCGAGGGTGGCTGAGGGCCTGAGTGGGATGCTGAAATTTTGGGGATCCTTGGCAGGGAAGGCAGGGGTCTTGCCCATGTTTCTGGCAGTGGGAATGGGTATTCTGGAGCGGAGGGAGCCAGAGGGAGCTGTTTCTTCACTGGCGCCAGCTGGGGTTTGCCCTTCCTCAGTGGGTAGAAGACGTTCAGGGACTCAGTCATCTGCATGGCCAGATGGCTCCTAGGAAATGGCATAGGGGGCTCCTGAGTGGCCACTTGCTTAGGTCCCACCCCTGCTGTCACTGAGGTTGTCGTCTTCTTTTTCGCGGCTTTCGATGCCTTGCTTGGGGCAAGATCTTTTCCAGACCCAGCACTCTGCATCGTGAGACTGACCTCTCGGTTTACAGGGCCCTTTGTTGCCTTCCTTGCACCTCTGCCTCCATTTTTGCCACTGGCGAAGGAACTGCAAGGCTTACATGCCCCTAAAGCCATTCCCTCCCCAGAAGTGGTAGGATCTGAGCTTTTCTTTGTCTTCCTTGCCTTCCTGCTTGGTTCCTCTTCACTTGCTGAACTTTTCCCCCTCTTTGCCTTGGTATTGAGTTTAGGCTCGTCGGGTGCCTCAGATGGTTTCCCTTGGGAGGGTCTTGGGATGGGCATGTCTTTCTTGGCTTGGGGCTCCTGAGACTGGCCTCCGATGTCGTCACAGGGCCAAGAAGGGGTTGCCAACAGTTCCTGGGCCTGCCCAGAGTCCCTGGACTCTGGTGGATCCAGAGAGGGAATGATGCTGTCTGGAAGGAGGGGCTCCATGGAAGAGATGAGGTCCTCAAAATCTGGGGACTCAGTGAGGAGATTCTCCGGCAGCTGGATATCATCCCTTGAGCTCATAAGGAGATTTCTCTCTTGGGCAGGAGGCAGCAGCTGAGACTCCAACATTGGGTTTATTTGACCATCCCCTCCTGGAAGAGAGGGAACAAAACCAGGACCCTCAATCAGAAGGCACAGACTCTTCCCTTGATTGCCAGGACAAAGCCTGAGCAGCTGTCTGGTTCCAGCCCTGAGGGTGGAGCTCCTTCACACACACCCCGATCCAGTGGAGCTGCCTCCCCTCACCCACTTAACAGAAAGAGAAAAGCAGGAGTCTCCCTTTCGAACCACTTCCTTGCGTTTCTCCAGAGAAACCCTGGTACACCACCTGCCCTCTGCTGCAACCTGGGGTTAGCCGGGTCTGAGGTTTGCCAGGAACATCTGCTTGCCAGCCTTGGTGGCACTTGGGAAATGCTAGTCCTTCATGTTTCCAGGGAAGGGTGTGGGACGTGCTGTATGTAAGTGACTGGCTCTCTCCTTTTTGGGCTGAACGGGCAAAGCGAGAAAGTGAAGGTGGATTGGCCCACGTCTAATAAAGACTTTCCAGCTCCCCTTGGGAAGACAGAACAAAACCAATTCACCTCTACGGGTTCCATGTGCACTTGTTTCCCTTCTGCACTCACCGTGGGATCCTTCATGGAGTGTCTTGATATTCTCCACAGATGCTGTGGCAGAGGAAAAGGAGGGGCAGGCAGAAGAGGACTGGGAGCAGATGCTGCTCTGGCTGTTGGTCTCCACAGGCTCTCCCAGAGGGTTGGTGAGTCCTTTGGCAAGAGAGGAGGCGATTGCTCCTGAAAGAGAGAAGAGAGGATGCTTGAGCCTCTGTTCTAAGCTCGCCTGGTCCTGCCCTCTGGTAGAAGGAGGTCCCTGGGCCAACGTTGGGGGGGCTTCTCCACTGGAAGACCCATTAAGCAGTCTGGAAGCTGGATGAGGAGCAGGCATAGCCTCCAGAAACAGTCTGTGAGAGACGCCCAAAACAGACGCCTGTGGATCTCAGCATGCATTTCCTACTCCTGCCTGCACCCACAATGTATGTAAGCCAGGGTCCTTGTGCAGGTCAGCCACCCAGTGCCGATCTTACCTAATGGTATTACCCAATGGTATTATAAAAGGTACAGTTTTACTCAATTTCAGAAGCAGGAAGCCTGGCTATGGTCTTTTGTTTCTCTCTTGCAGCCTCTTTGCATTCCTGCTGCCTTCTTTTTTTTAACCTCTTATTCTGCAACCTCTCTCTCTCTCAAAAAAAAAAAAAAAAAAAAAAACAATGGAGAACTTTTCCTTTTCTCCACCTCACCCTGTAGCAGCGTCTACATTTTGGGAGGTTTTTTAAAAAATATATTTTTTTAAACTTTCCATTACTATATTCTCTGTAGGACCTGATTATCTGAGGTTTAACAACCTTCTGTCCCATCCCCTTTAATAAAAGAGAGAAAAGGTCCCCCAGGGCATCCGTCTTGTGTGTAATTTTGAAGCTGCCTCTCCTGTCCAAAGCCACCGTTGCTGGCTGTCAGTCGTTCCATCCGCTCCCCTGGCTCTTCTCTCTAGACTGATCTCCTTGTGCTCATGTGTCCCTTTAACAAGATGTGCCAGACCCTGGAGTCGCCACCTTCTTCTTCCCACAGAGCTCTCCCATTGAGCTCCAGCCCTCCAGGTGGGGGTGTGGGAGGGGTTTGCTTCTGAAAGCAAACACGTGCCCTCAACGACTAACAGACCCGGCTAGCCCTCAATGGTGCCTGAAGCGGCCGAGTCCTGGATCGGCCTACAGAGTATTTGCACTGCTAAACACAGCTTTTTGGGGGAACTAGTTCTGAGGGGTTGGCTTAAATTAAGCTGCAGGGAAGGGGGAACATTTGGGACTAGGAGCGTAGGAGCAGGCTTGCTGCTGTTGCCTCGGGAACCCCGGAGTTCTGAGAGTGTTTGGGTCCGAAAGGGATTCTAGAATGGAGGGCAGTTGGCTTGAGCTGGGAGGCTGAGTGTCCGTTAAGAGCCAACGCCTAAGTCCAACCGAAGCAAGCATACCAAAATAAGCCCTTGTTGATTGTCTGCCAGGTGAAGAGTCCTCCAAAGTCAAGATTATTCTGAAGGTTTGGTGCAGAGGCAAGCACTGGCCTGACGGAGCCCCAAGCCATGGGTCAGACCATTTAAGGGGGTCAGGACTCCCCTTAGAACCTTCAGAGGCCTCTTCGCCCCCTTCCCTCTCCCAGAACGAAGCTCAGGGACCTGCACAGAGCATGTAGACCTCCCTGTAGGCAGGCCTGACCGGAAAGCGGTGCCTCTCCTTCCCCTCCCCCTTTTCAGAGGTGTTATTTTCTTTCAGTCCCCTGCCCAGGGCCTTCTGGCTCAAACCCAAGTCCCATGGAGGGTCAGGTAACAGGTCTTAGGCTTGGCCCACCTAAACCCCATTAGCGTGACTGGGAAGTCCCCATGTAACTGAAGTGGCTGGCTTGTGCCTTGTGCCTGTGCAGCTGTAAAGTCCTTTCCCTTCCTGCCAATTCATTCCCCCGTGTTTCCACTTTCATGTGTTCTACCTAGTCTAATCTAACCTAAGGCCCTTTGCTTTTTCCAGCTAAGCATCCATAGCTTCATGGTTGGCTTTTCTGGGATTGTCTTGGGAAAACCAAGAAAGAAAAGAAAAGATCAATTTGAACCTTGAAATGACATCATGACCTATTTGCCATGGTGAAGAAGTTGATTGGGGAAGTGTATTTTCCTAATCACAGGAGACCACTTCCAACACTCCTAACCAATGAAGCGTCCGGTACGGAGTAGGCAGTGGAATGGTGATGATGCAGAATTGTTTATGGTTGTTCCTATGGTAACCTAGGGGCAGTGGCAGGGAGCATAACCACCATAGAATATGATGATGTCAGATGATGTCATCACCCAAGATCAGCCAGGCAACCAGGAAGAGCTAAGGCAGGAAGGGAAGACATGGACCCATTCATGTTTCTGATGGACAAGCCATCTTCACAAGTTCCTTATCCCTGTTAGTCTATTTCTCCATCCATCTATCCATCCATTCCCCATCATCTTTGCCTTGACTTTGCAAGGGAGACTTAGCATTAGATGGCCACCTTCATCAAACATAGGTGATCATGATAAATTCTCTTTGTGATTTCTTTTGATGGGAGACCAACACAGCATGCTTTCTGCTTTCCTAAAAGCCATGTTGATGTATGTGAATGACAGCTACAGGCTACTGCACGACCAAGTCTTCTTGCTGATTCTCTTTCTGTCTTTTGGTTCATGAAGTCACAGCCACTTGATGGAGCCATTGGCGTGACAGTGTGCAGGCAAAGAAGTGCCTTAAACTGGAATGTTCCAGTGTCCCAGGTGGAAGCCATTTGTTTCAGTTGAGCACGCTTTCCAAAACATCATGGAGGTGAAACTGAAGAAGAGGTATGAGGCCTGGCAAGGTCAAGGAGCCTGCAGTCCCTTGCATCTTTCAATTTCTGTCATGCCTAAAGTTGGATGGTACCCTCTGGAGAACTGGTATGCTGTCACGGAGGTGCCATGAATTGGAAACCTGCATGTTGAAAGGTCCCAATTTCGCCACATGTTCATTCCTATCCCCGTCCATACCATGGGTTTTTTCATTCTGACCTCCCAAAGTAGATCTAACTGCACAGAATAATGACCTCTGTCTGGTTTCAATAGTCTTCTCCTCCCAGAAACAAATGGTGGAGGATTTAGCCCTCTGCCCCTCCCACCAGTACTTGTGGATGGTACAACACTGTCTCTTTGTCCTTCACCTTCTAAAAGCAGAAGGTCTCTACTTGCATCTTTTATCTGAATTGAGAATGCTCAGTAGAAAATCTGGGATGGAACTGTGGTTTTCTAACTTCCTCCCTTACGTAGGACAAGTTTGGTGGTACAAATCACAAGGAAAAATGTGGGGAAATGGGCATAGGGGCTTCTTCTGTGTTTATTTTAACTCTAGCTCAACACACATCAGGCTCTAATACAAACACTCTGGGACCCTCACCTGTTTACAGCACAACATGGATGAATCATGGTTGCCCCTTTGCCTATCTGGGCTGCTCTCACATCTGATCCTCCAGCGAATATTTTGAGAGAAGATCCATACTTACAATGTGATGTAATAAAAGGACAGAATTGTATGTTGAACTTCTATGCCATTGGCTGTGATGTTGTACAGTAACTGCTTCTAACCCTACATCATTCATAGCTTTGAGCTGTTGACTGTATGCCATCCATGAATTGGCAAAACAAGACAAATACAAGAGCAGGCAATGCCTTTATTTTTAAAAAATCAATCAAACAGGAGGTGAGGAGGGCAGGTGGGTGCCCTGTGCAGTTTCTCGCCAGGGCGCTCTCTCCCCGCGACGGAACACCAACCTACACACAGCATCGTCGGAAATAAAATGCCTGGGGGTAAAATGCCTGCCGCGACTGTCCTCATTACCCCCAGGATTTTCATTTTTACCCCATTTGGGGTAATTTACCCCTGTTCCCTGACCACTGGTTTAAGGTGACACAAAAGTCTATATTGTTTTTGTTGCAACAGACTCATATAGCTAACTACCCAGAAACGAGTTGAGGGTTTACTGTAATAATCCCTGCCCAGATATTGCTCATAAAGAGGTGGCTGCCAAAAATATGACAGATGTAGAATTTAAAGCAAGTAGCTCAGATAATGCTGAACTGTATTGATCCTGAGCAAAATAAAAAATAAAGGCATATACTCCATGTATGACAAGCCACGGCCACTAAGCTGTGCTATTTGGCTTCAGCAATGCAAGAGAATTTATGGATTTCGAAGAAGCAAAAGACTAAGCTCTGTCCAGAGTTAATCTTGATGTCTATTTCTGTAGTGATGCCCTCTCACTGCTCTAATAAATCCACTAGAGGTGTTATGATAACTCTAGAGGAAAGTATGATTTGGCCCCATTTCCAGTTCTACCTCTAACAATAATAACTGTGTGTTGTGAAGTCAATTCTGACCCTTCTCAGAGTGTTCTAGGTAGAGAAAACTCAGAAGTGGTTTACCATTCCCTGCTTCTGGGGGCATCCTGGGAGTGTGTAGCTTGCCCAATGTCAAATAGGCTGGCTCTTATAGGATGAACAGTAGAGAAATGAATTTCTAACCTCTGCCTCTGGATACCGAACTCACTGAGATTTCCAGCCAGCCCCTAGTTTGGAATGACATGATTTAAAGGAAGCTACAACTTCCTCTCTATTTTCTTTCCACTGCCAGAGAAGGACCTCTTCATACAGAAACTAGATGTCTGGGGATGCAGGCCGGTCTGCAACTGAAGATTCAACTGTCTAGGTATTGTCTGTATCGTTTATTATTGCATTTTATTGACTTGGTTTTCATATTATATTTTAATCACAATTTTGTTTTTCATTCTCCATTACAGTATTAAGAGCTTCCTTTGGCATCTTCCAGTGGAAATGGACAGTGTATGTGACCAAGACAGACAAATGGACAGATTTTGTTCCTGTACTGATGGCACTGCTCAAAGAGGAGTTTTAACAGATGGATCAAGCAGTGGGTGAAACGTGTTTTTTGTATTATTTTGGGGGAAACTGATAAAAAACAACAGGCTTTGGGAAGGGGTTGAGAAGCTTTCTGGGCTCGATGGCTGCAATTCCCCTGTGGTCAAATTGGGCAGGTGGGAGGGTGCCTTCCTTTGTTAGATGAGGCCACAAAAATGCTGAAGGACATTCATGGAGGTGGCATGGCACAATGCAGTTTGCACTGAAGATGAATGGAGAGAAGCAGAGGCAGGTGGAGGAGAATTGCCTTGGGTTTCTTAGATTGTCCTTTACTTGTCCTAATCTGTAAATTTCTTCCTTCATCTAGACCAGTGGTCCCCAACATTGGGTAACCCAGGTGCTCTTGGACTGCAATTCCCAGAAGCCTTCACCACCAGCTGACCAGAGTATTTGGGAACTGAAGTCCAAGAACATTTTGTTTACCCAAGACTGGGAACCACTGATCTAGAACGATACTCTTAGGATTGCTGATATCATTTCCTTCCTTTCTCTCATTGTCTCTCAACCTTCTCCTACAGAGGAGACATACTGCTTTTGTTCCTGAGAGGGATTAGAAACCTGCTCCCTGGCTCTCCATCTCCATTAGCTGAAATTAGGATTCCTAACATAGTTCCTATTTTGATATGTTTCTGTAATAAAACACTACCTTTCTTATTTTCTCAAGATAAGTCTCAGGCAGATAACCTGCCCTAAGCTTTTTTTTATTGCAAACAGGCATAAAACTGCTTGAAACGCATGCCTTGATTTAATGCGCTTCCTCACAATAAAGACAGACAGACAGACATACAGACAGAAACCGTTATTGGCATACGGTACAAAATTAAAATGCAGATAAAACATTCAACAGCTAACGTGGCAGGGAACAGCAAAATGCATATTTAGGGCTCGGCATTCTGCAACAGCACGCTGTGCGGTCTCTGCATGATGGAGTAGATGTGTCAGGCTATTATCAGAGTAAGTTTCTTAATAGTGCCACCTAGGAGGTATTGAATTTTTCTCAGGTCATCCCATCCAGAATGGGAGGAAAGGAAAATGCTCAGATAAGACAGGCGGATATCCTTATAAAATATACAGTACAACAACATATGCTGCAAGGACTCAACCACTCCCTGACCACAAGGGCAGACTCTACGTTCTGTGGGTAAACCCATATATCTGCCCTGTGCTAAGTTCAAAGGTACAATATTGCACATAGCAAGGGTAAATGCCCATCAATCTTGTGGATGCGCTAAGTCAGCAGTTCCCAACCTTTTCAGTCCGTGGACTGGTGGGGGAAGGTGGGGCACCCCTGCGCTTGTGCGCATGTGCGAACAAGTGCTTGCTCTCTCTTGCATGGGCATGCATGCGCTTGTGTGCATGTGCAAATGGCAGCGCGGCACTTGTCTGGGCATGCTAGCACTTATGTGCATGCTCAAATGGTGGTTTGGCACTCACACAAGCATGCTGGAGCGCGCACGTAGGCACAAACAGACTGTGCAGGGGTGAGTGTGTGCAAGGGGTGGGTTGGGAAGTCTGTCTCGGTGGCCTGGTCAGGCTCAGGCCATGGACTGGCACCGGGCCGTGGACTGGGGGTTGGGGACCTCTGCTCTAAGTGATAGAGGTAATTTGGTCTTCTGCCATGGGAGAGGGGCGACTGAAAATATAGCGGGGAGCAGATCCTTTGTGCAGCGCTACGCAGGGCTTGCCCCTCAATATCCAGAACTCTATTTTTGATTGTATGGAATACTTTGGAAGGGGGGTATTGAACCCAGCAGATCTGGTGACAATATTCTTGATTTTCTTGAGAAATAGGGCCAAACCTTTTGGAAATATGCTGTTGGAAAGCCGGGCTTGGAATAGGATGTCCTGGGTTGAGAAGAAATAGATTCTGATCCAGTAAGAGTAAGAGCCTCGTGGCGCAGTGGTTAAAACGCTGTACTGCAGCTAAAACTGTGCTCACGACCTGGGGTTCAAATCCCAGGTAGCCGGCTCAAGGTTGACTCAGCCTTCCATCCTTCCGAGGTCGGTAAAATGAGTACCCAGCTTGCTGGGGGGGCAATGTGTAGCCTTTATAATTAAAATTGTAAAACCGCCCGGAGAGTGCTTGTAGCGCTATGGGGCGGTATATAAGTCCAATAAATAAATAAATAAATAAATAAATATTTAAAGGCTCTGAGCCAATCCAAGGTCTCAATCCTGTGTTGACCGCCTTCAAGGCATATGGTTGCATAGGAGACACAATGGGGCGGGCCAAAGATTTTATACAGGAACATTGATTGGACCCTTTCCACGGAGCTGTGAAATGCAGGCATCCAGATGGGGACTCCTCACAATAAAGGAGGACATGAAGTTCCAGCTTCTGGCTGACCAGTACTGGAAGGCTTCCTGGCTACTGACAGCACTGGGGTTGGGACAGCAGCTGAACCCTTGACTACTCAGAGTGAAAATGGAGCCATTCAAACTGCTCCCCATTGGACAGGAACAACGTTGCCAGCCGGCCCCAAGATAGCCAGAAAGCCTCCTAGCGCTGGCCAGCTGACAATGTTGTTCTTGGCTGGGTGTGTGTGTGTGTTGAGTCAACTGCAGCAGCTCCATTTCCATCGTAGGTCAAGCAGGCAATGCCTCTCAGCTGCTGCCATGATCCTGGCATTCTCAGTTATCAGGCCTCCCAGCACTGGCTGGCCTGTGCCAGAAGCCCAAGTGCAATTTTGAAAAGTGTGCATTAGCTCCATTTTGAAACTGCCCTAGGGCTTGTTTCATGTGCAGAGATTGTGGTTGCTGAAAATTCTACTCAGTTGTTCTCAAGCATCATAATGTGTTTCCCTTTGCAAAGGCAAACTGTCCTCCACTAAACATTCTGATGTTCAGGAGCTGAATCCACTGAAATCACCTGCAGTCTGCTCTGCTTAAGAGCACATAGGTACACAGAGGCATCAGCACATGCACACACAACCTCCTTTGTTCTTCCTTCCCTCTCTTCTTCCTTCTCTTTGCTCTCTTTCTTTCGCTCTCTTTCTCTTCATTTTTCTTACTTCACTTCTCTCTTCGTCTCTGTCATTCCTGCCTTTTCTTTTTCTTCTGGAATTATGCCCCTGTAGTGAAAAAGGGTGCACCTTTAACAGTACACAGAAATCCAAGTGAATTGGGCATGCAGGACAAGAACAGTTTTCTCTTGCACCCCCAAGCTTGTTATGTTTCCTTTGTGTATGCTGAAAAGCTTTGCCTTTTTCTCACTGCCTAGAGAGAGTCATTCATGAATTTTCAAGAGTATCTTCCTGCTCAATAGTGAACTTCCTGCTCAGCTGTTTCTAAGTGGGTTGAGTAGGGGAAAGGAGGGAGATTGCCAGAAGGGGATTTAAACACAACAATAATAATAATAATCAGGAAAGGAGTTTGACTGCTTAGAAAACTGGTGCTGGATGTTTGAGAGGCAGTCATAAGTATTATTCAAAGAAGAAGTTGGAAAATCTTTAGAGACATGGGATTAGATATAATAGAAATCATCTTGTGTATTCGAAACCCAATTTAAGAAGCATCTGTTTTAGAAAACAGTATTTCAGTCTACCCCCTTTTCTGTATGATAATCATATTCTCTCCCTCTCCCTCTCTCTCCTAATTGCTTTCGGCCAATTTTCACTTTATGAGTATGGAAACAACAGGAGGTTTTATGCTAGCAGAAACAATGGTTTCTCTACCTTTATGTTATGCAGTATACAGGTAATTTGAAAATAAATATTATCAGATAAAGTGCTGGGACACTTTCTTCCAGTTCTGCATTTGAACAGTTCTGGAGTTGTTAGCATTTGCGAAAATCAAGTTTCAGTAGGAAATACAAAGCCTTGGCCAGAGAGGCCTTGCCACGAAAGAAAGTGGCTGCACAAGCCATTATTTCTGTCAGGTTTTCTCAAGAGCCCCAAACAGGTTCCACCAAAGCAAAATGAAGCTGTGCTAGAGAACTATGTTGGGAAGCATTTCTCAATGTTTAATATTACATCTCCCATAATTTTACTGTTAGCCATGGGTCCCTTTTAGTTAGTTAGTTAGTTAGTTAGTTAGTTAGTTAGTTAGTTAGTTAGTTAGTTAGTTAGTTAGTTAGTTAGTTAGTTAGTTAGTTAGGTAGTTAGTTAGTTAGTTAGGTAGGTAGGTAGGTAGGTAGGTAGGTAGGTAGACAGACAGACAGACAGACAGACAGACAGACAGACAGACAGACAGACAGACAGACAGACAGACAGATAGATAGATAGATAGATAGATAGATAGATAGATAGATAGATAGATAGATAGATAGATAGATAGATAGATAGATAGATAGATAGATAGATAGATAGATAGATAGATAGATAGATAGATAGATAGATAGCCAAAGCACAATGATAGCAGGAGATGGGAGAAAGTTGAGACATACCATTAGGACAAGTTAATGGCCGTGCCCTTTGCTATAATGAGTGCCCTCTCACTGCGGTGGCATGGCGCAAAGTGTTCTTTGCATAATTATGTTGTAAACATCCCAGAGAGTGCTCCAGGCACTGTGGGGTGGCATATAAGTTGGTTGGTTGGTGGAACTAATGAACGAATTAACAAACAAACAAACAGCTTCTTCCATTCTCAACTTCACCGCTCACAGTATTTAATTAATTAATTTTATTAGATTTGTATACCGTCCATCTAAAACGTGTCTACTCTGGATGATTGATTGATTGATTGATTGATTGATTGATTGATTGATTGATTGATTGATTGATTGATTGATTGATTGATTGATTGATTTATTTATTTATTTATTTATTTATTTATTTATTTATTTATTTATATATATCCCGCCTATCTGGCCCACCGGACCACTTATGTTACATATAACATAAAAATAAACTAAGGTAAAATCCAAGTTAATCACAGAGTCCAAGATGGGGAAAGGAAGAGAAGAAGAAAAAGAAGAAAGAGGGAAGAAGAAAAGGGGAGATAGACTAGGTAATAGCTGTAGGGAAGACCTGCCTGTATAGCCGTATCTTCAAGTTAGTCTTGAAGGCCCTTAGCAAGGGAGCCAGGCGGATCTCTACAGATAGATTGTTCCATAGGTGAGGGGCCACTGCTGAGAAGGCCCGATTTTTAGTTTTTTCCCACTGGACCTCTCTTGGCGTTAGGCCCCTCAATTGCCTGGCCTGACTGGAATTGGTGATATGGGTAGAACTTGGTGGAAGAAGGCACTCTGACAGGTATCAAGGGCCTAAACTGTTAAGGGCTTTGTATGTAATGGTTAGTACCTTGAAATCAATGCGGAAGCGGATAGATAGCCAGTGTAAGGTGGCCAAGGTGGGGAAAATATGGTAAAATCTTTTCACCCCTGTTAATAGCCATGTTCTGGACCATCTGGAGCTTCCGCATCAGTCTCAAAGGAAGCCCCACGTAGAGAGTGTTACAGTATATTCTTGAGACTGAGAGTTCATGGACCACATGGTGAGTGCCCCCACATCTAGATAGGGATGCAGCTGGGCGATCCGCCAAAGATGTAAATGTGCTGACCGAACCTTGGACGCTACCTGGGTCTCTATGGTAAGTGCCGGGTCAAGATGGACCCCCAGACTGTGAACTGAATTCTTTGTGGTGAAAGTCACCCCCCCCCAAAAAAAAAGATAGGGAGTTCCTCAAACCACTGACATTGGGGCCACCCTCCCGCAGGACCTCCGTATTGTCCGGGTTAAACCTTAGTCCATTTGACTGCATCCATTGCAGAATGGTCTCCAAGCAGCGCCCAAGGGATGGAACGGCATTCACTGCAAATGGAAAAAAGAAATGTAGAGCTGGGTGTCATCAGCATATTGGTGGCACGAAGCTCCACATCCCTGGATGATCCCTCCCCCACTGCCTCATATAGATGTTAAATAGCATTGGGGAGATGATCAAACCATGTGGGACCCCACAATTGAGGGACCACGGGGGCGATACATTCTCCCCAAGCTGAACTCTCTGGGGACGGCTCTCCAAGAAGGACTGGAGCTAAGCAAGAGCAAGGCCACCAATCCCCAATTTGGAGAGCCTCTTCAGGAAGATTCTGGGGTCGACTGTATTAACGATAGCTGAGATATCAAGGAGGATGAGCAAGGACATTTTGCCCTTGTTGGCCTCCCTAAGTAGGTCATCCAGCAGGGCGACCAATGCCGTTTCTGTGCCATGGCAGTAAAAAGGTGCTTTCACATGGAGGGCTCCTTATGCTACCATCAAAGATACAGATCAACCATTCCGCATCTTCACTCTCAAATACTTTGCCTCTGATATGAAAAAGGAGGGAAGGAATAGTGGGAAAGCACAGAAAGGTTACAAATAGAAGATGATGTTTTCCATAACACCCTCTCCAAGCCTGATGCTAGTGACCCTCTTTTAATGACATTATGTTTCTTTCATTTGGTATAAATTATTGGCTTGTGTTTCTGTTATCTGTGAGTGATAGTTGTGATGCTGAGGGCAGAGGGCAGTGGCATCAGATAAGCCTGATTAAACATTGTCCTGCTCTTTTTTGGCAGAATTGTAGGGCTACAGGGTTTGGGGTGCGGGTTGGATGATTCAGAGTGCTTCTAAATCGCCTGTTCTTTAGCCTGTGTGGATAGTTAGTCCAGACTCAAATAGAGCTGCAAACAATATTATCTAATGCGGTATATTGGGTAGGCTGTGGCATTCAAAGGGATGACAGAGAACCCCCTCCTCTGTTTCATCTATTTTGCTGTTTAAAGTTGTTTAATATATATTTTTCCTCTTGATGCAGTGCTCTTCTAGATAAATGAGATACATTGGTGGTATTATGTGTACCACGCTAGGTAGATGCATTGCTGTTTTGCTATGTCACTGACTATTTTACACAAAAAAAGGAGAGTCGCAGCAGCCCACTGAATGATGGCCACCGGAAAAGGCAGGAAGGGGCATGAGTGTCAGTAATCAAAAGGGGGGACAAAGTGGGGTGATCCAAAGACCTGTCTGAACCCTTCTCCTGCATGAAAAAACAATTACAATCATGCCCCGCTGGATGATTACCCCACTCTAGGATGAATCCGCATTACGTCGATGTTTTTGCGATCACTTTTGCGATCTCAAAACGATGTTTTAAATGGGGGAATTTCGCTTTAAGTTGATCGGTTCCCTGTTTCGGGAACCGATTTTTCGCTTTACGACGATCAGCAAACAGCTGATCGTCGGGTTTTAAAATGGCCGCTGGTTTTCAAAATGGTCCCCTGCTGTTTTCTAGGACGGATTCCTCACTATACAGGCACCGAAAATGGCTGCCGTATGGAGGATCTTTGCTGGACGAGCAGGTATTCAGCCCATTGGAACGCATTGAATGGGTTTTCAATGCGTTTCAATGGGATTTTTTTTGTTTCGTTTGACGATGTTTTCGCTCTACAGCAATTTCGCTGGAACGAATTAACATTGTCAAGCAAGGCACCACAGTATCTGAGTGAACAGGAGGATCGCCCAAGTGAGATATAAAACAAATCACACTAAAGATACGAATATTTCAAATGCAAACCAAACCATTCCAACTTCCCTTGTCTGGACATGTCCTAATTTAATTTTCCTAGTTTTTTAAAGAACTAAATGCATGCTACTTCCAGCTTGCCATCGTATGTGTTGCCCTGTTAACATCACATCATCCGGCTCTTTCCTTTTAAAAGCTGATCTAAAATCATAGCAGAAATTGACATAGATTATCAAAATTACCTGGAAGAATACGTGTTGTCTGAGTGCAACATCCTAGCCAATAGTGAAGAATCATAGGCTTGCAGGGTAGTATCTGCAGAGCCATACCTTCCTCACCTTTGCTTCAGAACTTGATCAGACAAAGCACAGACATAAAGACAGTCAATAATGTTAATGGGATAAATTATTTAACACAGGTATAAAGTGTAGGCATGAGTTACAAGAATAATAATCTTCCTAGAACCGTCAGAGGCTGTAAGAAGAAAGCTCCTTCCGTAAACCTCAATTATCTTTCAACCTCTTTGCTGGTGTACTAATTGATGGGTCTGACTCATCTCATGATTAATAAGCTGCCAATCATTTATAAATTGCTATTTTCAGCAAGGTTGTACATCCAAATTATATTTTCGAACCATTATCAGTTCCCCTTTTCTGCACATTTTCTGTTAGTTTGGGATGGATAAGAGATCCACATGACAAAACTGGGTTTGCAGTTTCCTTTAAAGTGGATTGAGTGTGTTTTAAGTGATGTAAAATGAAGTAAGAAGTGCATAGGGAGAAGGGGATGAATCCCCCCCCAACTCCTTCCCACACTTTTATTTATTTATGAACTACTTTTGTACTTCGGGAGAGTCAGTGCTTTCAGGGCAGTTTGTGATTTCGTAGCTTGGGCACAATGTAAAAAAGGCAGAGCAGGAAGAGGAAAATAAGCAGAATTACAGTTCCTGCAAGAGACTTTTGGTGTGCAGGAAAGTTGATCAGAGACTGCCAGGCCCATATAATAAGCTTCCTCTCTGATCCTTTTCAGATCTTGGAGAACATATTTTTGGGGGGAGTATAACTGTGAGCTTCTTCCCGACCTCCCACCTTTTCTTCTTTCATCCCTTCCACAGAAAAGCCAGACACCAGATCAGCTTTTTAACTTAGTTGGCTTTATTATGGATAACTGTAACTGGTTGTTGTGGGTTTTTCGGGCTCTTTGGCCGTGTTTTGAAAGTTGTTCTTCCTAACGTTTCACCAGTCTCTGTGGCCGGCATCTTCAGAGGACAGCACTCGGTGCTCTTGTCAGTTTGGGATGGAGAGCAGATCCACATGACAGAACTGGTTTTGCAGTTCAGGGGTAACTAGCCACTTCCCACTGGTTAGCTTCACTTTCCTTCCCAAGGTTAGTTGGGATCTGGGAGGGAAAGCTCTCCGCCCAGAGAATGTCTCAGGGGAGGTATTCCAGTCTGTTTGTTTCTTAACTCACTCTCCTTCCTTTCTCTTTCTCACCTTAGTTGCTCTCTCTCTCTCTCTCCTCTCTCTCACCTTTCTCTTGCCATACTCGCTGCTTCTTCTTTGGGTATTTTAGGGCAACCCATTCCCTGGTTCAGGGATCCTCTTGACTGTAATTTCTGTCCCATTCCCCTCTATCTTACTTTCCTCAGCCAAATTCCCTCTGCCTCCCTCCTACCTCTCCTCCTCTTTTAGATACTCCTCTCTCCCCCCTCTGGCAGTTGTTTCATCCTTGGGTTTTTCCCAGTTCCCAGGTTATCTAGGTATTCCTGTGAAGTTGCGGCTAACTCTTTCCTTTCTACATCTGTAGGGGAGCTGGTCAATTCTATTTCTGGTTTTCTTGGCAGGGGAGGGGATGGCACACTGAGGGGAAGATTATCCTCTCTGTCCACTTTCTCACAGACTCCTAGAGCTGTGTGGCCTGTGGATCTTCTTAGGCAGGCATTTGATTTATGAAATGGGAAACTAATTGATTGATTGGCCAGTATCCTGTTGAGTAGCTCTGCTTGTGCAATAGGAGTAATATCAGTAACCACAGACTATTTTTGCTAGTTTCTTTTATAATTTTGAAGAGCATGTGTCTTGCACACAATGATAGGAAGTTTCACACATGCCTAAAGAAACCCTTTCATTAGTGGTTGTCTGCCACAGACACTGACATCACTCCTATTTTGCAGATGGAGCTACACAACAGGATACTGGGCTTTATGTTTTATTTATTGTGTCTGCCTGTTTTTGTTACATTATTATTGTTTTGGAATTTTATTGGATTTTATGAGTGACTTTAAATGCTATCTTATTCAGAGCCTAAAGACCAATATACTATATGGTTCTGTAAGAAGTCTGAGCCACTTTGGGTCTCTTGTTGGGAGAAATGCAGCATATTAATATTAATATTAATATTAATAATATTAACAACAACAACAACAATAACAATGCACACTCATGCATGCACACACGAATAAGCAAATAAATAATATATAAAATACATAAATAATAAATATATATAAAAATGAATAAACAAATAAATAAGACTGGAAATTGTGGGACAGATATGATGGATTCTTGTTCAGATCCACAGGGGCTTTCCTTATATAGGCAGATGTACTCTTGGGCTAGCAAAGGTTTTGTGCTATTGAGCAAGCTCGCCAAAGAGTTGGGGCCGTAGAAATGTAAAGGAGACTAAAGAAATAAATCCTGAAAGGTCCAGCCTGCCTTCATTCATTTTCCCCTTCATTGTATATCACATTAATGACAGAAGCACGGGAAAACACATACATTACTTTTCATGTAGAATAAATGGTGCCTGCTGTAGTGAAGTGGACAGATAAGCAAGGAGTATGGTGACCATCTGTTCTAATCTTAACAAAAGCTGGGTGGCAGTAAATCAATAGGATACACCAGTCTGTAAAAGATGCAATGCATATTGTGGCCTTGTCCAGATGAGAAAAGAAAGTAGGACAAAAGGAAATGAACTGGCTGTGCACGAGGAAGAAACAAACCACCACCAAAGAAAGGCAAAACCAAATTGCTTTTCCCTCCCATTAGCTTCATGTTCCAAGTTTTGAAGGGTTTTTTTTTTCATTTTGGAAATATCAAAATTGGGGAAGGAACTGGCCCATGATGACTGTAATAGTTGTCCACAAAGTTATTTTAAATTCCACATACATACAACCCTTAATATTAACAAAAGATATGCCTATCAAATAATAACATAATTATTGCTACAAGAAGATTTAATTACAGCTTTATTATATTTATGAGGAGATAAAAGAACACAGTACATCAACCTCCAAAATAGTAGTCAGTATTATTTAAATAATATTCAAGAGGTTTTATAAATGACAAGGTGGGGGAAAAAATAAAGGTTTCACAGCATGTCCAAGCAAAGTTGGCATTGTGCAGCCATTACTAGCATGAAGGGGCAATGGGAGTGCAATAGGCTGCAGGGCCATGCCTTCATTTATTTTATTTATTTTATTTATATGCTCTTTCTTCATCCTTGTGTTTCTCATTTTGGTTTCCAGTTGTCCAGGGCAAACTCCTGTGGTGAGGAGTCCACATTCTTTTCTGTTTTCAAAAATTTTTGGTATTCCAATTGCATTTTTATAGATAATGCAGCTTTGCCAACAATGATCCTTTGTCATTGCAGCAGCAGGATCAGAAGATATACATGGAGAATACCCATCATTTACAACTCTGTCCGTACATATATGAAAGGGATTCATTGCAATGAACCCATGGCCATGAAAACCCATAGGAAATTAGAGTGAAACATTCAGTGGCAGATGTATTTTTAAAAAGCATTAAGTTTAGATTCTGTGTTTTGTGATATATGAAAGCTAGCATTCAAGAATATTACATTGTAAGTTCTGCCAGATACATTGAACTGCAATTAGCAACAAAAGGCAAAGAATGTGTGTTTCATGGGCCTAGTGATGTGCTACATTACACATCATGATTTTTCTTTGACATTGAAATAAACATTTGTCTAGAATCATGGGGAAAAGATTCCAGTGTAAATGTTTCAGATCAGCCTCTGGCATGCCATTTTATTTTGGACAAGTCAGTGTTGTTGTTAATCTGGATGGTGGCTGGGCCTTTAGGCTTTCTAAGCAGAATTCTAATGGCCTTTTACTCTGGAGTAAGTGGAATTATGTATGTCCTGGCGGCAAGTGGCAGCTGATTCACAAGATGGTGGTTGCATAACTGGTTGTGTGCTGATCTTGTAACCCGTATGCGCAACCACATATGTGAATGCAGCTTGATAATTAGCTGTAATTTGCTGCCATGATGTACGTTAGTTCAGTTACCCCAGATTATAATACAGTAAGATTTTGGGTCAAAGCTTCTCTTCCAAAATTATTCTCAGTATTGCATTATTGTGTGTGTCTAACAAACTCCTATATTCCTCTTCTGAAATCTTAGGCATTTAGCTTTTAAAAAATTAGCTGGTGTGTTACTATGCACACATGTGGCTTTAATTTTTCATAACAGTTTTTTAATTTATTATAATAAATTTGTATTACAGATTTATAGTTACTCTCTATATTTAGCATTCTGTTCACATAGCTATACAAAATCAACAGGTTTTTTAAACATTTAAGTTAGTACAAATAGGGTTGCACTTTCAAAGCGCTACTCTATCCACAGCTATATTCTGAAATCTATAACTTTGTTTCAAAAGGTTATTATTGTTCCACTTCAAGTGAAAGGGAGCCTTAGATATCCTCAGAGCCTGAAAGACGGATAGGAAGCTTTCAATCAATTTAAACTAAATTTTACTGGTGCTTGCTTGCTGATGACACCACTGGCTTCTGCTGGTGTAAATGTATTGCAAAAGGATTTTGGCCATAAACTCTTACATTTTTTCAAAGCTACTATCACCCCATAACATGTTTCTAAAAAAACTACTAGCCTTGGTGATCTCTCTTGTGGTAGAGCTCTGAAATCTACCTTTACATTTCTTGTCAGTTAGTGCTGTAAAAACAAATGTGCAAATAAGTTTTAAGGAGATGAGTGAGTTGGCATTACCTCCTAATAATGTCACAAAGGCAATTTAAGGGTCCTTTCTTTAAAGGGTTTCCCTTTATATGTAGTTCATGAATAAGCTCCCTTTGTGATTTAGAAATCATTAGTATTCTGGAGCGGAAATTATAGGTGCTATCTCCTGAGGAACCAAGCACAGGTTCCTCAAATAGTTTCTTATTTTCCTACCTTTTCTGGGTCACAGTAAATGACTTTCCCATTTACAACAGTTCAAGAGATGAAAGTGGACAGATTTACTCATGTATTAGCAAACATGTGGATTATATCAGAAGATCATATATACATTTACCACATAGGAGAGGCAAGAATCTTTGTCTTTGCCAAGAACTCTATTTTCTATTGCACTGCATATCTAGTAATATGAGAAAGGTATGTTTACTAAAGCAATCTCAGTAGTTCTGTAGCAAATCGACTTATTTCACCATCTGCTTGAAGAAAAACAAGATTAGAATCGATCTAAAAAGAGAGTGCATTATATTCATAAAATGAGAGAGACATCATTACTGCCCAAGGATGTGAAAAGCACTTGGTTTGTCTCTTACTAATTAACAGAGCATCTGCGTACCACTTACCTGTTTCAGTGCAATTGTACTTCTAAGAAATGTACATTTCTTCCAGAAGATTTGCATTCAATATATATGTGGATGTGTTTGTGTGTGCTTAAAAGTAACCATAGCAGATGTTTCATGTTTACGTTCTTAGGTAGAATGTAAATCCATAATAATGAGATAAGGGATCTAGTTACTGAAAAGCTTTAATTCCAGTTGAAACAATACTGCTTTGTGAAGGGATAATTGAACAGAGCCAGATGTTTTGAAACTGCCTTAAGAAAGACTTGCAAGGTATTCATACTTAACAGTTGCAAACACACTGCATATTTGAAGAGATTTTGCTTTGTATTTATTTATGTACTGTAGTATTTCAGCAGTTTATCAGGTCTACACAGCAGGTTATTTGTTACCTAGACAAACTCCAACTTCACTATCTAAAGTTTACTGTTCTTTTTGATATGTAATCTAGTTGGATAGCTCTTCTAGTTTTGTGCATTTGTGATAATTTCCTTGGGCTCAGTTGAATGTCAACTGGCTGGATAGCTCAGTGACTTAGGAGTTTGATTCCTCAGTGTGCCCATCTAAGTAGCCTTGGGCAGGTTGTACAATCCTAGGTCCCCCAGAAGAAGGGAATGCCAAACCACCTTTCAAAATATACCTAAAACCCTGAAAAGGGTTGTCATAAGTTGGAATTGACTTGACAGCACATTATTACTATAATTTAAATTGAATGTTATTCTGTATAGACCTATTGAAATGAATGGGGTGCATTGCAACTAAGGAGTCTCTTGATTTCAGTGCATTTGCTCTAGACAGGATTAAAATTGAGTTTAATGTGTTTTTGTATAAGTCTTCAAGAAACTTTTAGTATGATGGTCTTTGCAAGGTATAGGCTTTTATCCTGTGTGATAAGTTTAACTGTCACATCCAATAAGTATCTTTCCAAACAGATATTTGATTCACAGCCTGTATTACATTTGAAATTGTAGTGAGTGCTTACACAGGGCTGTGGATTAAATCAAGAATTCACTGTTCATACTTGATACAATGCAATTTGCATTCCAGCTCACAGCCCCTTTTCCCTTCCTTCCTCTGGTCCTGCCCCTGCTGATCTTTCTTTCCTCTGGTCCACTTCTGCTAATCTTTTTATAGGGCATAAATATAGAAAATACTAATGAGGGACCAGTGATAAGATGCTAGCATGATCTAGCATTAGTTTCTTGTATGTAAAATATTTTTTACAAATTAAAAAATTGGAGGAACAGGGGAGAGGAAAGACAGCACAACTGCCAATGTCACTAAAAGACCACCTACAGACATGCTCTCTCATCTTTCAAGAGTGTATTACAATTGATACACAAGAAAATGCCGGTTTGGATCAGGGAAGTAGAAGTACCCCAGAAACAGAGGAAAAGAAAACTACTTGGGGAGCAAAAGGGACTGGACTAATTTGGATCAGTCTTTGTGTCAACATGGTCAATAAAAATACTTAAAATTAAACCTTTGAATAAATGGAAACAATATTTCAGTATTTGACCATGTAGTCACAACTCTATACAAAATGACAATTTTCATACTTGTATCTATCCACTTCTCTTTAAGTAGCATGATATTGTATCAGTATGCTGATAAAATTCCACGCTTCCAGTACACTCAAACTGGATTGTTTAGCACAGTGGTCCCCAACCTTAGGCCTCCAGATGTCCTTGGACTTCAACTCCCAGAAATCCTGGCCTGCAGAGGTGGTAGTGAAGGCTTCTGGGAGTTGTAGTCCAAGAACATCTGGAGGCCCAAGGTTGGGGCTCACCGGTTTAGCAGACAGGCTCTTTGATCTCATGCCTTGCCTATCATAGATATGGAACACAACTAAGTTTTTTTGCTAAATTAATTGCGGGAACATGGTGATTGTTAAAAATGAATGCATCAATCAATTTTGTGGTAATACAGCAGCTATCCATTCTATACTAAGTAATTAAAACATTCACAGGACAAGAAAAATGAACAGCAGCATTCCTAGAGGAGAGGGAAGGGAATCCTAAATTTGTTTCACAGGATACACAGGATACTGGATCAAATCATTAATCCATCTAATGCAGTGCTGTCAACGCTGATGAGCTGCTGTTCTCCAGGTTATCCCACAGGATTCTTTTCTTCGGATTCCACATTAACAGACCTTACCCTACTTAGGATCCAGAGTTAGATGAGACTGGGTGTTTTCAGGGTGCTTTGGTGGAACATTATGACACCCTGTTGTATTGCATCTGTCCAACATGTCTCATATGTTTAACTTATTTGGGGAGGGCTAAGATAAGAAACTTGGCTTTTCTAAAACTTAGACATATATATTTTTAAAAAAAAAGTTCTGCAAAAAAAGACTTCTTGTCCAGATGTAATAAGGAAAGGTTGAATGTGATGGGAAATCATTACAAATATATCATGCAAGGACAAAATGTCCTCAATATTTGGAAGATTATGAACTCCAAAATTCTCTCTCTCTCTCTCTCTGTAATAGCAACTTTAAAAGTCACATAATACGTACGTATCATTATGTATTTGACATTATTGCATAAATAATATTATGACACTGGCTCAAATTGAATTCTGTGTGCAACTCTGAATCTGTACATATTTTTAAATAAGCAGAGACTGGAAAGTTTGTAGAGAATGGTTAGCAGTTTAATTAAGTTCAATATCTGCCTCAGTGACAACAAAAGTTTCCCAACAGTCAGGAACACTTTTTTTTCTGGCACAATGCAAGATGCATAGACAAGGACGAATAACGACAGACGCTTTACAAATTTAATTCCCTTTATAATCAGTCTCGTTACTTGGTTTCAGTGCTAAGGCATTGCATTTGAACATCTAAAGTATAGAAAAGAAGAGTGCCTTTGAATTTGTACATATTTTCTCCTCACCTATTGAAAATTGCAGCCCACCCCTCACCTCTTGGGATTCCTGCACAGGCAAGGGTATATAGAGGCTAAGATGGAGATCAAAAACACAGTGTCTTGTTGATAAGCACTGTATTGCTGGGTGTAGCTAGACGATTGGGGAATGTAGTTCCTTCAGGGAAAGGGAGGTCAGTTTCCTGCAATTCATTTCTGCCTTGGCAGCTCTTCAGATGCACAACCCTTGTGCGTCACAGGAATTGGCCAGCTTACCAGAACCACAGTAAGCTCACCCCTCCTTAGGAGATGCATTACAGAAAGCCTTGCTATCAGAAGAGAAGCCCTGGGTCATTGAGCCCTAAGGTACCCAGTACGCCCCTGCCGTGTAGACTATTAGCATCCGAAAAGGTGAAAGCAGGGCCAAATTTCGGAGCGGAGGTTGGACTCAAAATCCAATTGCCCACAGCGCCCACTCTCAACTATTTGGGCCAGTAGCCCCTGTGCCAGGGCTACCATACCCTAGAGAGGCGCTTATCGACTAGAAAGGGCAACCGGTGCCCTTTTGGAGGGCGCCAAAGAAAACAAAAGCAGGTGTTCTGCACCTGTCCTAGCTGCGTAAAAGAACATTCCAGCAGGGAGGCTTTTCGTTATGAGCCGCCCCTTGAACACCGCTGCCCGTCGCGCAGGTGCCTTGTCCTCCTCGGCATGTGTTAACCGGAGCCAATAAAGGGGACATTTGTCCCCTGTCTAATGGCAGGACCATGTTCTCCATCCTGCCCTCAGCTAATGCAGCGCCTTCTTCCCCGGCGACCCCCCCCCCCCGCCTTCGTCTCCCAGCCCACCTCGCAGGAGGCTAAGGAGGCGGTGGCGCCGGGGACAGGCGGCGTCGGGCGGGCAAGCCACCGCCTGGCGAAGCGCCTGGTGCCGCCCGGGAGGACCCGAGGGAAGGCGGGGGGGAAAGGACGACGCTGCATTGCGGCTGGAGGGGGAGAGAGAGCGAGCGGGCGCGCGTCTCTCTGGCGCTGGAGGAAAGGAGGGCGGCGCGTCTTTGGAGCGAGAGAGGTTGGCGGGCGAAACAAGAGCCGGGCAGGTGCTGAGGGAAGCCCGGGAGCGAAATAAGCTAGAAACGACGCTCTCTGTCTCTCCCCACCGCCGAGGCGATGGAGCCGGCGAAGGGAAACACCGAGCAGCCGGCGGAGAGACGGTGAGCAAGCGGCCCCGGGACGCACGAAGCCTCGGGGGCTCCGGGACAGCCGCGGGTCTCGTCGCGGCCGGCGGGACTTGAGGAGAGAGCAAAACGCGGGAAGGGGCGGGAAGGCCGTGACGGCAGGACAAAGAGGCGGGGCTTCAGCTCTGCCCCTGCGTCCTTGGCCGAGTCCCTGATCGAGTCCCGCTAGCTACCAGGGACAGCTTTTATGGGGAGTGGGGATGCTGGCTGGCTGGTTTGTTGCCCAGCCAGAGTACCCCATGGATCACATCCAGACTTGGTTGTCTTGGGCTTGACGGCGGGGTCGGTGGGTGGAGAGCATGCCTGCAGGCCAGGGAATTTAGAGCTGATGAAATCTGGAGATGAATACAGTACTTTGGTGTTAAGGAAATGATAATTAAAAACAACAACAACACATCTAGTTGTGTTTCGAAAGTATGAGCTTTTTTGGGAAAGGAGAGGGAAAAGATCTTACCTACGCGGAAAGTTGGAGACGGTGTGAGATGGTGTCTTTTGACCCAGATGCCACACGAACTATTTATAGCTATGCTTGCCTCCCCACACAACTGGGGAAGGGGTCAGAGCCTCTTTAGTAATAGGTGTTTTTCTTGTGTCAGAAATCCCCTAGGGTCAAGGAGTTTGCTTTTTCCTATAAGAAAGCATCGTGCTAGTTAAGTAACCCAATTCTATAGCTATTTAAAGTTACATCTATTTTCAACATATTCCATCAGATGTATTCCTAAGAAAATGGGGATAAAGTTAGGAGCCCTGCAGTTTCAAAGATGTTCAGTTTACTCTTTAAATATACTCTTTAAGCATAAGGGATCACAGCTGTATAGTGAAAACCTGTGCATGCTTGCTTAGAAAGTTCCCCTAAATTCACTGGGACTTATTTTCAAGCATCTGTAAGACCTTGAGGGAAGGCCCTGGGGTATGATATTTGTCCTGGTGGCTTTTACCAAGGCTGGCCCAACAAATTTTGCTGCTTGAGGCAATGAACAAGATGGCCACTGAAACTTTCTTGTAGTGATGGGTTAGCATTGCACTGCCTAAAACAGCATCTTGTTTAGGGGAAAGTGCAAATCCACAGGGTGTGTGTGTGATGTGCAACTTTCAGACATTTGCCATCTGATCTTAGGTGACATTTGTCCCCTGTCTAATGGCAGGACCATGTTCTCCATCCTGCCCTCAGCTTATGGAGCACTGAAGTGAGATGTTGAACTATGTCATTCATTGAGGGAAGACAGTGGATATGTGACAGATTCTGCACTGAGGGCTGGATTTCCACTTATGGGATTTCCATGTACAGTTATTGCATTTTTCAAACCTCACAACCTCTAATTTTGTTGCTGTCACATTTGTTTACTATCGTATTTTACTTTCTAGCCTTTCACAGGTTGAACAAAATGTGCTAAAGAAAAACTGTAGAATTGCATTTTGAATGTAAAGGTTAGGAGTGACACATTATGGATCAAGACTGCCTCTTTCCCTTGCATTTTCTCTGTGACTTTTACAGCTGCCCGGCAGACATATATTCAATAGTTGTATATTTCTTCACAGTAATGCAGTAATTGGAAACCTTCATCTGTTGAACTTCTGTCTGTCACAGTGGTTTTAGCAGGTAGGAGCCCAGTCTGAGGGAGGGGACTTCAGAGGCACTTCTGAAATGATGGAAAGAAATAATGTTTGCTCAACTAAGCATTTTTAGAAGCTTAAATTTTTAAAGAATTGTATTCAGAGGGTCTTGCTCTCAAGAAACAAGTATTGGTTTTAGTTCTATTAACATTTATGCCTTAGGAAAAATTTGTTGATCATGGAGAGAACGAGAGGAGTGAACAGTGGATAAAAAGATGGGGAAAATAGACATAATTCTAAATCTCATTTCAGACTTTCCCAAATGATTCTACAATTTTTTTTCAACAAATGAGTGCACGAGTCTGAATTAATGCTGATCTTATTTTAATGACTCAACTTGCAGCTAATGCTCCTTTGATTGTCCACCTGCTCTCTGTTTCTATCTTGTTTGTCAGCAAAAGATGAAGGTGCCTCAAGTCTATGCTGAGTCATTTGAGGTGGTACATTACTTGCATTTTCAGGAGTATTTGATGCCATTGACCATAGACCAAATCTTAGAGATTTATAGTTAGCTGAAGTGTGTCATATTTCAGTCATGGCAACATTCACAGACAATAATTAGTCATAATTCCATAAAATCATGGCTTACCATTCATTAATTATTTAGTTAGGAATACAGCCTGTTCACTCATTTCTCTCTTGCTGCGGTGGCTAAACTAGCTAGGATCAGAAAGCTTTGTGTATTGTCCATACGAGGGTCTTCTAAACCAAAATCATAACTCTAGTTTTGTTTTGAGTTTATGATTTCTGATTTCTCAGGGAGAGATTAATCAGGTTTCTTGTCAGGACATTTGTTTATTTATTATCTAGCCTTTCTTCCGGTACACAGATCTATGGTGGCTTACAAAAGGGTTGAAGAACAGATACAGCTAAAAACCACATTAAACTTCAGTATTAAAATTCAATTGGTGAAATCCTGTTGCTTAGTATAGTAAGCCACACTAGTAGGCCCACTGAGCCACTGGAGATTTGTTAAGTCAGCTGCTCCATAAATTCCATTGATTCAAATGGGGCCTACTCTAGTTATGACTGACTTTAGTGTAGCAAGGTGCAACTGGAGTAGGCCACTAGGAATCAATGAAACTTACAGAGGAGTTGACTCACCCAACTGATTCAATGTGCCTCTTTTATTATGGCTTACTACACTAAGAAAGAGGATCAATGAAACTAAACAAACTTTCATATTAAAAGAACTACTGGCTCAAAACAAGAAGAAACAGAGGAAGGAAATACAAAATCCCCTGGTCCACTCCTCTTCCTCAGTAGCTCATTCAGTTACAAATGCCTGCTTGAAGACAGAAGGACAACAGGGAGGGGACCATCCTGGCTTCCCTTGGAATTTTTTTTTTCTACAGCCTGGGAGCAGCCACCAAAAAGGCCATGAACACACTGAATTTTAAGTTCCCCATTAGTTTGGCTCAGTGGTTTTCACCCTTGGGAGCCCAGGACTTTCTTGAACTACAGAAGCTTTAGTCATTGGCTGTGCTGGCTAGGGTGTTTGGGAAATGTATTTCAAGAACATTTGCGGCCTCACATTTGGGAAGCAGTAGTTTATCTGCTCTAACCCTATGGGAGGAGAAAAGTGGGTCTGGATGTGCTATATACACTGTCATGACGCTTGTTCATGGCAAATTTGTGTTCTTCAAAATGCTGCCTTGCTATCATGTACAAATGAGTCCACTCTTTTGAAACAATTTCCTCGTTGTGCCTACATGCTATACTGAATAATAGGTTGTAGAGTGTCTCCTAACAGCTAGGCATGTTTATCTGCATAAGTGAAATGATTCTGTAATGGACTTAGCTTTTGGTTGATATTGTTTGCTTATATATTTGGCTGGCTGAATGAGCTTTATTGGTGTAGCTAAATCAGAGGAACATAATTGCCATGAAAGAAATAATTGGTTCTTATGTATTATGTTGCAGGTGATAATTTAGTTGAGGCTGTAATCATTCCCCACCTCCCCCATCCCACATCCAAGTAAACAAATTGGATTTCATCACTTTGGGAGGATGTAATAAAACTGTACATTGTACAACAGCATATTTGTCTGTTAATGATGTTCAGGCTATTTTCCACATTTGATTGTCATTGGTTAATAAAAGTTGCACTGGTGTAATATTTTCAAATCTGGAAGTGATATAAAATTGCCTAAATGGAAAAAAGAAACAAATCAAATCATTCTCCTGAGCTTTTTAAAAGGTTGCAGAAGGGTTTAGGTAGTCTTTAAGGGTGGCAAATGGACTGAGTGGGGTAGATGCCTGGCCCTACATGTTTGTGGTGGGGCAAAGATTTCTGCTTGTGATATGACGTGCCAATGAGCCTGATGCTATGCTTTGTCTATGCAGAAGTCCCACTGAGCCATTCACAAGTAAGTGTGCATTAGATTGCAGTTGTCCAGCCATTCTCAATGGTTGCCATATGCCCCCTGGGTGGGGCTGGCACATTTGAAGGGGAGCACAGACTGGAAACAATTTTCACACACCACTTTATAAGGTTCATTATGTGACTTATACAATCCTGATTTGGCCTGTATTTCTTCAATATAGTGTTTATGGCCGCAGCCCCCCCCCCAAAAAAAAGATTGAGAATGACTTTAGCCAATTGTTTGCATGCCTTATGTACTAGGTTTTTATGCAAGGAACCTGTGCACCAGTTTGCAGCCAAAGGATGCAGTCCTAATTATATTTGCTCAACAGTAAGTTCAGTTACATTTAATAGGATTCTAGGATTTGTTTCTGTGTAGGATGGAACTGTTTAGCCCACTGTAATCATAATCTAAGATCAAGATCATTAAAAAATGTAGGAACTTTTGCTGGTTTGAATCATTATTGCTAATCTTTACATTGTGCCTTCACTAAGGAAAATAGGGCCTTTTTTAAAAAAAAGTACAGTACAGTGGACCCTCGACTTACAGACGGCTCGACTTACAGACTTTTCGAGTTACAGACTTCTCTGGCTGCAAAATTTAGATTCAACTTGCAGCCGGAGAATTGACTTACAGACCAGAAAAAACCCAAAATGGAACAAAAATAGAATAAAAACCGCCGGTTATAGGATTAATCGGTTTTCAATGCATTGTAGGTCAATGGAGATTCGACCTACAGACTTTTCGACTTGCAGACACCATTCCAATATGGATTAATTCCGTAAGTAGAGGGTCCACTGTAATCTTAATGGAAACAAGATTGGATCTTAATTGCTTGATCGAAGTAGAATGTACTTTTTCTCTTCCTGACTAGATATAATGTGGCAGAAAGCACATATATCTTAAAATAATAGAGATGGGGTTCAGATTATTTTGAGAAAAAAATCATTATACAAATTGTGCTATTATGAGAAGTAAATTTAGGTCTTAGCTTTGGGTATAATGAATGGCCATTTTACTTATAATTGTTGGGGGAGAAAGCAAACATTTAGTTGTTTCTAATTAAATATATATTGTGGTGTTTTACTCATATGTATGCAGTGACTTTTGTTGAGGTCAATGTAAAGACTTATTTATCACACAGATTACTATTGATCAGAGTAAACCTAAGATCAATACTAGATTTTGAGGGTCAGTAAATTTGTAAGTGGGATGAAATATGGAAGGCAATGTATCCTTCAGGTCTAATTTTTAGAACAATGATACAAATGCTGGTGGAGCGGAGATGATTAACTATTTAAAGTTGGGATTGAGTCAGTTAAAGAGGAATTGCGTAAATAGCAGAACATTTAAATGCCACATTGTTGTGCCAGAATTAATGGGTGAAAAGTATCCCATTAGCTCAATCTGGACGATGTGAGAGATCATCTCCTGGGTGATTTGCAGACTTCCATTTGCATCTGTTGTCGTTGTGTACAGCTGGTATATGGAAGTGTTGAATTTGGGGCACTATGTTCCTGAACTAGTCAGCAGTGAGGATTCAATGTGGGGAGGTTAGTGCCCTCCTGCAACTAACATCCTGATCTCCTGCAGCTGTAACAAAAATGTTACATAAAGAAACACGTAGATCATCTAAAAACAGTGCAATCCCAATAAAGTTCTTGGGTGCCCCCATTTTCATTGGTTTCAAATGCAAATTAGAACATTTTGTTTTATAAGCTGAGGCCTAATTTCTTCAAAAAGAGGTTGAGTTTGAAAAAGAAATGGTTTATATAGGGTAGATGCTTGCATTTAGTTTCATTTGGATTGGTGCATTTGGAAAAGAAAGAGAAAAAACTTGCATTATTTCATTGACTTTTCCCAACAAGTATTGACAGTAATAATAGAGTTATTGTCAGGCCTACGTTGGATGACTCTCTTTTCCTAGGGAGAGAAGAAGCATAGATGATTCTTTCTTCACTGCTCCACATCTCATGAACCTGTTCCTGTACCCAGAATGATACTTCAGCCCAAAGATATCAAGGGAAGAGGAGGCATATTTGATTCATGCTCCTGTTTCACAAAATATAACTTCTGCATCTATGAAGGATCATCACAATGTAGCCATGCATATTACAGAACTTTACTCTTTCAGTGATTGTGATGATGATGGCGATGATGATAGTAACCCTGGGAAGAAAAATGGAATGAAGTGGCTGCAGAACATTATGAAATGCTTAACATCCTGCACTGCACATTACATGGAAATAAGAAACTAAGAGCCAGTCACTGAGATGTTACAATGGGGCAGGCAAACCTCTCTTCTTGACCTGATGTAGGCAGGTCAAAACAGCCAGGGATCGGCGATATGTAAGATGTCTTCATTTTATCCAGAGACCCTATACTAGCCTGGATGGAGCATTTGTAGTTTTCCCTCCTATTATCAAAAGGAGAAAAACAAGCACACTACATACACATAAACAGATCCTGTCTTGGCTAGTGTGACCTAGGAGGTATTTGGATAGAGTGGAGGAATGGGCAACTTGGCTGGATCCAATGGCCTGTTTTTTAACCCAAGATCATATAGGTGGGTACATAGACCTGAAAAATACCCCAAGTGGAAAGTAGTGTATGGAAATCTACCTCGACTTTTGGTATTTTTCAAGTGTTAAATTATGCAGCAAGCCCTGAGACATATGGAAAAAATGAATTACAGTTTATGAAGATTTTCGGGAATAGTAATGCGTCATTTACTGCTGAAGATTTTTTTCTTGCTGTCATGTGCAGTCTTATTTGGATCTAGGTCTCAGAAAACCTCTCCCATCATTAAGAACAGTTCATTAAGTGGAAAAACGGGAGGGCACACCAACTCTGGAATGTCCTCCCCTTGGAAGCTTGATTTGGCACTGACTCTGGCAAGATTTCAGCACCAAGTCAAGATGTACAGCCTGCAAAAGGTCAACAAACTCTACACAGCCACAAGGACCAGTGGTCACTGTACACAAAAGACCAGTTAATGACACCCATCAATCACAGTGACAGATCATTTCTCCCCCTTATCATAACAATACACCCACAACAAAAAACACGCTGATCACCATAATCACCCAATCTCCTGAAAAGGACAAAAGTTGATTCCACGGCCATAAATACTCAACTATCCAATAAACTGCACCAGAGCACAGACAGAGTTCTGACTCCTGTCCTATGAAGATGCCAGCCACAGAGACTGGCGAAACGTTAGGAAGAAAAACCTTAAGAACAAAGCAGTCCGGAAATCCCACAACAACCATTAGCTCCCAGCCGTGAAAGCCTTTGAGAATACATTGAATGCCTCTACAGGGAGGAAATGGTTAGATAGACCCGGAAAATGGAAACACTCTGAAGCAAAAGAGCACACCTACTATGTTCCTTAACATTTCTACTACACTGCAGAGACACAAAAACCATACCAGCCTTCCTCAGGACAAAAAGGACTTTCATTTTCCCACAGGCTAGCTGCATCTATGACCGCCAGGAACATGCCTTTCTATGGGAAAGAATCCATACAACCCACAAAAAATGGACTCCACAGACAAAAAACTACTATTCCTACACATCAATATCAGCCAAAAAATGAGAAATCAAGATTGGGACAAAATCGATACCCTCTCCTACAGAAAGATGAAAAAAGAAATGGTGAACCACACAGCCAGACAAAAACAGAAATTCAACAAATGCCAAACAAGTCAACCAAAACCTACACTAGACACCTCGCGCATCATCATCAACCTATTTGAATGCCAACTGTCCCCAGAACAAACCTTGATCTTAGCCAAAGGAGGAAACTTTGCAGTCACACCCAGTAAAATTCCTGTGGAAGACATCATTGCCAACATGGAATCAGCATATCATCTTCCAGAAGAAAAAGCAGAAGAATTAAGAGGTGAAGTGACAAGGGCCCTACAAAAAGCAAAGCCCCCAAAAAGCAACATTACAAGAAATGAGAGAAATGCTATCAAGTCCCTAAACTCAGATCCGGACATCATCATTCTGCCAGCAGACAAAGGCAATGCCACAGTAATCATGCAAACAGAAGAATACAAGGACAAAATCAGGGAATCTCTAGACCCCACCACCTACAGAAAACTGAAACGGGACCCAACCAACAAAATCACAAAACAAACATGCTGATCAGGAGTTCCTCCCTGTACCCCAACGTCCTTCAATGAATCTGCAAGACAGAAGCTCTCCCACCAAGACTATGCAGACTCCCCAAAATCCACAAAGACTCAGTCCCACTCAGGCCCATTGTAAGTGCCATCGGCTCCCAGACATATGAATTAGCCAAATACCTAGCCACCCTCCTATAGACCCACATTGGACAAACCTCATCCTACATCAAAGACTCAGGACATTTCATAAGCAAGATCAGCACCCTAAAACTCAACTCCGGGGACAGACTAATCAGCTTTGACATAGTATCCCTATTCACCAAGGTATCAATAAAGGACATTCTGACACTCCTCCAGCAGATCTTTCCAGAAAACATCAAGGCCTTTTCCAACACTGCCTAACGGCCAGCTACTTTCAGTGGGATAACAAGTTCTATGAACAGACAGACGGAGTGGCTACAGGGAGCCCCCTCAGCCCAGTTACTCAAACTTCTATGTATATGGAACATTTTGAAACACAGGCCCTGGCTTTGGCACCCTTCACACCCTCAGTCTGGTTTTAATAAGTGGATGACACCTTCGCAATTTGGAACCATGATGAAGAAAAACTGGAAGAATTTCTAACCTAATAAGGGGGGCAGGGTAGAAATCGAATGGATGGATGGATGGATGGATGGATGAATGAATGAATGAATGAATGAATGAATGAATGAATGAATAAATAAATAAATAAATAAATAAATAAATAAATAAATAAATAAATAAATAAATAAATAAATAAATAAATAAATCTCAACAGCATCCACCCAAATGTACAATTCACAATGGAAAAAGAAATAGAGGGCCAACTCCCTTTCTTAGATGTCATGGTCATACGCAAAACTGACCTCCTATTGGAACACAAGGTCTACAGAAAACCCACCCACACAGACCGGTACCTACACAAAAACTCCAACCACCACCCACAACAAAAAAGAGGCATAATCAAAACAGCAGTAGACAGTGCAAACCAGAACTGTGAAGCTGAATTTCTCAGCACCGAACTCAACCATTTGAATTGGGCCCTACAGGCGAATGGCTATTCCGAGAATGAAATCACAAGAGCCATCAAACAAACAAAAACAAAACAAGACCAAACTGAAGAGGAAAAACAGCCACCCATAAATAAAGTATTTCTGCCATACATCAAAGGGGTCATGGACTGCATGGGGAAACTTTTGAAAAAAAACACAACCTACAAACAGTATTCAGGACCACCACAAAAATCCAACAAATGTTACAGTCAGCAAAGGACAAAAAGGACGCCCTCACCACTGCAGAAGTATACAGTTGTGGCCAGGTATATATTGGAACCACAAAATGCAGCATCCACACTAGAATCAAAGAACATGAGAGACACTGCAGACTAAAACAACCAGAAAAATCAGCAGTAGCTGAACATGCCCTAAAACAAGTTGGACATGAAATTCTATTTCAAAAAACTGAAGTACTGGACAACACCAGCAATCATTATTTTAAACTGCACAGGGAAGCCATTGAAATCCACAAACACCAGCAGAGCATCAACAAAAAAGAAGAAAATCTAAAACTCAGCAAAACTTGACTCCCAGCACTGAAAAATACAGCGTGCAAAAGGTCAACAAACTCTACCCAGCCACAAGGATTACTGCACACAAAAGACCAGCTAATGACACCTATCAAATCAATCACAGTGACAGATCATCTCTCCCCCTTATCACAACAATACACCCACAACAAAAACACACTGATCACCATAATCACCCAATCTCCTGAAAAGGACAAAAGCTGATCCCACAGCTGTACATACTCACCTATCAAACAAACTGCAACAGAGCACAGACAGAGTTCTGAATCCTGTCCTCTGAAGATGCTGGCCACAGAGACTGGTGAAAATTTAGGAAGAAAAACCTTAAGAACATGGCCAAACAGCCCGGAAAACCCACAACAACCAAGAATATGTACTTATGTATTAAAGCCTTTGGGGGTTGAGTATCATTGCACAGGTTTTAGTTCAAAGTTTTTAACATTTTAAAATATTTGGGTGTTTTAATTTTGTGTTGATTTTAAATTGTTTTAAAATATCTTATGTTTTCAAATGGTTTTATAACATGCTTACATGCCCTGAGATTCTGTGATATAGGGTGGGTTATACATACATACATACATACATACATACATACATACATACATACATACATACATACATACATACATACATACATACATACATACATACATACATACATACATACACGTATTTTTCGCTCCATAAGACGCACCTTTCCATAAGACGCACCAAATTTTTTAGGAGAAGAAAGCAGGTAAATATAATCTGTTTTCTTTGCTCCATAAGACGCACAGACTTTCCACCCCCCTGTTTTATGGGGGAAAAGTGCATCTTATGGTGCGAAAAATATGGTACATACATACATACATACATACATACATACATACATACATACATACATACATACATACATACATACATACATACATACATACATACATACATACATTAAATAGAGTGAGATTGCTTGCTATTTAAGTCTGCTATCTTTCCTCTTTCCTTTAGGCATCTAGATTTCCAATTCAGTGAAGGCGGCTGAAGATAGTACTAGTGGTTAAACATGGTACTGCAGGTTACAGACAGATTTTAATTGATTAAAATTAATTAATCCATTTAAAAATGTACTTTGCTTGAGAGGTACACCTTATTTATTTATTTATTTATTTATTTATTTATTTATTTATTTATTTATTTATTTATTTTTGTTTGTTTGTTTGTTTGTTTGTTTGTTTGTTTGTTTGTTTGTTTGTTTGTTTTATATCATGCCCCATTAATGCTCTTCCTCTTCCTCTGTTCTTTTTTCCCTATACTATAAATATTTTTCTTTCACCTAGTTTTTCTCTACCTCTGTCCCAGTATTATTTTCACCTATCACCTCTACTCATTCTTCTCCTCCTCTTTTACCAAGAATCCTCCCCCCTTCTTCTTTCTGTGAACTGTTTGAGAATTCAGGACCCCTCTGCAGGAAAGCATGATCTGCACTTGCCTAGATGTTATATACAGAAACTCACCTGCTAGCTAGCCCTTTAGAGTTTTTTGACTCCATGAAATTTCCAGAACAGTCTTCAGTGTTACGTTGGCCAGGGATGGGGTTTGCCAAGTTTCAACAAGCAGGAGCAAGCCAATATTAACTGCGTAGATTCAATTGTACAAATTATATAATTGCACATTTTTGTTATGTAAATTGCTCTGTAAATTAGGAAATAAATTAGGAAATAATCAGACTTGGGGGGGAAGCTTTCATTGTTGCCATTTGAAGCTTAATTACTTTGTTCGTGTGTGTATGTATACTTTGGAGTTTGCATCATGCGAAGAGCATACAGGTAAACTTTCCCTTCTGAACTACAACCCTGTGGGGAAAAAAGCCCTCCCCACTTAGGATTATGGATGAATGACCCCTTTGTTGGCACAGACTGAAGCCCCCAGAATCATAATTGTGAAATGTGTCTGACAGATATTTTTTGTTTGGTGCAGTCAGTGGAGAAGGAAGGATGAATGCTTTGTTCTTCAGCTGCAGTCCCTCCAGAAATAGCAGTTAAGCTTAGCATGGCAATTACACCTAGTAAAATCATTGTAATGGCACCAATGGATACTCAGGTTGTTTCGATTTTGGGCCCTGGGAAATAGTCTGGGGCCAGGATTCTGTTCAGCACCAGTGAACGGTAAAGTTCCACTGTCATTTTGACACAAGGTCTTCCTACTTCCTATTGCACTAGCAGATATTGCCTGTTTGAATATACAGGGCTGTTACTTGCATAAGAAGGTGCTGATGTTTACTTGCATAAGCAGGACAAATGTCACTCAGCTTATTCTCTGGTCTGTTTTATCATCATAATAATCTTAGAACTATAGAGCTGGAAGGAACCTAAAGGATCATTGGGTCCAGTGCCTACCAAAACAACAACAACAACAACAACAACAACAACAACAACAACAACAACAACAACAATAAAAAAACACAGTGAGGAACTGAACTCCCAACCTATGGCTCCACAGCCAGATACTTAAACCACTGAAATCAATTTGACTCCAGAGGAACCATTCAAGGCTTCTGGGGTAGGTACATGTAAACAGTTCTAATGGGTTAATATTCCTGAAGGTGGGGTGCCACACAGGAAGAAGAGATGGACATCTCCTTTGTCAATGTTTCCAACACCCAGCATTTCCACCATTCTCATGGAGAGTTACAGGCCTGCAGGAGGAGAGGCCCTTCTGTAGATCTTGAACTTCAATGGACCTGATGGTACAAATAGCAGAGCTCTCAGTTTTCATCTTGTTGCTCTTCACTGGTAGGACAGAGACACTGGAGATGGGTGGTAGGGTTAGAATGTTCTTGTCTACCCATTGTGAATTTATGCTAGTACATAACACCTAAATAGGGCTCTCTGAAGATGGAATCTCTCCGTCCGTCCGTCCGTCCGTCCGTCCATCCGTCCATCCGTCTATCCGTCTATCCGTCTATCTGTCTATCTATCTATCTATCTATCTATCTATCTATCTATCTATCTATCTATCTATCTATCTATCTATCTATCTATCTATCTATCTATCTATCTATCTATCTATCTATCTATCTATCTATCTATCTATCTATCTATCTATCGCTGCACAATGGTGGAGGGTGGGGTTTCACCTAACTGGGGCTTATTTTTGGGGTACGGTTTATATTACAAGTATCCTGAAAAATCATACTAGGGTTTATATTCAGGTTAGGTCTTATTTTCAGGGTATCTATCTATTTTTTACCTGTTTTTCCACAAATACATTTAAGGTGGCTTAGAAATAATTGATAAGCTAATGTCTGAAAGCCATAAAGACAACAAAGGCATATAAAAGTACAGTTCAAAGCATAAAAGAACAACCAGTATAAAACAAGTTCATGTGGAGGACATTAATAATATTTTGTGTGTTCAGAAACATTAAAATACCTTTGTCTGTAATTTTAATGTGATACTACATCACCTGTTGCATTTCCTCTACAAATGGGCACGAAATGCTGGTTCAGCAGTTTGTGTCGGTTTGCCGAACAGATGTTTGGTGCTCCAAAGCCCTGCCTCCACTGGTGGGTGCCCCACTCAGAGGCAGCAGCCTAGCTCCACTGCCCCACCTCCTCTGGGCACTGCCTCTGAGTGGGCGCCCACCAGTGGAGGCAGGGCTTTGAAGTGCTCTGCATAAAAGATGAGTGTTTTTCATGATATTGGTACTTTACACTTTATAGTGTTTTTAGGATATTCCTAGTGCTTCACGTGTATTTTCTTGTTATGATCCTTAAAATAATCTTAGGTCGACACTCTTTATGTGGGCTGCTACGGAAACTCCACCGGGTCCAAAATACAGCAGCCAAATTAGTGAGTGGAGTGAATAAATACCATCATATCTTCCCCTATCCTGGCCACTTGCACAGACTACTTGTTGTTTTCTGTGCCAGCTTCAAGGTGATGATGCTGACATACAAGGCCCTAAATGGTTTGGGACCTCGATACCTGGCAGAATGCCTCCTTCCAGTGAGATCTGCCCAAAGTACTCGATCTTCCCAGGCTGGGCGGTTGATAACACTGACCCTGAGTGATACCTGGAATGAAAAGACCAAAACCTGGGCTGCCTTGGCAGTCAGCCCCCCCCCCCCCACCTCTGGAATAATCTCCTGCTTGATATTTGCCTGGCCCTTTCAGTGGGAATTTTCGAATGATCCTTGAAAACCTGGCTATTTAAACAGGCTTTCCTGGAGATTATATCATCATAGTGTAGAGGCTTTTTTAGCTCTTATATCACCTGTCCTGCCATCTTGCCTTTCTAAAGTAGTTTTAGTTATTTTGATGTCTGTTTGTGCAACTGGATTGGTATGTTTAACTTTGTTTTTTTGTAAAACTATGTTTCATGTTTTTTAAAGTGTTGTCTGTTTTATTGTGTTGTGAATCACCCAGGGTGACCTTGGTAGTCAGATTGGCAGTATAGAAGTTGAATGAATTAATCAGTGTCTTGTGCTTGATAATCAAATTCACGAGTTAAACTTGTGTTTACTTTCTAGTGACCAATCACAAAACTCAGCACTGCAAATGTAAGTTTAATAATTATTTTTATTTTATTTTAACTATAACATAAACATAAAATACATAAACCAAAATACAAATTAACTGTGTTCCTCAACACCATAGATGGGACCTCTTGCAATAATCCTCTTCTTCCTCCATCTATGTTTTTCTTCTTCTTTTATTGTCCTCTTCTCCAGAACTGCATTGATTCTTGATTTGGAGCTTTCCCTTTTCCTGTTGCTAACATATTCTAAAAATCTGCCCCATAAAATCATAAAAATTATTCTTTTTCATCTCTCCTTTCTTAACCTTTAAGTTACAAGTTAAGTTATCATTTATAGTTATATTCCATATTTCATTATACCATTCTTCCATTTGAAATTCAGATTTTGATTTCCAGTGCCTAGCTATTATCAATCTAGCTGCTGTTAATAAATTGGTAATTGATTCTTTAGTCATCTTATCATATTCCACATTCTCAAATATTGATAACAAAGCAATCTCAGGATTAAACTCTACAGTATATCTTTTTCACATATGTCATTTAGTTCTTTAAAGATTAGTTTCCAAAATCTTTGTACTTTTTCACATTCCCACCACATAGGAAAGTATGTACCAATTTTCTTCTCACATTTCCAGCAGACATTCTGATAACTAGCATTAATTGTATTCAATTTTGGCAGTGTTAAATACCATCTTAAACCTAATTTAAAATTTTTTTTATTCTCACTGACATAAATCTTAAAGCCCTCATTTTCCACATCTTCCTCCATTCTTCATCATTTATTCTTTTTCCTGAGCCTTGTTCCCACACTAACTTCAGAATAATTATGTGTTATGATAAATAGATGTCTTTCACCATTTGAATGAGCAGCTCTTCTAAAAACATGCAAAGTGGGTCATCTAGTTTGATTGTCCCTAGACGGATATAAAGTTCTTACCTGATTACAGTATCTGATTCTATGATTCTCCTACCTGGCATGCCAAAAATATCATGTTAGATAAACTAACACTTGACCCTCCTTAAACATTCTATAGGACTCTTACGGGAGGTTCAAGCATTAGTTTATGTAATCTGACATGTCAACAACATATGTTGAAGGAGCTTGGGTGGGATAAGGTGAAATGATGGTACATTTTCCATGCTCTTTATCAGGCATGGAAAATATTGCCTCTTTCCATATTTCAGACTGGGTGAAGCTGCAACAAATAGGAAAATGAGGCAAGCTACCATCTTTTCCAAACAGAATCAAATGGAGTTGCAGTCTTGCACAATGTTTCTTAAACAATTCTTGTTAATTCTGTGAAAGGCATCATATGCAACTATTTAGTGTCTTCTTAAAATTCATCTTCAGTCTTCTTATAGTGGATGTCCTGTTATTAATCAAGACAGATGAAAAAAAAGAAGAGCAACTGGTTCTTACTAATGGTTATCCTTTGCCTTGTTTTGATATTTGTTTGGGGGAAACCATTTTTAAGTGTGTTCGCACACTATGTAAATAATTTCCCTTCTGATAAATAGTGTTTTAACTGGGAAAAAGAACATCAGGTTTTTAACTGGCTATTGATATCTTACTGCTTGTTTTGCTCTCTTTTTAGCAAGGCTTGACACCAGATCTCTTATGGATTTATTTGGAAATAAGCTGCCCATTCCAATGTACATAAACATAGACTTGCAATTTACCTTACTATGCGGCCAGAATGAACGATCAGGACAGAGTTAATATTAATATTAATTTTAATGCTCTACATCCCAGACTCTGTTCCTTTTAGCATTCAACAAATCTTTGTATTTAATAGATTTTTGTATTGTAATACGTAATTTGATTTTCATTTATGTAGTCTTCTGGTAAGTTACGTTTGGAATAGAGGTGGGAGTTTGAGACATCATTGTAGTTTGAATTGATATAGAAACTGTTCTAAGAGCTCACTTTAAGTTGATGGATGAAGGAGACACTTTGTGCCGCAGACACCAACATTATTACAAGAACACGTTGCCAAGAAACATCACTGAAATGCAAATGTTCCCTTTAGGAAGGGGATTAACGTTCCTTTATGGTTACTACTGGAAATTAGAACAGACAAACTAGGAGACTATGAAATGTTAGATTAGTCTTGTGCTCCTTGGTTTCAGAAAATGTCATGAAATATAGGCAAGCCTCTTTTCATGTGAGAGAAGAAATATGTGGAAATTAAAATTAGCACATTGTTCTGTTTTTATGAACACATTCATCCAAAGCATGCAAAAATGCAAGAACTACAATTTATTGGATAATTATGTTCCTGCGCAGTACAACATGCTGGCTTCAGTCCTGCTCTTTTACGGCTGTTCCCATTATCTCGACTAGTAAGTTATCTATATCATAAATTATTAAAATGTGAATGTCGTCCTGCTGGAACATATTATATATGCTCTGGCACTCAATCAATTCTTGCAATAAGTCTCTCTTTTATTGCTATCTCTGTTCTAAGTCTATTAGATTTTGCCTTTAGGCTTAAATCCTGCTTACTTTCCTTTCACAAATATTCCCATGAAATATGACATCATTAGTTAGGTAATTAACAAGATATCATCAAATAATATTTTATGATGGAAAGATTTATAATGCAGCTATGGATAGTTCATCTTTTAAAATACACAGACTACTATCTTTTTTGTAGGTGATAAATTATGCTTTGTTCGGAAAAAAGAATGCATATGTCTGCACACACACATATGTAGGTAAGTATGCATAAGGGCAAGAATCCAATGGCTGATCTAGGTTTGCATAAGTGCAAGGGTGTGTGTGTCCTCTGATTAACAAGGTACTGGTTGCCTTAATGGCTATGTGCCTCAGCTATACATGTGTAACAAAACACTTGGCATTAATAAAGTGCTCCACCTCTTTGTATTTCCTCTTGACATTAGCTCTCTTTGAGCTCACTTGAATTAAATCTGAGTAAATATGTAAGAGAGGGTTTGAAGTAATAAGATTTTATTTTAGTGTGAATACCATTTTGAAAAATTGCAACTGCTGTGGTCAGCTCTCCAGAGCCAGTGGACTCCAACAGTTCAGCTGCTGCAATGTTCTCTTGCTTCTCTACTGGGATGGAGTGTGCACAAGGAACAGTAATCCACTATTACAAAGTGTTGTTATTGGGAATGTTGCTTCATGCATCAGGTGGCAGGAGAGCTTGGTCCAGCCTTGCAAATCGTAGTCCAGAATGCAAAAATCTTCTGTTTTTTCAACAGCGAGGTGGTCAGGATTCAAGAACGGAACATCATCAAACAAAATAATCTTGATTGGGTTTACGTTTATTCCTATCCTAAATGACCCAAGTTCTTTGATGTATCTTTTAGAAGATGTTCTACTATCTGAAAGTTGTTCGACTAAGCAGGAAGTATGAGATCATCAACATAAATAAAATTGCTGGTGCCTTGAGGAAGCAGTTGGACATGGGGGTAGATGTTAAACAAAACTGGAGCCTGTATACTGCCCTGGACTAAATCATTCTTTTGAGTCCTCCATTGGCTGCATTGTTCTTAAAAGTTAATGAAAAATCTGAAATTCTGTAAGAGGGTTGCTGTACTTTCGTTATTTTTTAATCCTTGATTATAGCATTTTTTTTCAGTTGTACTTGACAATGAACAGTGTCATAGGCAATGTTTTCTGCAATTTTCAGCCCTTCACATGACTCCACCCCCCTGCACAGGGTTCTGTCACAGCTGGAACTAAAGGGACTGGAATCACTCACTGTGGGTGTGCAGAGGAGGAGAAAAGCTGTGTGGAGGGAGATAGAGTTGCATGTGCTCGCGCAGCCATGCAGGTTGGTCATAGGCAACCAAGAGATCAACAAAGGCCAGCCCCCTTTCTTCCTTATTTCAAAGCACCCTCAATGTGTTGTGTTAAATGTAGGATTTCTGCTCTACAGCTCTTCTCTAAAGCCAGCCTGTTGTGGGATGAGGAGTGGGCCCACTATTTTTATAAGGCAGTTAAGAATAACTCTTTCCAGAACTTTATAAAGAAGACAAAGCAGTGAGATCAGCCTGAAGTGTTTTGGGTCTGTGGTTCTTTACAAGGTTTCATAATAAGTAATCTCTTGTGCCTTTCTCCAAATTTTGGAATCTAAAAGAAACAAAATAATCATTAAAGAATTTAAGTTAAGAATTTTTGTTACTTTGTCAAAATCTTTTACCGTTCTACACAAATCTTACCCAGAACTGCTGCCTTGCCATTTTTGCAGCTACATATACCTTTTCCCAATGCAAGGTCATTGGTCTCCATTTGCTTGTTACTTTCAAGGTTATGCTCTAATTTCCTTTGGTGATATTCACATCTGCCATTAATGAGGAGCTGACAGTCTATTTGATTTGCTGAAATGTTTGCATGAGTAAGGCCTTGGGCTGTTGTTAAGCCACTTTAATAATCTGTGGGCCTTTTGACTGTTTGTTTCTTTACATATATTTTTTCCATGAGGTTTATCCAATTACCTCTTTCAGCTTCTGAGACTGAAGTAATTAATCACTGACCAGCCAAAATGTTTTTTTTTTCCGCTCAGGGGATTTTGTTCAAATAGTGAAAAATAATTGTTCATTTGGGTAACTGTTTCCAATGTTAAGCCTTGGAGATAGTTGGTTCTGCATCCTTAGGGTGTGGGGTAGTCAGGATGATCTTTTCATTGCCTCAATAAACTGGTCATAGGCCTCCGGGACTGTTATACTGAACTTCAGCTGACTGGTTTTCATAAGTATATCTCCTGCAGAATGATACTTTTGAGGGTTGAATGACTACCATGAGTTGGCATATTATAGGCTGGTTGTGCATATTGAGAATTGTGCACAGACTGACTTTGTGCACTGTTGGGTTATAGGCTCACTAGCAAATATCAAGTCACATACTATAGCCACAATGTCATCCTCTGCTATTGAAACATGGGAAAAGCTTGCTATCATGAATTAGGGCTAGTTAATATGTTTCTGACCATTTTAACATTACTTCTCAATTGTTATCATCAAATGTATCTCCCCAGATACAGTGGTGCCTCGCATAGCGAGGTTAATCCGTTCCGGATTAACCTTCGCTTTGTGAAAACTTCGTTAAACGGAAAGTAAAAAGCCAAATCGGCTGAAAACTCACCGTTTAGCGAAGTCTTCCCATAGCCGGCAGCGATTTTCACGCCCTCCCCTTGCTTACCGAGGGCGCGAAAACACTGCGCGTGGTCATTTTGGCTGTTCCGGCGGCCATTTTGGACCCGCCGAACAGGTGGTCCGCGGGGCGCAAAGCGAAGGTCGGTAAGTGAAACGCTTACCGACCTTCGCTATGCGAGTTTCGCCCATTGGGGCCATTGGTAAGCGATCGCATTAGCGATCGCGGAAACCGCATCGCTATGCGATTTCGTCGTTATATGGTGCGCTCGTTAAGCGAGGCACCACTGTACTGCCATGGCAACTGAAGTGTTAAAATATAAACTATATTTTTTGCTTATGAATGTTGTCTGTGGTTTTAAAAGGAAGGATGGCATTAAGTGGTTTATAAATGGCAAATACTGTGCAGTTACTTAGTTCCACTGTTATTATACAGTATCTGTATCATCCTGCTCTGTGACAAAAGTAGAGGATATCTGGAGGTCACACTTGACCATAATGATATTTATTTACTGTCTTTGAGGTTTCTGAGCTGCAAATCTCATGCCAGATATTCTGGGGAATTGTTGATGGCTGTCTCCTCATTTCTTGAATAGAGAGTGTATCACTGTCATATGTCTGACAGATGTGATACAGTAGCTCTTTCGGTGTTGACAGTCCCTCTATGTTAATAGAGATTGTGCTTAATTTGGCTGTGACAAGGGCCTTTCTGTTACTGGTGGCCTCCTGAAGGCCACTGTCAAATTCATAATGTCGGACTTATCCAATGATGTTTGTACCACCTCATATAGAAGTTTCTGTAGTGAAAGGATCACCTGACTGATACTGTAATTGTCCAGGGAATGCCCAAATGTGTTCACATTCTTCGGGGAGACTTCTTCCCCTCAAATAAAAAAATGTTTCCCCCCCCCCCCACTATATACCTGTGAATCTTAATGGAATGACAGAGAATGCTAGGACTATAATGCAGAAAGAAAGAGCTATATACCTCTTTAAATGGATGAAACCCCATGAAGGTCAAGCCCTTGGTCGTGTGCAGAATTGGGGGTTAGTTGGAAGTCACATAATAGGCTGTGGAGTGGAGCTGGCAGAACCAAAATGAATATAAGAAAAGGAGGTTTTTGCACTGACACAGTCCTTTGTGAGTGTAGAGAACAGGCAACTTCACACGTATGTCAGTATATTCTATACCTCTCAACATCTACCACAGAAAACTTGATGTTAGCTGCTTCCAAATGCTCCCGATGTTGCCTGTTATTGGGCAAAAACTATCCTATATATTTGTTAATTGTACTGTAGTGATTCTGACACAAATAAAGAAGAAAGACTAGAATGGCACATGGACCACTTCTGTTGTCCTTAGTATATTATTTACTTACCCTGTGGACTGACGTTTCTCTTTATTGAAGTGTAGTTAGTGAAAGGGAAATTAAAACCTCTTATAGAAGGACACTATGTATACCTAGAACAGCTTTTCAGATATTTGTTTGCATAAGGGTATGTGTACTGTATAATGTATGAGGGATAATAAAGTAATGTTTTAGCATTTATTTCTTTTGCCAGTATGGAAGTCTGTGACTTTTGTTTTACTATTCAGGGAGAATGGAAAGACAGTGAACATACTTTTTTTCATTAAAAAATTTAGACCAGCATAATGTTTTTTATTATGATGTGCAGCAATTATATCTTTCAAAATGAAGCTGTGCAAATGCATGATTTACATTTTAGAAATGCTTTGCTTTATGAGAAAGCTTTACAAATTTAACTGCTTAGAGTAAATCTAAAGCTTTAAAAATATAACTGCATGGGATAAGTCTTTGGCATGATGAAAAAATTCACACTGTTTTACTAGTTTTGCTTCCTTCTGTTTACTTATTGAAGGATATTTCATTGCGGAGAGCACTCAAGGCATTTAAAGTACAGTATGTCATCAACAGTAGAGATCATGTTTAATTTGGTGCCATTTTATGTGTTAACTTTCAGGCAAGGAGCCATATTTATCAGTTCTAACAAAACTAGAGAAGGTCTAAAATAGGGTGGTGAATCTAGATGCTACTGGGCCCCATAACTTTCTATGGGATGTTCTGCTTTTTTCTTCCTTGATTTCACATTCAGCAAATACTCTCCATTTCTTCCTGTGAAGCCCTGTGCATAATTCCTTAGCTGTTGTGCCAAAATTGATGCTCTTTTGGGCACCCTTCTTTATCAATGTGGCTTGTCAACTTCAGGCTCTTACATTGACTAATACAAGTTGACGCTGACCAGTGCAGGAGCTTGAAATTGACAGGTGTAACATCTGGTGCAGATTTGACTAACACAGGTATTTGAAACTGACCAGTATAAGAGCCTCAATTTTTAATGTGCTGCATGAAAAAATAAAAGTATGTAGAACAGTAGTCCCCAACCATGGGCCTACAGATGTTCTTGGATTTCAACTCCCAAAAATCCTGGCCAGCAGACGTGGTGGTGAAGGTTTCTGGGAGTTGTAGTCATCTGGAGGCCCAAGGTAGGGGACCACTGATGTAGAGGATAATGCTTCAGACATAAGCTGTACAGGAAAGTTCTAGGAAATTTCTGGAGGGATTCTTTACTGGGGCTGAATGTCAGAAATCACCAGGACCAGAAAAATTGCTCAGTAGCTATTATATTCCCACAGTAAAAATTAGCAAGTTTTGTGTTGCATCAGCTTTTGTGAATGTTATAGCCCACTTCATCAGATGCATGAGATGTTAACCTTCATTGACAGGTATTTATACACATGCAACAGTAGGAGGGGGATGTTGGAAGTAGAAGATACAAATGAATCTTAGCCTGTGATCCTGGAGAGATGTTGCCAATCAGAGTGTATGATACTGGGCTCAACTGGCCAAAATCCTGACCTAGTATAAGGTATTTTTTTATTTTAATATAATATACCTGTCTGTCTTCATACAATATGCCTATATGAACTAATATGACTTTAATTAGGCTTTCTTCCTGGAGACTAGATTTTCTTCCTGTGAATGAGAATGGGTATTAAAATTACTGACATTGGCATTGAGGAAATATGTAAACAAAGTAATTGTAAAAGTCAGTCATGATAAAGGAGATGGTAGATAAATATAGTTTTCTGAGTCTGAAACCATCCACATTTTACAAAATCAACATGAGTGACTGTGCCACACATTGCTACTTTGCTAAATAATGGAATTTTTCCTGGAGAAATCTTGAACAATAGCTCCCCCACCCCTCAAGGTGCACTGTTTTAATCACAACATTGTATAATGATATTTGAAAGCATTTGAATGGTCTCTTTACTCAGTGGAAGCAATTAATGGCAAGAAAGAGATTTAAATGACACAATGTTTACAAGAAAAGAAAACCCAGATTATTTTATAGAAAATCATGTAAAATAGTTCGTGGAATAATAATGCAATAATCTGGTACAATTGGGTTACATTTCTAAACAAATGAATGCAAACACACCATTAAACAAACTGAAAGATCAGAATACAATTCTTGTCCATTATAGGATGTTTTTCCTCTGCCCCTCCTTAAATAATGACTGATGTCATGTTTATATTTTCCCCAAAGGATTTCAAGTCAGCAGCAAATGGGTGGTATCTCCAGATATTCTGCTCACAATTATGGATTAAAGAGGGGGGAAATGCTAAGAAACTATTCCTACTGTGACACACAGAAACAAAACAAATAGATGTGACATTAATAGGGTTTTGTTCTTATAAGAACTAAGAAAATAACTAAATTAAAAAGTTACAAATAGAAGACTGTCCAAACTTACAAGGCTTTTCCATCAGGCCACTGCTAGCACAGTCTCTACTGCCATAGTGGAAACAGGATATATATATATATATATATCTCCTGTTTCCACTATGTATATTTAAAATATTTATATGCCTCTTTTCTCCTTAAAAGGGTCCAAGGTGGCTTATAGTATTAAAAGAAACAATATTAAAAGCTAAAACAATAAATTATTATAAAATTTGAAAAGAATGAAACAAATATTAACACTAGTAGATAAAACAATAGTAAAAACATATTAAAAATAAAAGCAACCAACTAAACAAAACCCTCCAGTCACCAAGACGAAGCCTGTCTGAACAGAAAGGTCTTTGTTGCTTGCAGAATTATACCAAGAAGGAAACAATGGCTGTAACTTTCTGCTGTGCAACTGGGATGATGTCATCAGCCCACAGCTGTAATATTTAATTGAATTTTCTTAAAACCTCCCTATTCCCCTTTTAGGTTTTAAAGCTCCCTAGGGCTGGAGAAGGCTCTTGATCATAAGGAGAACAAACCTATCCATTCTAAAGGAAATAAAACCTGAGTGCTCACTGGAAGGACAGATCCTGAAGCTGAGGCTCCAATACTTTGGCCATCTCATGAGAAGACTCCTTGGAAAAGACCTTGATGTTGGGAAAGTGTGAAGGCAAGAGGAGAAGGGGACGACAGAGGACGAGATGGCTAGACAGTGTCATTGAAGCAACCAACATGAATTTAATCCAACTCCGGGAGGCAGTGGAAGACAGGAGGGCCTGGCGTGCTCTGGTCCATGGGGTCACGAAGAGTCGGACATGACTAAACGATTAAACGATGACAAAACGAGGGCTCCATTTTGCCCTGGGGAAGCCTTTGGTACTCTCAGGACTGGGGAAGAGAAATAACCAAAAGTTGCCAGTGCTGGCATCAGGACCACCAGCACTGTTGTTCCGCTGGCAATTTTGGCTATTAAAGGCTTTCACCTCTGTCCTGAAGACAATAAGGAAGCAAGTGTTTCATTTATTCTCCAGAACACACCTTCTTCTATTTGTGTATCAATAAGTGAACATTTCATTTTGTAAGAATAAACAAATGTCTTATGGGATATTCTCCCATCTCTAATCTATGCCTGGCTTAATCCTATATGGGAAGATTAGAGATGAAAAACAACAAACCAGTTTTCTGTTCTGGAATCTGAAGTAAATTTTATGTCCCACCATTTTGCACACAAGTTCAAGAATGTCTGTTTTTCAAAGGCTCCTGGTACTCAGTGTGTCTTAACCCATGTGCATGCTTCATTCTAGGCTTTAAAATGATTCTTGGAGTACTTTAATCATTTTGGTGTATAATTTATTGGTTTCATTTTAATGAACAGTGTGTATTAGAATATTCTCATATGAAAATGGAGCTTTACATTTTTTAATCTCTGAGAAGTACATTTGGGTGTTAAATAAGCATAATTAATTACACATAGGGTTTTTAAAGTTCTGTAGTGACTAAAGTTATTTAATAATGACTCAAGTTAGGAAGAAAGAATATAGACTGACATTGTCACTTAACTGATCATTCCAGAAGGCAGCAAAAACATTCCATCTCTTCAGCAGTTGATTGCTAAAGATTACATTTTCTTTTCAGTCTTAAATAATACTTCAGTTTGAGGGATAGTGCAGGAGCCTGTATTTTTAAGAACGATGTTGAAAACAAAGAGACAGTTTTCTTTTTCTTGAAATGAAGGAGCTAGCATTTATGTTGGTAATCAAGAGGTTAATTTTATTCTGTGTTTTACTTGTGTTTTTAATATTGTTCTTATTATGAGTTTTACTATGATCATTTAATGCTTTTTTAATATTGTAATAATTTATTATTTGGCTTTTAACTTGGTTTGCTTTAAATACTGGAAGCCATCTTGGATATTTCAGGAGAAAGACAGCATATAACAATTTTAAATAAAATTTTTAATTAATTAATTAATAACCAGCCTCAGATCTATTCTTTCAAAAACACACACCATTAAATGCCAAATTCATGATGAAATAAAATAATTTTGACTGCCTTTGTGAAACCTGTGCATGTTTGTCTTGTCTCATTTTTAGACCTGTGTTTCTTCGACAAAACTGCTAATACTTTCACAATACAAGGATCATTCAAGTATGTAAAAAGAAACAACTCCTCTAAAGCTCTAAATTAACTCTTATATGTGTCATTGTATGCTGTATGCTGGATTGCTGGCCTCTATTACAGGGCTGGACAATCTCCCAATGTCAAGAGGGGGCTGCATTGACGCATAACAGGCCACATCACCACAGCAGATTGTCTGCTGTCACTTAAAGTTTCTGTCACTGTTGACATATCACCTAAAATTCAGTGGCAACATTGGCATCTCTGTATGGTATGAGTGAGTGCCACTGTATCCTCTCCCTATCCTCTCCCCGTACCATAGAGTCCAATAGGCTGGCAGGGCAGAGTGTCTCTTTTCCTCCTGGAGTCAAGTATAACAAACTGATTTCTGGACATCAAGAGAGAAAAAAAGTGTTTTAAGGATGCTATGAATCCAATTTCAGCTGTCTAGCCAATGGGAAAAAATTAGCAAGCTTTGAAATTTCTCACTGTCAAATCTTTATATTGTCACTGTGATTGCCCGTAACACTTCAGGCAGTAAATAGTAGTATTCTTATGACAAATGTGTTCTTAGATTAACTTGGCTGAGAGCATGTCATCACTGTTGCCTTTAGTGCGACTGAAAAGAGCTTATCTTGACCTTTTGCTGTAGAATGTTATTAAAAAGTTATAAATCTCTCATTGTCTTTTGATAATGTTATGAAATAAGTCATGACATTCCTAGCAGGCTTTATTAGCTTATTTGTCTTGAATGGTAGTTCTAAGAGATGAGGGGGAAGGGGTTTTAAATGTCATTAGAATTAATTATCATATATTTGGCAAAATATATATCTTAGTATGAGCCCTCAGTGAATTTAAAATAGCAGTGTAATGACTGGCATTTTGTCAAAGACAAATCCAGGGGCATTTTCTCCCTGATCCTGCCCCCTCCCCCAGACAGTGGAAAATAAAGTGTGAGTAGCTGAATTCCCTGTAGAGTTTTTATTGCTCTTTCCTGGGGCTATTCATTAAATGGCATCAAAATTAGACACTAAACGGGGTGGATGACAATCTGTGAACAGCACTGGTGGGAGGAAATGAAAAGATATCAAAATTAAATATTAAACTTTTAGATGATGATCAAATATGTGTAGAGCTAAGAAAAATAAACCTCTAGTCAAAAGCATCCATGGGGATGTCGAACCAGTCATACCACTATCTTCATCTTCTCTCATTATAAATGTATATAAATGTTAACAACAGTGTAACTCATGATTTTTTTCTACACATGATAAATGGCATTAAAGGACTTAGTTTTACATTTCATTGGCAAAAGTCCTGTTGCATGAATTCAGACATGATGTCACCAGCAGTGGCAGATTGGTATTAATTGAAGAGTTCCTGCTTTTGGTGTGCCACATGCACAATAAGTATGATTTCCTGCGAATCATGCAAGCCCTTGAATTGAAGCAGGAACTCTTGAATTAGCAGCAATTTCCTCTTGCTGGTGACATCATCTTCTTTACATTGAGATAATTAATGCAACAGGATTTTGGTCACTAAAACTTTAATTTCTTTCAATTGCCAAATCTATGAATTTTGTCCAGTTTTGGCATATTACATATTTCATACCTTGTGTTTTGTTCCAAGAGTGCAGTATGGATGTGGTTTTCCTCCACGTGTTATTATTATAACAACCAGGGAAAGAAGTTTAGACTGAGAAATTGTACCTGAGTCAGGTTTACCCAATAAAGCTTCATGGGTGGGTTGGGATTTAAACATGGGTTTCCTCTGTCCTAATCTAAAACTCCATAATCACTGCATGACAGCTAGTCAGAACAAATCCATTAGGTTTTGTGGTTTACTTTAAGTATGGGGATTTCTGGAATATTTATATCTGGACCCAACCCATTGTTTAGATCCAGTGGAATACATATGTTGTCTTCCATTGTCCTACTGACAATTGACTAAATTCAATGATTTTTATAGAAACTGAGGTCTTAATTCATGTAAACCTCTTGGGTTTTTTATTCCTACACTATTTAATATTCAAACATTAATAAAGTGATACTTTGATTAAATTGTAGGTAGACCAATTTGGGCCAGTATAGACCCAAACTTTCAAATACTGAGTATATAAAACTGATAAATGGGTATCTCCAAGCAATATACTTAAATCTTATTACAAAATAGGATTAGATGTCAAGAATTCTAAAATGAGCCCACAGATTGACTTTCTCTTTGGAATTCAACTTAATTCTATTAAGAATTATGTTTTGGAAGATCATTAAAATATCTATATTAAATTGCTCTTTTGTATTCATATGGATGGATTAACATTCTTTTTTAATTATTATTCAACACATTCCATTGGTTATGTATCCAAATTACTGAATGCTGGCTATAAAGTAATATAATTGGCTTTCTTAGATAGTCTTCCCAATGAAGAGTGTAGTGTAGATTACAATGTATGCAAAGGCCAGGGAAATTTTGGAACTTTAGCACTGCATAATGGTCTTGTGCTTATGTATGAAGGCATTCTACCATAGTCAGGCACTTCTAAATAACTTCTGGTAACTGTAAATTGCAAGTAGAATAGCAGGGGATGAATGAAATCCTTTTGCATATGTTATGCTTGTGGAAAAGTGATTACATCACTAGCAGAGATTCTCATTTGTTAAAAGACTTCCTCCTGTCCTGTTGCTTGTCCAGTTTATGAGTAATCTGCTTCATTGTGTGGAAGCAAAGAGAGTTGTGGGACAGAAGAAGGAAGTCTATAATGATTGAAAATCACTGCCACTGGATGATACCACTAGCTGGAAGAGATTGTTGGTAATTAAAGACTTCCTCCTCCTGTCATTGCTCCATTGTCTTCCACATGATGAAATGGATTGTCCACAAGTTGGGCAGGCCATGGAAGAGGAAGTCTTCAATGACTGAAAAAAATTCCTTTGTTGGTGACATCATTGTTCTTCCAAAGCATCTTGCAACATAATTTTGGCTGATATACAGTATAAATATAGAAGATAATATGTGTTCTGTATATAAATTTAGAAAGAACACTTGCTAAATTCTTCATCTCTAGGACTGACACTATCAACATGCTGAGAAACTTCAACGAAGAATTTTGAAGCTCTACATTATTCTGACTCCAGCTAAAATCAAGAAAAGGAGCACCCCCTAGGATTTCTGTAATTTGCACAAAATATTTCTGGTTTGCTCTCCTTTTGAGAAGCACTCTCACATACAAAAAGAGCAAACATAGAAGGACTGTCTGATGTTAAGAATCTGATGGTTCAGATTTTAAATTAAAGCAGCACTACCAATTAACTGTCATTTAAATAGGCAGCTAGTGAGATGTTATGCAAAAAGGGAATAATATATACAAAGAGTGGGTTTGTGCAAAACATCAGTTCTGGCAGTGCAAGAACTCCATGGATATCTCAAAAAAATTATCACCATAGTAACTGGTGAGTTGAAAATGAAAAGAAGAGATAGGCAAAGCTTTCCTCTTCAGTTTATCAGTAAATTCCTTGGTTGATAAACTAGAAGTCCCACAAATTTGCAAACTCGTCTTGTGCTTGGGTCGTACCATTGCCAACAATGCAGATTGGAAAAATCACTAGAAAGGGAGTAATTATAGGGAACTTAGTTTTTTTACATTTTAGAACACTGGCCTGCACTGGAGCAGTTTTGCAAGGCTGCTAAGATCATGTCATGACTGACAGCTAGTGCAGCGTAATGGTTACAGTGTTGGTTATAGTCTCCGCTGAACCATGAAAGTCACTTCAAAGCCTTGGGCCCATCATCCTCCCTTGACTAACCAAGAGGTGAAGAAGAACTATGTACACAGGGAGCTTCCAGCCCTGAATGTCAGAAGGATTTCCCCCATCCAATGAGCTGCTACAGACTCTTGTCCATTGCCTTGAACTCATTGAAACAAAGGTGGGATGGGACTGTAACAAATAAATACTCCGTCCCAGTTTGTAAAGGCGGCAGCACAGATCCTGCTGCTCCCCTCCCTGCCTGCTCTGACTCAAACAGCCACTCACCAGGCCCAGCTTTCTTGTTTTTTTTCCACCTTCTTGGCTAATCTCCATCACTACCAAGAGCACAGACCTCTCTGCCCCACCCTCTGAGTAGGAGATCAGTCAAGAGGGTGGGCAGAGACACCTCAGCTGTTGTCGTGGCTAGAAAACCAGTTGAGGAGGTGGAAAAAAACACAGAGTTTAAGCCTGGTGAGTGGCTGTTCAAGACAGAGGCAGGGGAGGGGAGCTGATGTCAGAACTTGTGCTGTCCCCTTTACAAACTGGGATGAACAAGGATGAACAATTGGTGCCCATCTTTATTGATCACACTTTTCTTAAAAGGAGGGCTACAAAACAATAAGCTCTAGCATTTTGCTGTCTATCTCTGCACTTTCTTGAAATGGTACTGAGTTTTGGGGGGAAAGTCTTGAATACCTACTTTCATGGAGTTAAGTAAGATGCTAAGAATAGTGAAGCATCTGTGTCCACTGGCTGAATTCCAATAGTACGTTACAACTAGAGTAGGCCCATTCAATCAGTGGGTATTTGGTGGGTCAGCTCCTCCATGAGTTCCACTGATTCAATGGGCCTGTTCTAGTTGCGACTTATTAGCCATTGATTTATGTTCATGTTCTGAATTCTAAGGGACGTGGTGGCGCTGTGGTCTAAACCGCAGAAGCCTGTGCTGCAGGGTCAGAAGACCAGCAGTCATAAGATCGAATCCACATGACGGAGTGAGTGCCCGTCGCTTGTCCCAGCTCCCGCCAACCTAGCGGTTCGAAAGCAAGCAAATGCAAGTAGATCAATAGGGACCACCTCGGTGGGAAGGTAACAGCGTTCCGTGTCTAAGTCGCACTGGCCATGTGACCACGGAAGATTGTCTTCGGACAAAACGCTGGCTCTATGGCTTGGAAATGGGGATGAGCACCGCCCCCTAGAGTCGAACACGACTGGACAAAAATTGTCAAGGGGAACCTTTACCTTTACCTTTCTGAATTCTAAGATCAATATATTCTTATATTTGGTGACCTGCTTTTCTACCTAAAGCCTTACAGAGTCAAAACAAAATTGTAGAGTCACATCAAGAGACTAATTAAATAAAACATCAGACATTAAAATACCAATAAGGAAAGACTACCATCTTACACTCACCTATCTGAGAATAATTCTTGTTGAACTCAATGGAGCTTGTTTCTCAACAGAGGAGTATAGAATTGCACTGACAAAGCAACAGCAAATGATTGTAAAAATATGAGAGCGATGAATATTGGGAAACAATGTCATAAAAAGTATCAATCAAAGCTTAAGGTCCAAAATAAAGCAAGGTTTATAGCTTGTCTAAAAGTCAGTAGTCTAGGAGCCATTCAGTCTCCTGAACATTAAATAGAGTAATTTATTTCTATTGCACACACAATTTTGCTGGTTTTAATTATCTTTTTATTACTAGAATGTGCACTGGTGTCATGTTCAAAATTTGGATGCTGTTCAGAAAAATGGTCTCTGGCATAATTGTAGGCTAGCTACTGCACACTTGCCGAGTTTAGTAATATTTAGGGATTGTTTTGACATTGTAATGTTCTGTCAAGTTAGCACTGTCAGCTGTCATGAGAGAAAAGAAAGCATTAAAGGAACAGGGCCGTGATCAAGAGAAGTGTGGGTTAAATCTATTGTTAGTCCTAAATAGAGGAGGATTGTTGAAATGAATGGAGCTTATTACCATTAATGTAAGTCTTGGTTTCCATGGGTCTGCTCAGTTCTTGTTACATGCCTCTCCAGTTCCCTCTCGCTTAGGGTAACCCTAAAAATGTTTTCATGTTATGTGAAATGCTACCATTACTACTCCTCAGTGGGTTTCCATAGGCCAGGTGGAATTTGAACCCAGGTTTCCTGGAACCTAGTCCAACATTCTGCCTACTACACCATACTGAGTCTCTGGTTTGAGAGTCACAATACATTACACAATAGGTTTACTCTGATTTAGATGTAAATTGAATTTAGCGGTGTGTGAGTATCTCAGTGCCACTGATAGCTCAGTGGTTTAAGTCTCTGGCTCCAGAGCCTGATGTTGGTAGTTGGATTCCCCACTGTGCCTCCTTGACCATGGCTGGACTCAGTGATCTATAGCAGTGGTCCCCAACCTTGGGCCTCCAGATGTTCTTGGACTTCCACTCCCAGAAATCCTGGCCACAAGAGGTGGTGGTGAAGGCTTCTGGGAGTTGTAATTCAAGAACATCTGGAGGCCCAAGGTTAGGGAACACTGATCTATAGGGTCCCTTCCAGCACTGCAGTTCAAAGATTATATTATAATATATATATTATAAAGAAGAAGAAAGTGATGCCTGTTTTTCAAAGCTAAGCTGTATTGGAAAGCTAATGAACTCTCCTGCAAACAACTAATAGTAATGATGACCTTACCTGGTACTGTTTTTGCAGTACAAGTTTTTTTTTAATTTCTTTTTACATGGATTGCTATATGTGACATTTTGCTGCAGAGGTGGGCCAAGAGAAGCTTTTCAGAGATTGCTGGACTGCAAGGTCCATCAACCTTAGCACACATTTAAAATAGGGATGTTGGGAGTTGTGGTCTCTCCCTGAGGGTCCTCAATTTAAAACAGGTAAGCCACACTCTATGTTTTCATGTGCAGGTGGAAAATTTGCATATGAATATGTGTAGCACATGAGACAAACTGGTTTCTTGGACATGCAGATCTTGCATGCTGTCCCAAATATTCCCAGTACAGTACTCTGAAAGAGGGAGGATATGGGACTCTCATACTGCAAGTCATGAATCTTTTGGGAACATGATTTGGATTTTTTTTTTGCATAATTTTGCCACGCTGGGGCTGTTTTAAGTCAGAGAAGGCCTTAAAAAAAGACCAGCTGCAGACAACCAAGCAATCATCTCCTGTTTTCTTTTTAAAAAAGCCCTTTTCTGGCATAAAAATGGGCCAGCTCCTTCTTACTTTTCTTGATTATCTTTTCTTTCTTTCTTTCTTTCTTTCTTTATTCATTTATTTATTTATTGTTGTCTGTTTCCCATTTTTCGCTGGAGCTCAGTTTGGAGTGGGGCCTTCCAAAGCTCTGGGGTTGGGCAAAAGAGGTTCCTGCATCCTTAGATGTTATCTGCCCCTGGATATTTTAAATAAAACATTTTATTCTTGATGGATCTACTCTGGGACAGCAAATACTGTTGTAGGGAGACTTTTGTAAGCTCAGGACTGGCCTCCATAAAAGGAATTGGAGGAAGCATCTTGTCCTTTTGTTCAGGCAGCAGAATGTCTTGGACAGTATCTGGTTAAGATCATGCTCTGATAGTGATTGTGGCGATAATTTGTCTTGGCACTCCTTGGTTTTGTGACATCTTAGCTGGAAACTTACCACCATATGGCAGTCAGAAAATTTACTCCTGGCATGTTTGAGGTTTCAGTTTCTTTTCAGTGGAAAAGAAAATGTCTGCTACAGGATGGAAATTGATCTATTTTTGCTCAAGACAGCTTTGCATTGTGTAGCATCCTCTTTATACACGTTAAATATTGCTTTGTGTTATAGACCTTATTATTGTGGACATTTTGCAGGCAGCTCAAGAGGTTTGGAGAGGGCTCTTTCCAGTCTAGACAGCTTCTTTCAATATATGGCTGTAACCATTTTTTTTGTTTTGTTTTTAAGAGAGATTTGTTACTGGAAAGAATAATGCATTCAATTTTTTTTTAATGATGAACCTCTTCTGAGGTGATGCAAACATTAGAGATGTTTCCTGTTCTGCAACTGTCAATCAGAACTTATTTTGTTTTTTAAATGAGTGTTGCAAACAGTAACAATGTAATGACGAATGCATGACAACAATTAGAACATTCCTTTATTGTCATGAGGGAAGGGAGGAGGATGGTTTCTTTTTGATTGGTACATTGTATGAAATAATTGGTTCATTACCATAATTGTATTCCTATTTAAATGACAAGGTCAAATGCACTAATAGTACATTTGCATTTACATAGGAAGCATGTTAGTGAACAGGTGCTATTTGGTATATCAGCTGAGATAATAAGAGCTTGTTTTTGTAATATTGGAGTGAGAAAGATAACAGTTTTAAGGAGGAAACATAAACAAAACATAGCGTTGAAGTTCGATATGCTGCTTTCTTCCCATCTGTGTCTGTTTATTCACCCTGTCTGTGACATTTTAAATATGTCTAAAGACATGATGAGTTGATTTCCATGTTGCACTTGCCACAAGGATGCTACTAGAACCGTCATCCCTTGGTAGTTCTATCCTTAATCTCAGAAATCACATTTTGCACAACTTGGCATTACTGTGTTGAATATATCAGGGTAGACAATTTGATCCCCTTCAGAGATTTTAAATTGTAATTCCCATAATCCTTATTGGCTATTCTTAATGAAGCTGATATGAGTGGTCCGGTGGTCCAGATAGGCGGGGTATAAATCAAATAAATAAATAAATAAATAAATAAATAAATAAATAAATAAAAAATAAATAAATAAATAAATAAATAAATAAATAAATAAATAAATGACTTGAAAGGACCTACCTCATTTTTCTGTGTATAAGACGCCCCCATGTATAAGATGCCCCCCAATTTTTGTAACCCAAAATTAAGAAATCTAACTGGGGCTTAGCAAGTGGAGGGGAAAACAGGGATCAAAGCCCTGCAGGATCACTTTGATCCCTGCTTTCCCCTCCACTTGTTTTTTTTCTCCTCAGTTTATTTCTGTGTATAAGACAACCCTCAATTTTTAGTCTAAAGATTTTAGACAAAAGTATAGTCTCATACATGAAAAAATACGGTATGTTGTTTGTCTCTTCCCATTTTCCTGGGTGACTTGGCAGCCATTGGCAGAATGATAGATTTCTATTTGAATGGCAAATATTTCTCAGTGTTCCATCTGAAGTAAGGGCTCTTTCCCAGAAGAAGACTGTCTTTGATAGTGCAGTAGTAGGTGCAATATGTAAACCAGCTTTGATGAATGCCCATTTTCTGGGAATGGATCATTGCGTACCACGAATAGTGCAATCTAGATATAAGAGGAAAGCATCAACAATATTGGTGGGGACCCCAAGATTAACAAAAGTAGAAAATAAAGTATTTTGAGGAAAAGTTGTGGAGTGGGAAATCTTCCCAAAATATTAAGTGGGCAGAGCATGGTACGTATCTGTTGGTGAAACCAGAAAAGAAAGAATAGATGGGAGAATGAAGAGGAGTGGAACAGAGCATCCTGAACAAGGACATGGCTCGTTGACTGGAATCCTGTAAAGTAGTGATTCCCAACCTTAAGTCTTCAGACATTCTTGGACTAGAGCTCCCAGAAATCCCGGCCAGCACAGCTAGTGATGAAGGCTTCTGGGAGTTCCAGTCCAAGAATGTCTGGGGACTCAAGGTGGGAAACCAGTGCTGTAATGGAATGCTGCAACATTTTGCTACAAGCCTAATTTGACTTACATTGGGGAGGCCACAGCAGAAGACTGCACTCCTAAGCAGAAGGGGCTAATCAGCAAGGATTTTGTGTATTTTCTTCACTGTCACGTGATCCAGACTGAAGGAAAAGATCAGATCTGATGTTTATATCGGACAGTAGCATGAGTTCGGCTCCCCAATGAACCTGGTCTCTTAAACTAGGAAGATTAGGGGCCATAGTGCATCTGCTGTGCATGCGCTTCTTGTCTTTTCCAGTGTGCAGGGAACTAGTGCACTTGCTTTGTGCACACAATGCCTGTCTCAAGGTATGATTTGTCTCCAGTTCTGCTTTCCTTTTGGTCCCTCCTTCCTTCATGCTTCTGCCACACATATTCCTGTAGTTCCTGCTTTAAATCCCTTTCCTCTTGGTGATATGGTTGAGTTCTCTTGCCACTTCATTCACCTTCCCTGCTCCATTTTTGGGTACCAACATCTCCTATCCTGGTGGCCAAGCTAGCTGGCAGAGTCTGAGAATTTAGAACAATATCTTTTCCAAGCTTTGTTGTCTTGACCTTCTGTGGAGTTCATTCAAAGGTTGTCTGTGGAGCTTTTATGAATAGAGCCCACTGGATAGATTATGTTTTAACTAGTAACACTTTTCTAGGAGAAAATATCTGTCACAACTCCATCCCCTGATGTTCTTTTGCTCCTCAGGGGTATACAGCTTCAAGAGTTCTGAGGGCACACACCCTGGACCTTGGAGCACTGCACCTTCATGCACGCCTTCAACTTTCAAAAACATTTTTCTTTTCTTCATCTGAGAAATCCCACTACTGCCTTCTAACTTTGGGTGTGTGTGGGCAAAATTACCCCTCTAGGTGCTTCCTAGAAAGGGTAAAGAATAGGGATGGGAAATATGAGTAGGAGAAAAACGCACACACACAAAAGAGGATCATTCATTTCTGTATACATTTGTTGGTTTCCAAAATGGATCCTCTAGTCCAGATAGTTCAATTTGTGTGTGCATTAATTAAAACCAAAGTGGTTCATTGTGATCTCAGTTATATAAGTTTATGCACAACAGTGACCAGAATCCTGTTGGAGAAAACACGTAGGTAATAGTGATCACAAGTGGGTTTCCCCTTTTGCTTGATATTCAGTGTACAGACAGATGTGTCATTGTTTGGGAAGATTTACTTACAAAATTTCCCTTGTGAGAACATGTACGGCAATAGGACTCTGGCTAGTTGAGGTTAAGTGTGGGTTGTGTGGTGAAGTGCAGAGGGTTAAATCCATTAAGACTGTAAATTTTCCTAAAGTTTGTAATTAGAACATTAGTAGCATTTAGAATCTGAAGTATCACAGGAAAAGAAGGTAGTATAAAAATTATTTATCTTATGAGTGTTACAGTTACAAAGATGTACAGATTTACAGGGGGGGGGGGTGGCTGTGCTAGCCAGTTGTAACAAGAACAGCATGGAGACTTGTGGCGTCTAACATTTGTCATGGTGTGAACATTTGTAAACCAGAGCCTGATTCATCAGCTGTATGAAATGTAATCCTAAACTGGCAGAACTGTTGTCAAGTTGTAAGAGAGGCGGAGAGGAGGGAGATCTGAGGGGAATTAAATGTAAAAAGAAAAGACAATGACAAGTATGTAAAAGTACTGTACAAGCATTATACAGCACTGGCCATTAACAAGGCAGCATAAGTGATAGTATAGTTATCCCGGCATTGCATGGGTTGGTATTTATAGATTTTTCGAGTCAAGGATCTTGCCAGTCTGAAGGAACATAGCCATGCCTCCGCCTCCAATGTTGTGTGTTTATCCACACTAAGCATGTTTTTTTGCAAAGACATTTCAAAAGACTTGTGGCCGCTTGTGTGGAGAAGCGGCACATAGCTGAGACCTCCTTGCAGTGAAATTTTGTGACAGATCACATGAACCTGCTCCTTGCGTGGCCACCTGCATGTTCAGGCTTCTTTTCAAAGTACCTTCTGAGCATACCAAGAAACAGAGCTTGGAAAAATTCCTTTTTTCGGGGGGGGGGCGGCATTCTAGGTAGCACCTAGAATGTTTCAGCTAACACGCCAGGACCAAGATTTTAGGATTTATAATCCTATGAAAATGATTGTGGATAAAAACACAATGCTTAGAAAGGGGCTGGAGAGCTATAAGAATTAAAACTCACCTTTCAGTAGTGGGTTCTGTAGCCTGAAAGGAGAACAACAAGTCTGAGGCATAAGCATGTATTATCCAAAAACAAAGAAAGACAATGAAAGGAAAAATTGCATTTATTTTATGGAAATAGATTACAAGTAGATCTACAATCTTGAGTATTTTGAGAATAGATCAAGAGAAAAGAACAAAAAGGTATCCATGTGCACTAAACCACTGGGTTTGAACCACACCACACCATATCACACCATGATCGTTCAATGTACAGTGTTCAGATGTGAGGGTTTGGGTTTTTTTGAAAAATGAACCATGGAAAGTAATGCTGAAGGATCATTCCTGTTTCCACTGCTAATTAAGGACTTGATTAGGTGACTAGTCCATCCACTTCAATAAATTAGCATTTATATAATGAAAACCTGAGGGCTTGTAGGTAGGCAATATACTGATACTTTCCCTGAGGCTTGCTCAGAGGAATAACGTGTTAAAACTGTGTGTGACAGACAACCGGTCGCAAAGGAAATCATAGTACTTTCTTGTTTGGAGTAACTAGTTTCCAAGTATTGCTGACCTTCTAAAATTCAATTTTTGTCTTTCTGGAATGGAAACTAGCCATAAAAAACTGATCGATATAAATTCAGACCCTTATAACGTACCATATTTCAGTAGCAATGAATGAGGTAGCAGCTGTGTGTCTGCTGAAGATACTTCTTACATTTAGTGAAGCATTATTAATTAAGGTGATATGGGTTCATACTAATGACTGTCATCTCATTCAGGAAGTGAGAGACTGTTGGTTTCAAAATGCCAGATTGCTTTAGAGAAATGCATCTGGTGTTACACAAATGCATGCTGACTTTTTTTTTTTTTTGCTTTGTCATAGTCCTTCAATCTTGTCACATTTCTATTTAAAAAATCTATCTAAATATTTGATAGCATCATTCAAACCAAAATAAAACAAACAGCTCCACTTCATTGCTCAGTAAAGATAATTGTTTCCAAAGTTAATGTGTTTGGTACCAGGGACAACTGTTATCCACTCTTGTTTAGCATTCCAAGGTAAAGGTAAAGGTTCCCATTGACAAGTTTTGTCCAGTTGTGTTCGACTCTAGGGGGTGGTACTCATCCTCATTTCCAAGCCATAGAGCCAGCGTTTGTCCAAAAACAATCTTCTGTGGCCACATGGCCAGTGTGACTTAGACACGGAACGCCGTTACCTTCCCACTGAGGTGGTCCCTATTTATCTACTCACATTTGCATGCTTTCAAACCGCTAGGTTGGCAGGAGCTGGGACAAGCGATGGGTAATCACTCTGTCACATAGATTCAATCTTACAACTGAAGATCTACAGACCTTACAGCACAGAGGCTTCTGCGGTTTAACCCGCAGCACCACCATTCCTAGCATTCCTAAACTGGCATACATTAGTGTTTGTTGGTCTTCTGTTTCTGCTCCCCTCAGGGGAAATATGACCATGATCTCACTGGAATAAGCTATGATGATAAAATCAAGAAGTCTACCTTTTCAGAATCCTTCCAACTCATTTTTAAAATTTTCAAAGTGCAACAAAAACAAAACAATAAGGAACAAATCAAGTGACATTATCATGCTTCCCTGGTTTTCTTCACCATTCCTATCATTTGTAGGGCTGTGAAGCCAAGCCACTTAAGATGATGATGTATGACACTGTATTACGTGTTATGCATAAAATGCTGTATTACGTGTTACACATCTTTACCTGGGTGTTTTTGCCAATGCAGAGAACCCAACCACAATTATACAGTGAATTGCCACAAAGGGACAATCTACCATGTGGTTACAGCTCCTTGGAACTGATTTTGGGCTTGTGAGTGAAAGCTGCAATTTTTAAGTGGTTCTTGTGCAGGACTATATGCTCCTCATTGTTTTGACTTGTTGAAATAATAAACTTAAATACTGTTGGGATTAAAATGAAAAGGAGCTGCTTAAATGGACCCTGTTACCCTTTACTTATGTCCCCTCTTCATTATTTTGCCTTTTGGCCTCAAAGCAGCTGATCAGAGCATTAAATCACAGGTCACTTAATAGGCTGATTAAAGAAAGTGGGAGTCAAACTTAGAAACATATGAAGGAAATTTTATTGCCCCCTGTAGAATAGTTTGAACTTCTGCCAAATATGTCCCTTAAGTGATAAAATTATCTCCTCAGATATAGGTATATTCTCCTCAAGATAATTGTCCTCTCTTTTTAACATGCACTGTTTGCCTTCTTAAAATGTATATGCAAGAAAATGGCATTAGAAAATTGAAGAGTTGTTCATGTTCCAGTGATCTCTTGCAAGTTGAAGATTGTGGTTTGGTGGTACACTGTCTAAAACACATGCTCCTTGCTTGTCCTCCCTTCTCTCTCCATTTTGTGCCCCTCCACATTTCTGTTTTTCCTATTAGTTATTAAACCTTGTTTTCCAGTCCTGATTTGTACAAAGCAGAATTCACATGGATTGGCAAACCAAGGTTTTCTTCCAGCAAGGAAGAATGGGGAGAGCAAAGAGGAAAGAAGGAATTGTTGTGCATGTGGAAGGAGAAGACCAAAGTCCAAATGGCTTTTTGCTCAGTCCCTGCTGTAAAAATTGCCTCTTTATGCAATGTCACAGTTAGACTGATGTTTGCTTTAATAAATTATGAAGGGAAGATAACTGTCCTCAAACATGCCTTGGGACATGCTAGGGATCTACAGCCAATTATGGTTCCCTGGTACATGTCTGCCTGTGTTTGCTACTTTACATCTTTCGACAAATGTTTTTTTAAAGTGTTATACCTCCCATAATCCCACAGCTAACACTGTTACTGCGATGCTGGCTGTGGGATTCTGGGAGCATTACTCCAAAAATAGCATTTTCTATCTTGGACCATAACTGAGGGTGTAACAAGAAGTTGTCCTAGGCTAGATTGGGCTAAATAGGGTCACATCAAGGTGTGGTATATTATTTAGAGCGAGTCTTGCATTGATATGCAAGTACTGCATGGTTTGACAACAAGAAACCACACAGCAGCTCCAAGTGACCCTATATAGTCTATTGCTCTCATTGTGCCTACACACCCCTATGTCCTCTCCTGTCTCTTCCTCCACAAAAGAGTGAGAGATTTTATAAAAAATAACGATAGGAAACTGGCATAGCTTACCACCCAAGTGACAGGAAACACGCACCTGTGCTTTGGTTCAATACTGGTGATGACACATATTGGAAACTGAACTCAAATGGAGCAATCCTACCACACTAAGAAAACAAAGAAAGAAAAACAGTAGTCCGTGCCAAAAAAATGTGGATAACCATGCAAAAAGTTTGGGCTAGTTTCCAACTGCTTGTACATAAAGTAGATCTAAGCTGACCAAGTGGTCCAAAATGCAAGATGAATTGTCATCTGATCACACCCTTTTGCTAATCAGATCTCAGATTACTTGGTATTATACTGTCTCCTCAGCTGGTATCAAGCTTGGTTCTCAAAATGGAAGTCATTATAGCCGGTATTCTTCTGACTACTCTATAGCTATAGAACTCTGAAAAGTGTCACCGAAAGTTGGAATGGGCCTGATGGCATGTCATTATTAATGAATTTATTTCACATATTGTTTTATAATCTGTATACATCCTTGGTGGTTGTGGGTAACCAAGTCAGGCAAGCCTTTGTCCTGTTTTATGGAGAAAGAGGCTGGTTAGAAGGCCTAGTGATCACAGCTCTTCTGCAGAGTCCTGTGTCTCACTTTGTGAGAATATCAAGAAGTGCTTTCATTAGCTCATAAATTAACTGAGGACAGGTAAGTAAGGAAGCACACCTGTGAACATGAGCACAAGTAATCAAGGAAGCGTACATCCTTACGAGCGTCAGGGTGTGTGATATGACTGCTCCTCTACTTACAGTTAAGTAGCTTAAATACATAGTGACCAGAAATCTTTTTTTTCCTTCTTGATTTTCCTTCTTTTTTGGTCCACTGACAGCACTGCCATCATTCACACTGTGAGTTTCAAGAAACTGTCAGAAATAATCATTTTGGCAATTATAATTCTTAATCTTCTAAATTCTTTTTGCTTAAATGGCAGATCAAAGAGACAACTGACATTTATGAGCAGTTAGCAGAGAATTCCTTTCTTTCAAGGTGTATGTGGATAATGATTTGTGATGGTTATAGCCCCTAGAGGTTTATGCATTTCATGGTGCCTATATGATTGCCTGAAGCAGGAGCACATTCTACAATTCTTTGTGCTGAAGCATGTGTTTGAGAGAAAGCTCCATGGCTGTGATCACCTTGGAGCAAAGGAGCTGGCAGTCTTTGTAGCCTGATGATGTCATTTGATCTTGGCTGCAGTGGTTGTAGGTGACCCTGGTTTTTCTCCCCCATCGGCAGCATTTTATATTTTCACAACCACAGTATTCTCTATGGTTCTGATGGGCTACTGGTGAACAGTGTGGGGCAGTGTAAAGCTTTTCACTGCAGTGGAAAAACCGTGTATCTGAAGAAATGAATTGTGATCCATTAAAGCTTACACAAAAATAATTTTCCCAGGTGCCACAATCTGTGGCTGTTTTTTTGTGTTCTTGTGAGGTGTAAAGCTAGGCACCCCAAATTATGGTCTTGCCTGTTGAGTTTACTGTCCAGTTGCTAACTGTGTGTGGGAACTGTTCAATCCCCCAATTTCCTCCTTTTTGTTAGTCTTTTTAGGTACTTTGCCATTAAACCAGCCTTGAACTGAACACCTATTCAGTGGGAGGAGAACTGGAAGCTTCATGCATTATGATAAACAAAACAAAACAATGTATTCTCGAAGGCTTTCATGGACAGGATCCAATGGTTGTTGTAGGTTTTTTGGGCTGTTTCGACATGTTCTGGAGGTTTTTCTTTCTTATGTTTCACCAGTCTCTGTGGCCAGCATCTTCAGAGGACATGAGTTAGAACCCTGTCTGTTAGAACTCCTGTCCTCTGAAGATGCTGGCCACAGAGACTGGTGAAACGTTAGGAAGACAAACCTCCAGAACATGGCCAAACAGCCCGAAAAATCTACAACAACCATCAAAACAAACCAAGTTGCAATCTGTGAGTAGTTGGGTATTTTCTACAGAGTGAGAATTTTTAAAGTTTCGGGAGTTAGCATCCTAGTTGGGGTTAATATTGTGGCTGTGGTTTGGTCTTCCAACATCTCCATGCAATGAAAGAAATTTCTGTTCTCTTCCTAGTGGAGGCAGCCTGATGACAGCAGGAGATTTCATAGCTTATGTTTTGTCCCTGCTGTATTGTGTTTTTTAACAACAAAGCAAAATAACAACCTCTCCTCCCAAATGTACCTGGAGGGTACCCAAAATTTGGGGAAAAATTCTTTACCAGCTGTTCAGATGGCAGTACTGCAGAAATCTGTCTTAAACTCACTGCAGGAAAATCAGTATAAGCAAAGTGTGTCTTGGTACATATAATTTATAAATCTAGAGCTGCGTGGATTCTGCAGCAGCAGCAGCAACAACAACAAGTCTAGGAGACTAGAATCATAGAATAGTAGAGGTAGAAGAGACCCCAAGGATCATCTTGTGCAATGCTTTGCTGAAGTGGAAAATCCACAGCTAAAACATCCCTGAGAAGTAACTTCTATTTCAAGACCACCCATGAAGGAGTGTCCCCCACCCTTCTAGGCAGTTCATTCCATTGTCAAACAGCTCTTGCTGTCAATATGTTCTTCCTCATGTTTAGATGAAATCTCTTTTCTTGTAATTTGAATCTGTTACTTCAGGTTTTATCCTCTGGAGCTGCAGAAGACAAGCCTGCTCCATCTTCTATGTGACAGCTGTTCAAATATTCTAAAATGGCTATTTCATCAGTTCTCAATCTTCACCTTCAATTGTAGGATTTCATTTCCAGACCTATTACCAGGATGGATAAAAATCAATAATTTTTAAAAATCAAAATGATTCAGATCACAATTTAAAACATGATTTAAATTTAGAAATCAATTTTTAAAATTTAAATCAATTTTTAAAATATAAATTGTGATTTAAGTCAAATCCGCCCTGTCTTTTACTATCTTGGTTGCCTTCCTGTTGGCATGTTTCAGCTTGCTGATATATTTTGTAAACTGCAGTGCCCAGAACAGGGCATGTTATTCCAGGCAAGATCTCATCAAATCAGTATGAAGTGGTACTATTCCTTTCCTTGATGTGGGCACTGCACTTCTGTTGACGCAGCCTAATATTATATTTGTCAAAATATCCTGCCCATGTACAACCTGCTTAAACAGAGGGTCATCTTCTGTGAAGCAGGGCACAAGGACGTACTTAATCAGATGTGATAGCTGAGGAATTGTTCTCTGTCACATTTCAGTTGGGAACAAATGAAAATTTGACCACACGTTCGCAGTTATAAACCAATACTCGACTACACTGTCTCTCAATGGAAATCAGCACCTTAACATCAAGCTATTCTGTTGCAAAAATATTTATTCTCTCTGCTTCCCAACTTTTACAAGTGAGGTCAGGAAAAGGCATGGAAAATGGTTTTAAATAAACAGGGGAAATCCTTTTGTTACAGGCTCCTGGTGTCTTTCTTTGCCTATGCTTTTGGGCCTCTTCCCCCTCCCCATTTTGTGTTTCTTGCCAAAGGACCCATCATATTCTATGTGACATAATGATGCTGCAATGCTCATGTTTGGTAGTAAATAGCTAATTAGCCAGCAGCCTGCTTGGGGCCCACCCAATGTGTTTCCCAAACCTATTCTAATATAGCAAACAATTCCTTTGTTTCTTTCTTTCTTTTTACATGCTAAGCACTATTGAGCAATTAAAAGTCAGATGATGAATCGGCATACTAACAAATCAAGACTTCTGTGAACCCTACAGAGACTTCCATCACAATGATAGTTGTTGTTGTTGTTGTTGTTGTTATTGTTATTATTATTGTTACTATCATTGTTGTTGTTGTTGTTGTTGTTATTATTATTATTATTATTATTATTATTATTATTATTATTATTATTATTATTATTATTATTATTATTATTATTATTATTGATCCCCAAGCTAGGTATGTGTAGCTTGTTCAAAGTCCTCTAAAAATGAGCTCATCGTGTTTGGGTTTCTTTCTCAGCCTTGTTCCCACCAGTCAGAAACTGGGAATATGGAGACACTGCATGGTGAAGAAAAGATCTGAATTAAGCTAGAAAAGGAAAGCTCTCAGGTTTTTTTGTAAGTCTCAATTGCGGTGGCAAAGAAGGTGTACTATTGTTTGGACTACATTCTATCTATGTCTAAAGAATGGCCAGATGGAGGAGGTTGGTCAGCCATTAGAGTTCTATGCATTGTAAATTCATCATCTCTGTAGCAGATCCTGGTCTGAAAATATAGAGGATGATCATGCTTCAAATTATACTTGATTTGTAACACATGTTACTAAACAGAGTCATGAAACAGCAGAACTGAAGACCGAGAAAATGTGACAATATTCCTGCATCAAAGACAGTTTCCCAATAGTCATACCACATCTGTCTACAAGATCATTATATTTCACTATGTAGTAGTATGCAGCACACCAATTCTTGACTAGCTTTTAAAAATTTGTGGGGCAGCTCTGATCACTAATGAGTCATTGTTTCATATGATAGCCAGCTGAGTTTAGTTCTTGGTATTCCTAGTAGTATTTTCTGTCTTGACAGTATTTTATGGAAGTATCCTATGGGTAGTTCTGTCAGTGGTGAGATAGTGGTGGTCAAAGATAATGCTGAAGGCTTATTTGTATGAGTAGTCAGAGTTCAGAAATATTCCAGAGGTTTATAGATCTTTATTTAAAGTTTATTGTGCCAAATGAAGACCCCTTTTCTGTAGAGGATTCCATACTGATATGCTGTTACACCAGCAATCAGAACTTTAATGAGCTGTGCTGTACTTTTAATAACACTGAGGTTCTACTGAAGTCACTGCCTTACAAGGAAATAAATGTCATAACAGGGTATATACAGCTGCTGTATTTTGGCCTTTAATAATGCTACTAAGCAAAAATGTAATTAGAAACAGAATAATGGGCATATTGAGTTGGAAGGTGCTTTGTGGGTCATCACATGCAGCTCTGAGCCAGAAGAAGGAAAGCTTGAGGGAGGGCGAAAATGTCTGGTGAATTTTTTTCGAATTAAATAGAAGGATATAGTATTGGCAGATTGTTCAGTGTTATGAAATGAGGAGCTTACTTTAGCAAACTGTACTTCCACCTATGGAAGCTGCTTGGAAATTTTTCCAGATACCACCACTAGCACAATTTCTATTGATTAGTCTTCTTGAATCCCCCATTTTATTAGTTTGCTAATGTTACTTTGTGCAAGGGTTATTTTTCTTGTTCTTGGTCCTGTTTCATATCTTTCTTTTTTATCCAAATCTCATTTCTGTTTCATGCTCTGCTTTCTTCTTTTTTTTAATTTCTACATTTTGTTCTCGAAAATTAGCCATTTTACTGTTTCTTGAGAAACTGGGTTTTGCACACTGAAGTTTAATTATTGTATATTCGCTGTTGTTATTTTAAAAATACTGTCTTTTATTGATGTAAGCACCTTGGATCCTCTTTAAGGTGAAAGGCAGGATGGATAAATAAATAAGTGTTATGGAGAAATTGGATTATACCATCTCACTGGGTCTGTTGTCTTGTATATTTCCCAGATGTCTTGAATAGAAAATGTCAGTAATGTGTATATGCACATGAACTATAATGTACACCAGCATGATGTTTCAAATGATCTTCTCTGCACTGAAATCCAGGAACTGGCCAAAAATTAGAATATATAGTCTGCGGGATGTGTGCATTTTCAACATGTTTGTATTTTGTTCAAGCAGTACACTCATGCACTGTAGAGCTCGCCATTATGGGTACAGCTTTTTGCAGCTGAGGGATTCAGGATGCGGGAGTCTAGAATAGCAATGTTTTCAAGTTCTGGATATATATGTGGGTGTCAGAGATTGGAGACAAGTGTATCTACTTGATGACCAGGTTGAGAAGATTCCATCTTGTTCCCCACTTGTTGTTGGGAGAAATGTAGGACAATATTTTTCAAATCAGGCATTTTATTGACCTCAATTATCTGTACATATGTCCTTATATTGAAAGACTGGCTAAAGAGCTCCCTTAATCAAGCCCACTTTCCCTCATCATCTCCTGAGTTCACGTATTCTTGTGAACTACATTCTTCTCTTTTTGATCACTGTCAGTTTATAATACATAAACCCTCCTCTTTGTTTTACCCTACAAAAGGTACTTGGCTTGTGTGTGTGTGTTTTGTTTTGGAAGGGCTGTAGGACTGAGAACATAATAAGATATGGTATTCTCCCCTTCTTGTTTTCAGACTGGAATAGTATATATACATATATATATAATTTATTCCAAGCAATTTAGTACTAATTGAATTAGTTAACTTGTGAAGTGTCTTGGAGTATAAAACAGCTTCATTGTGTTGTGAATTGTAGTAATTGGGTTGATTTTGGAAATACAGTTCTATTTTGGTTGGACATTCATATTTTTATAGCACCCTGTTGGGCTATGAATTTTACACAAGGAGTCTCCAGTGGGCTCAGTAGAGAGCTTTTCTTTAAAACTCAGGGCAAGCTCGTACTGATAGTCATTAGCTTAATTTATGCTTGATACAAATTGGATTCATATTATATTGGAATACACAGAGCGCTTTTGCCTATCTCAAGGCTGTATTTTGTTAACAGAAATGGCTCATTTATTGCAACAATTGCTTTAATTGCATGGGTTTAAAAAAACTGTAGTCAGTTCCTGATTAGGAAATGCCTTTTCAAATAAGGTTTTGTGATCTACTCCAATGCAGTTCCCATGGAAATGAATATAGCTTGTTTGGGAACAGTACTTCGTGAATTATTTGAAATCCAAAGTTGGTGGTGAGGAGCCTTACTCCAACCGTAGTACCTAGTCTCTGTTGTCTGAACCAGTTCCGTTCTTGCAAGTGACTTGTGCTACCCCAAGTAAAATATTTAACATCATTTTAGTTGAACACTTCACTTAGTCCATGTCATATGACAATCTGGCTTTGAAACTTCCTTGGTTTTAAATGCTAGTTAACAGAATTTTCCCCATGCAGTGGAATGAATTTCAGTTTGAGAGGGGCGAGAACCCTACAACAACCCTAAAGCCTCTTTTAGCTCACAAAAATGGTTGTGTAGTTCTTTGGATCCAGGCCAAAGTCAATAAGAAATACAAAATTGTACAGTGCAAGTATTTTATATATTGCAATCTATGCAGGTTTCATGAACACTGCATTTCATACTATCGTAGCCATAGGCCATAACAAAAAGCTCAGAAAAATACAAAACACCACAGGTGAAATCAAATATCATTGATCCAGTAAGTCAGTGAAGCAATCAATCACATTGGGTTTTACAAACTCTGCTTTTATTGCAGTAGCTAGGAAAGCAAAAATGAGCTACTTTATATGTATGATGTACGTCTGCTTTCCACCAAGAAGACATTATCATGCTTTGTTTGGCAAGACAGCAAGGAGCCTTAAATTACAGAACGAAAGCATCAGGGACACACAAAAAGTTAACTGTTGGAAATTGTTAAGCTGTGATGCAAAGGACCAAAGAAAATAGAATGTTTAAAGATATCCTTTTCCAAGCTTTCAGTAACCTTTCTCACTGTGATGGTACGGCTAAGAGAGCAAATACAAAAATAAGGATGTGTTACAGTACAAGGTTGACTATTGATTTCAGGGGTGCATCTGACAGTTGCTAACCATGACAGAATATGACCAATTAATTAAGAGTTCTTTTGGCAGGTGAACTCCAGGTAGGCCCATGCATGCAAACCCCTGTTTCTCATGACAGGTTGCTCTTTGAATGAAACACAAATGGGACTTCTAAAAGGGAGTAAACGAGATAACTATCTCAGACTTCTTCCTTGTCACACATCATGCCTAACTAATATATGTTATCTCTTGAAACCTTTTGTGGCAGAGTATTGCTTCTCAGTAAAGGTCCACTTCCGTTTAGGATTCCAAACAATGCAGCAAACAAAGACAGATGTTCTGCTTCCCCCCCCCCCCACATTCTGCTTGTCTTGTCTCTCTGTATTCTATGGCTGCAGAGTATACCCAGTCATCATTTTTCTGTTTTGAGGTTGTCTGGTTGTGCTTTCAGTGGTTTCTACCCTTTCCCCAACATTTTCTTAATTTAAGATTATTGTAAATCTTGTGGTTTTCTGTTTATTTTGTTGTTCAGTGTCATTGTTTAAGTCACGGTCCTCTTGGCATGTAGATACTGAGTTTGCTACTGAAAAGGTCGATACAGTGGACCCTCAACTTATGGAATTAATCTGTATTGGAACGGTGGCTGCAGGTCAAAAAGTCTGTAGGTCGAGGCTCCATTGACCTACAATGCATTGAAAACCGATTAATCCATAACGAGCCATTTTTGTTCCATTTTGTGTTTTTTTCCCCGGTCTGTAGGTCGATTCTCCAGCTGCAAGTCGAACCTAAATTTTGTGGCCAGAGAAGTCTGTAACTCGAAAAGTCTGCAAGTGGAACCGTCTGTAAGGCGAGGGTCCACTGTATTAGGAATGTGTAAAAACGGGACTGGTATTTGTGTGATTTTGGGGTATCCATGAGCAGAGAAATGAACCTCTGGTTTCACATGGGGGTGGAGCAACACACCCAGAGATCAAGGTATTCACGAAGGCTTTCATGGCTGGGATCTAATGGTTGTTGTGGGTTTTTTGGGCTCTTTGGCCGTGTTCTGAAGGCTGTTCTTCCTAACGTTTCACCAGTCTCTGTGGCCGGCATCTTCAGAGGACATCACTCTTCAGAGGACAGCACTCTTCAGAGGACAGAGTGCTGTCCTCTGAAGATGCCATCCACAGAGACTGGCAAAATGTTAGGAAGAACAACCTTCAGAACACGGCCAAAGAGCCCAAAAAACCCACAACAACACCCAGAGATCCTTTGTGTTCCATTCAGCATTCATGGGATCGAAACGTTTTTACCCAAAGACCCTCAGGAGTTTGAACTGAGGAAAGGAGAAGCTGAAAGTAACTCAATAGCAGTAGAGACAGAGCTGCTCTCACTGAAGAAGACAAGTGACACATCACTCCTCTGGTAAAGTCCTAAGTCTTTTCTAGACACACCAGCCACTGAGACACTAAGGATCAGACTGAGGGCACCAAGTCATCTATTGCTATCTCCGTCCGTCTGTCTGTCTTGTCTGCTGTTGCAGCCACTCAGCCAACCATTTCATGTAGGTATAAAGTGAAGTGAAAAGACTTGCATTGATGTTGCTAACTATGATTCGTAATCTGGAATGTTCTTTTTTCTTTCTTATCTAGATTGACTTATGTGCATGACTGTGAATGAATGCCTATGTTCCTATGCTGTGGCGTGGCTTTTGAGTGGTTAGAGCAGAATTAATACACCGGGGTCTATATATTCACATCTATTTAAATTGTTTTATATTGTTCCTGTACTTGGGTGAGAGCTTGTAATATAGAGTAGGATGTAAGTATTCTAAATAAATAATACAATAAAGTGATAGTGACGATAAAAAACAGGAATGTTGCCTATCAGCAATGTGCTAGCATGTTACTTGTCAAGTAACCAATGGTACATATTAACATGAAACTTTTAAAAAATCGTGTTCCAGGCTGTGCAAATGCACGCAAGAAGACAAATTATATGTGAATGGGACCTTAGTGTACCTTGAATCATCCTGATGATTAAACTTTGTTCTGAAACTTTAGTTGAGAGCAAATAAAATGCATACCAGAACAATTTTGTGAAAATATTTCACTTGACAAGCATGAATTTTCAAACATGCATTGACAAACGGCGGCTACGTTTAGAAGCAACACGGAGACATTGTTTAAATTAATGCAGTTTCTTGTTAGTAGCAGCAACTGAGAAACAGATTTTCATGATGATTTATTCTAAAGACAATATAGGTCCCAAAATGTGTATTTGCTATTGTGCTCTGCAGTTGAATTATTGGAGCTTGCCGACAGCAGGCTATTCCATAGATGATTCTACACAAAATCTCAGCTTCTCTCTTTCTCTCTCCACCCCTCCCTATGATGCATCACAGATGGAGTAAATGGGCCTTTAACTCTCCAGGGTTTTTAAAAATTCACAGTCTTGGTTCAGAAAATGTGGCTGCATCATTGCCTCACTACTAGAACCATCTGATTCTGTCTGACATTCTGGATGTAAAGCCTTGCTAGATTAAACTGATAGCTTTGCTTAAAATCTCTTTATGGATTGTTAATCACCAAAGCTAGAGATTATAATGTATTGCAAATATTTACTAGGCAAAGGGTTTCTTTTGTACAGCTGGGACTGGATAATCTGATCAAGATTTGCTAGGCAATTTCTTGCTGTAGCGCTTTGCTGCGTTAAAGTAAGATTTACAGAAGCATTATAATATTTTATTTAGCATTATGTAATATGTTTCTGCATTTTGAAAGAATGTGCATCTTCTTCTTGAACAGCTACTTCTACATTTTAAAACCCTAAAACATTCATTTCTGTAGGGGCAAGAAGTAATATTATCTGTCTCTGTGTGAGTGTTCATTGCGGGATTCCCATGGGGCAGCATTAGTGTGACAATTTTTAAATGAAATGAATGAAACCTTCACCTTGAGGTGTCACATTGTGGTTGACAATATTGTCATTTATTAATGTATAGAACATATTTTATAAATGCACACAGAATTTGATTAGGATAGTATTAACATAAATTTAGCTGGTTATACATGCATTTGTCCTGCCAATCTTGCCGGCTGTTCATCTACAGACTGACATTGCCACCTATATGTAATGTTAACAAAAAAATATATATTAGGTGCAGATTTAAAAAAAGAATTGTCATAAACAAAATCTTGAAAACCTGGTAGATTAATGAGAGTCACAGTTTTCATAATTTCATTTTAACATATACAAGGCATTCCTTTTTACAAGGTTTGTTTAGCTCTCCCAAGTTGGGAATGTAAGCATCTGTTCTCAAGGGATTATCCATAAAGAAAATGAAACAAAAGCTAAATACCCAGCAGAAGTATCTTTGGTGGCAAGGCGATAATTAGAATCTGCCTAGGTAAAATAAGAATCTTCAGTATATCTCATGAGATCACAAGTTGAGAAACAAGCCCCTGTTTCTGTAGCATGCTTATAGCACTTCATTAGTTAGATTTGAAAATATACAAGGGTCAGAATGGTGCAGTATGGCCATATGAAAGCACAAGATAACTTGAGTAAAAATCAAGGAAAGGCTGTGTGGCTCACAAAACAATATAAATGCAGGAACAGGTGATATGTTTATTGGACCACTTTAAAAAAACGAAAGAAAAAAAAACAGCAAGCTTTCAATGACAATTCATCTTCTTCAGACTGTGCGCCAAGTCCTACTTCCAAAATTATGTTTTTGTTAAAGTCCCAAAGGCACATGGCCGTTGTTGGGGGGGGGGGCAGGTGTACCTTCTTAGATGTCATCTGCAAGAGATCTGCTGGGGGAGTGAAAGTCTTCAAATCCCCTCTTCAGCCAGTGGTTTGGAATTTATCACCCATCTCTCTAAACAAAAGTTGACTAAACATTTTGACTCACTCACCCCATTTCCCCCTCCTGCCTTCTTTTATAGCTCAGTTTACGGAGCAGGGGAGTAAGGACGAGATGCTATATGAGACATAGACCAAGGGAGATCAACCATCTAAACCACTTGAGCAGGAGTTATTCCATCACTTGCAAATCATCCTGCATTCATTTAGTCCACCTTCCTTCATGGGAGTGCGAGCTAATAAAAGGAGGTCTGAGCTCCCATTCATTGTGTAGTCTTTTGAAGGTGTCACAGGACTTACAACTCTGTTCTCTTCTGGCTGTTTTTGCAGCAGGTTGTCTGCCTAGGAACTATCCATGGCTCCTCAGAGTGTGTCTATCTAGTTCTCATCAGGATTCCTACCTTCCTGCGTTGCCTGCTCCTCGCTCCCTTATGGGCATCCAGCTGTTGGCTTCTGCTTCCTGCTACTTGCAGGTTATCCACGGCGGCCTCTTTGCAGCACACTTCATTGTAGCAGCCAAAAAGGATGTGCTGTGAGGTTTGGCTACTAATGAAAAATTATCATTCTTCAGTGGAAGTATAAAAGGTCATTTTGCTCAGATGGCTGATTTATAATCCACCTGCTGGATGGGAGACTATTGTGAAACTTTGCCCTGTAAGGCATGTAAAGATGGGAAGGTTAATTCATGTTTGGATTTGGACAAGAGATGTCTGACTGGAGGAAAAATGTTATGAGAGGATTGATTTGTCTGTTGGGACCTATTGCCTGTGCTTCTGTTGGACTGGGTTGCAACAGTGTTATGCTGTAGGACTGTGCATGGGGCATTTTAAATGCAGGCGTACTTTCTTAATTTTATATGGAGCATTTGAGGAGGGCAGCTATGTCTTTAATATTTATCCTATGCAAAGTGTAAACTTTCTTTGACATTTTCTTAATAGTTGCTTAATAAAAGAGATATTGGCTGCGTTTCTCTTACACAGTTATGCAAATGACTTATTTTATTTTATTTATTTGTTTGTTCGATTTATATCCCGCCCATCTGGTATATTAACTTTTGGAAGCAAATTTCCATAATTTAAGAAACCTCTGTTGACATCCCCTGTTGCATATTGAGTTGTGCAAATCAGTGTGCAACAGATAAGGAGTATGGAAATTTCTTAACTTATGGCAATTCACTTCTAAAAGTTACAGCATTTACATAACTGGGCAATAGGATTTCAGGTATTGATTAATGACAGTGATTAGATTGGGGGGCTTACTTGTGATTGACTGTGGACAGGATGTGTGGGTTTAGTGAGACTTAAGAGTAGACTGATTCAAATCTGTTGGACAAGTCAGTCTAATTTAAACTTGGGTGGGCTTGATGTAAATCAAATTGATTTAAATCACAATTAAAATTTTTAAAAACCAGATTTTGTTTACAATTTAAATTAAAAATCATTTTAAAATTGTGATTTAAATTTAAAAAATTTAAATGATTTTTATCCACCCTGATTTAAACCGTATTCATTTAGAACAGTTTGCTCTAAATCCCCAATCTGGCATTATAGCCCCTTGTTTAAGTCATAGTGGTGAACCACAACTAATTAATAAGGTGCCACTTGTGTTCCTGGTTGCTTGCCTGTTGCACAAGCAACATGTGCATTAATTAGCAGCAATTTCCATTACAACGAATATGACTTATTTTCTTGTTATTATGTGCTGTCAAGTCAGAACTGACTTATAGCGACCCTACTAGGGCCTTAAAGGTAATTCAGACATTCAAGGAGAGATTTTACCAGTTCCACATCCCCAGTGAGCTTCTGTGGCTGAACAGGGATTCAAACCCAGGCTTCCTGAGTTCTAGTCCATCGTGCTGTTCACAACATCACACTGGGTATCGCATGAATTCTTTTACAATCACATAAATCAGCAACAGAACTCTGGCTAGTGTGAGCATTTTTCAGTATTTATATGAAACATTATAGCCACATTGACAATGATTATATCGAAATACTGTGGACACTGTGCTTATTTGTCTATGTTTTTGTTTTATATTTAATAGGATAAATGCCTACAAGCCGCCCTCTCTTTTTTAATTCTCAAGTGTGGTTGCCATATCCCTTTCAGACTTCCTGTTCCTAACATTATCCATTTCAGGAATTACTGTGATAAATAATCAGATGGCCTTAGGCATACATAGTGCCATTCTTCCCAAAGGGACGTGAAGCACTTTATCATCTCTAGCTGAATTTCTACAGGATGGATAGCAAAACCCACAAGACTCTTGTATCTGTCTCAGATAGGCAAGAAAGACTACATGAGAATTCCCAAGTCAGAGGGGCTCTCTTTGGGATTGAAATTTCCCTTTGTTCTTTCAAAGTTTTATTGCATTGGTTTCCCCTGTTGTTCAGTTACACATTTTTAATAATGACTCTTTGCATGCACAGATTTGGGTTCTTTGAGATAATAAAGTTAGTTGTATCTTTTAAATTAATTCAGCTTCATCCAACAGTCTTTAATACTTCAAGCTAATCCATTCAAATGAATGAGATTCGTTAGTCACAACTAAAAGCCCATTGATTTCAGTGGGTCTATTCCAGGTGGGACGAATATTGGATTTACCTCTCTCATTGGGCAACATCTTTTGCTCCCAACAAGAATAAATATCTGTACTTATATTCTAGTGTTTACTTTGTACTAGAAGCCTGCTTTTCATTTGCTTAGTTTCAGCATTTTTCTGGTGTAATTTTAATAAATATTAGTGTTCCCTGTTTTTCTAGAAGTTATAATATCCAGATCTTTTGGCCCTTGGCTAAATGGGTTAAATATGCACATGGGTATTTGAATGTCTGCAAGGTTTTATTCACAACTATGTTAGGATGTGGTGGCGCTGCGGGCTAAACCGCAGAAGCCTCTGTGCTGCAGGGTCAGAAGGCCAGCAGTTGTAAGATCAAATCCACGCGACCGAGTGAGTTCCCATCGCTTTGTCCCAGCTCCTTGCCAACCTAGCAGTTCGAAACCATGCAAATGCGAGTAGATAAATAGGTACCACCTTGGTGGGAAGGTAAAACGGTGCTCCCTAGTCACGCTGGCCATGTGACAAGAGAAACTGTCTTTGGACAAGCGCTGGCTGTATGGCTTGAAAACGGGATGAGCACTGCCCCCTAGAGTCGGACACGACTGGACTAAAAATGTCAAGGGGAACCTTTACCTTTATGTTAGGTTTAGCTTTGCATGTACTAAATATACAAAGTATGGCTACGAATGAGAATTTTGGTGCTAATTTGGGGTATATGCACAAGTATGCACACAACTTGTTATGAACATATTTTGAATCAATCAGACAATTCATATTAAGTCTAATTTGAAAATAAGGTGCATGGTTCAGGTTGAGGCAGCCGATAGAAGAGAAGTTATCACTGTCAACAAGACCATGTGAGGTTGTGTTTTGTAACACAAATTTTTAAAATCCGGCTTTCAGATGGAGGTATTAGCTGCAATATTAGATTTACTTATTGTAGAAGTGGAATTGATAATTTTCTATTGAAACATAGGCCACTGTATTGTTCTACAGTGCTGCTGGAATGATTGTTGCCAAAGCTGGCATAACTGTGGTGTAGCAGCAACACAGTTTTCATGATTGATGTGAATGAATTTAGGCTTATGTAGACATTCAGGATAGGATTGCCTTGTAGATTATATTTCTCCATTTTGTCACATTTTTAGTTCATACTCAATTGCTGAAGGCAGATTTGCAGAATGTTATCTGGATTTTCCCTATATTGTCTTTGACATTATTATTTCCCTTCCATGCTCTGGAATAGTGTTAGATTCAGAGCATTGTGGAGGATCCAGAATGGGGAGCTAGACTGCCAGGAAATCCCCCCTCCCCAAAAGAACTGGAATGGGGAAAAAGAAGCTGAGCTCATTGCTGATGCTGAACCCTACCCCCAGGAAGCTGTTATAAAGTTACCGTATTTTTCTGTGTATAAGATGCTCCCCTTTCCTAAAATCATTACACTAAAAATTGAGGGTTGTCTTATACACGGAAGTAAGCTGAGGAGAGAACAAAACTGCTTGTGCTGTGCCTCTGTAAACAGGCTTCCTTCAAACATGAGGCTTAGCTTCCTACAGTCAGGAGACTTAGCTTCCTCCAATCACGAGCCTTATGGAACTGACGTCAGCTGATGCTGAACAAACCAATTGGAATACACCTCATTGGAGGTGGAACCTGTAGGCTCAGATGCAACAAGGACTCATAATGTCCAAACATTCTGAGACCAGAGGTTGAATACTCAAGGCTAAGATTTCTTAATTTTGAGTTTAAAAAGGGGGGTCTTGTACATGGAAAAATATGGTCCTCCTTTCCATGAAAAAAAGTGATACTTCCTAATTTCTGTCTACTCAAACAGGAGGGGGAATATTGAGAAGGGTTTATTTGCATGCAACGCAACACTTGCTCTTTTGAAAATCATACTTGGGGAGTTTGCTATTGTCTGAGGATAGCGTTCCTGTTGCACGTGTCTTCCATCTGCCTTATGACCTTTCATATGGTATTTATTTCAGAGGAGGCAAGGTTGCTGTCAAGTGTTACTGATCATCTGAAGTTGATCATGTATTAGCTAACCAGCTGTGAACAACTGAGAATTATAGTTTGCCTTTTTAGAAGTTCACTTCAGCAGCTATAAATGTCTCCTTATGGATTTCTTTAAAATCAATTAATGGCTTTACATGAAACAGCGTGAGAGAGAGGTGCAAAGTTTGCAAGTGAACAGTTCTTTGGATCAAGCCTAGAGAGTGTGAAAATGAACAATGGAAGCATGTTTTCATTAGATTAGAAATATTATTCCTTAGAACTCAAGGTGCAAATTATGCTGTGCCATAATGTTTCTTTCAAGCACATAAGATAAAATTTGCATATCTAAATTGGATCAGCCTGAATGGGTTTCCCTGCTGTCTCATCCTCTCAGCCGCAGTCAGGCTGCGAAGGCCTGCAGGTGGATCCAAACAGTGATTTCAAGTCCATTTTCAAGAGTCTTACTCCAATAAATAATTATAGTAGCTTTATATTGATTTTCTTGGTGTGAGCGTCAGCAAAAAAAATTCCCTATATGCCACCTCCAAAGCTAATTTGAATGATAATTGGAAATTCAAATAGTTTTCACTGATTTTTGTTCTGAGGAAAACTATTTCAGCTAACTCAATACTTCTTTGTGTTTTATTTTTTAAAGTATGTTTTAGTGCTTACACGGATACAAAGTTTAAGACCGTTGATCTCAAGCAAAAATGCATCCCTGGATATTTCCTTTAAATATTAAAACCAGAATTATATTAAACATGATGTAATGCACCCTTCTACAGCTTGGCACTTCTGTATATTTGGACTACAACTTCCATAATAACCAGACACAATACTTAATATTCAGTGATGATTGGGACTGTAGCTTAACACATACGTAAAATGATTTCGGTCACTAAATTTGGGCCAGAGCAATCCAGATTTAGTTCACAGGAGTGACTATAAAATGGCAGAAAACTGCCTGATTTGTTGAATGCAGAAGCATGTATATTGCTCTGAGTTCCTTGAAGAAAGGATGATGAAAAGGGAATTAATTACCTTGGTAAATGTAACTGGTTTTTTGTGTCTTATCACATTTGGAAACTCAACAGATCTAAAGAGTCAAGGCCTTCAGCACAAGAGATTTGTAACTGATTATATTTGAGTGCTAAAGATTAGAGATTAGGATCATGATAATATTATCATGAAGCCCTGTTTGTGTACTCTGTGCTCTTTGGAGGCTGCAGTGAAAGTAGACCTAACTCTAAACTAGATGGATCTATGATTGTATCTCATTAGTAAATTGGTGATCTTTAGAAGACCAAAATCCCAAACATAACTGTTCTTCTTGCCTTCCTTTTTTCTTCTTGACTTCTTTTCCTTTTCATAAAAATGTTAGACTTCTCTCAGCATAATTAGCAGCTTTTAGCTGCTGGAAGAACTATGTGTTCTGGGTAGTAGAGGATGGGAGAAAAGAGAGCTTGATATAGTATGTATAAACTCAAGGGACATGTAGAAGATGAATGTGGTGGTGAAGATGAAGATGGCTGGATTGTTAATCTGATGCAACAGGTCTTTATTTGCCTACCTATCTAGTTAACCTTATATCTTGTCACTTGTCTTGCATGAAATTCAATGTGGTGTGCCTTGAATTCCTAAACTGTTTTCCTTTCAGACATGGGCCACATTCCGATGTGCTTGACTTCAGGCACAGACCAGACCAAGACCTGCTGTGCTTCAGTACAACTGCTGTGCCAAGTACCTTTGGGCAATATGCAGAGGCAGAGGATAGGAAGAAGGTTGGAGGCACCATAGGTCGGAGAGTTATTTGAGACGTAGAAGCTGGAGTTAATAGAAATGCACCAGAACAGGAGTGCTGACAGGGAGATAAGTCTAGAGACTCAAGGAAGGTGAGAAGGAACAAAAATCTAGGATTCTTGATATACAGAAAAATTCTGAGCAAAAGGAAGGGAGAAATGATATGGTACTGCTTATTGTCTGGGTTTGAACAAGCAATTTAAAAAGTTGTTACAGAAGTAGGCTTATAGGGTTTTAACATGGTGATACCTGAATCATTAGGGGATTTAAGCATTCTGGACTTTCTTTTGAAATATAGAAGCCTGTGAAAAGGAAATCAATATCACAGTCATAGTGTCTTAACTTGGCTACTTCTATTGGTGCATATTTGTGTTGCTTAACCATTTGGAGCTTTTAAACTCAGTGGGAAAAGGCAACTCTCCATGGTGCTGAACTATTAACAAAGAATGGGAGTTTTGTATTACTCCAGGGCTGGGTTTTCAAGCCTTATCATAAGCCCTTGAGCTTTGCTGATATGAAGAGAAAAGTTCAAGCTATCATGGTTAAATCAAACTAAAGACCTACAGGGAAGATGTGGGAAATGAAATGGTTTTATGAAATATGTCTGTGTGCGAGCAAGAAAGATTTGGCAGAACAAGAATGCACTGATATTGTTATTAGCATAAGATCATTCTGATCCATATACTTTTGGCAATGAAAGTGATATTTGAAAGTAAAGGAGAATTGTAATTGATATTCTGGGAAAAGAGAACATATAGGCCAACTTTGAAAGTCAATTTATACTTGCAATAAAAGCAAATTTGCTTTGTTTCCAGTGTTGCACAGAAAGCAAAATGCTTCTTGCAGTACTTCGCAATTGGAGAAGGGCCTGTTAGCACAGGGACCAGTTATTACACTGAACAGGTATCAGGTTTAGAACCAGATGAGCTTCTTTGACAAGGCACATCATATGCAGGAGTGCTTGAGGTGAAAAGACTTTTCTGTGTTCATTTATCTGCTTTTCAAAGGCAGGGAGACTGAGGGCAGAGCCTAGAAAGAAGATTGTAGCATTGGGTCACTGTGGGAAGAGATGGTTGCTCAACAAGCTATTATTAATTGTACCTGAAATCCTGTTTGTAGCATAAGCCTAAATTTCTGTCTGTTTCTCCCTGGTTTTAAAAAAAAGATGTTGCAATTCTCAGAGATGCATGTGCATGCTTCCTAAGAATCATGGCAGTGGAACTTTGTTTACCAGGGAGGAATGGACAGCTTGGTCTTACGCTATGAACAGGATTTCAGCAATTGCGTATTATTCTGTGCAAATATGCACGAATTCTGGGTTGGTAAAGTTCAAATCAAATAGGAGAGGGAGGTTATAGACATTCCCTGGAGTTTTACAGTGGGAAGAATTTGCTGGTACTAGAATATGTTTGTGAGGGCTCCTACATGAGTGGAAAGTAGAGATGAGTGAGAAACTTGCTTTTTAGATATGGGTTTATTTAGTCTGCATTTTCTGGAACTGAGTGAGGACCTAGAAACAATTTGTGGTCAGAAATGTGTACATTTCTGGATCTGATGTGCTCCATGGGTCAACAATAACAGCACACCCACCACCCCATTCATACCTTTACAAATGTGCGAAGGGAAATGCTTATATTTCTGAACTATGTCAAAGCAGACATTAGTCATGAATGCAAGTATTTAAAAAATTATAACTGAAAAAAAGGTTGAGAAAAAATATGCAGATGCTTATAAGCTCTCTCCCCCTCCTGCTCTCTCCTGAACTGGGGTAGAATTAGCTTGATAATGTGAAAACAAGGACTTTAACAAGAACTGGCGTAACAGATTTGTCTATTCCTACTGGGGAGCAAGGGGATTTGAGTCCTGCTATCATAATTAGTCATGTTATATAACAACAAAGACAGGCAGATAGTCTAATCAGGACATTTTTGGCTTTGATTATTGCTTATTACTGTTGTTGCCATCCTCATCGTCACCACCTATTCTGCAGCAGTATCAATATGCATGGTACTTTACAATGTAGTAAGAAAATAACACGTCTGCCACAAGTACTATAGAGTCTAACATTCAGCATAATGGGTGGGCAAAGTTGGGAGAGGAGGATAGAGGTGAAGATGAGCGGAGTTCAAATTTCATATTCACTGGGGTGACAGCAGGCTGGCAAGTTCAGTGGTTTAGGTATCTGACTGTGGAGCCAGAGTTTGGGAATTTGATTCTCCACCGTGTCTCTTGTGAGTAGAGCCACCATGGAGATCTTCCTCATTGTAACTTTGAAATATAGCCATACATATTAAGATTTAGCAATTACTGTATATAAATATAGCCAACATATTTATTATGTATGGCAAAGCCCAATATATAGTAACTCTCAAGGAATCATGGGAAGACATTGTCTGAAAAGTATAGAGTTACATACCTTCCCTATCTTTAGCAAATATGTAATAAAACAAGGCATCTTCTTGAAGGAATATCAAATGGAAATACCGAGAAAGGAATTTCAAAAAAACATCCTGAGAAAGGAATATCAAAGGAACTTACTGGGAAAGGGAGTTCAAAGGAATACCAATTTAAACAGGGAACCAACCATTTTAAATTACTCATTTTATGATCCTTTGTGTATTTCCTATGAAGCTACATCTGTGGTTCTGTAGACTGTCTTTACAAGCATTGCTGTCATGTCTATTACTGTCTCTACTGGCCAGTATTGAATAAGCACTTTTCCAAACCCTCAAAACATTACAAACTCTTAAGAGAAAAGTTCTCAACACATACCACCCTGTGTAGCTTTGGGCAAGCTGCACAGTCCCAGGAGGCCTCCAGAAGAAGGGAATGTTAAATCACTTCTGAGTATTGTCTACCTGGGAAATGCTGAAAAGGGTCACTATAAATCAGAATTGACAATGCAGATGATTATTGCTGGCTGGATAGCTCAGTCAATTAATGTCTGCCTGTGGAGCCAGAGGCTGGGAGTTCAATTCCCCACTGTGCCTCCCAAGTAAGCCAACCTGTGTGGCCTTGGGCAAGCTGCGCAGTCCCAGGGCATCCCCAGAACAAAGGAAAGGTAAACCACCTCTGAGTATTCTCTGCCTGAAAAACCCTGGAAAGGATTGCTATAAGTCAAAATTGATTTGATGACACACAGTTGTTGTTACAAGAAATACAAAGTTGCATCTTGTGAGGAAAATGGATTTTGAAAAGGGATGTGAAGAAACAGTTAGGCAGTTTCACAAGTGTGTTCTGAGAAGTACTTGTAGTTGTAAAGGGCAGCATGGACAAAGGGGTGGTAGCTTTAGAACAGTTAAGGGTTATATGGCTGGAGATGTAAAGGTCATGGAAGGGACATCTTGAGACATGAGAGCAGAGAAGGAAAAAGGAAGGTCTTGGCAATTTAGTGGACAGACTAATTGTTAATTTTAATTTAGTTAATTGGCTGTTGAGCTAGTCCTAAGCAATGAGAAAGTAAAGATCTATATAAAGGGCCATTCTATAAAAGATATATTTGAATTTTCTTAGTAGAGTAGATAAGATATGCGTTCACTGACATACCATGTTTTCTTTTTTTAATCTGTACAGGGGAAAATCATGATCAGATAGTACATGGTCATGCTCATTAGGGAAAACAATATACAAAAAGTTAATTAAAATGGGGATAACTTGTTTTGTCTAAAAAAAAACCCAGCACATTTTGCTGCTACTGCTCCTACTCAGCAGACCTAAACATTACATGAGTAGTGCGGTGATCACAGTGAACATTCATCACCCTTTTGCTCATATCATCTCTCTGCAATGGAGAAGCTACCCTGCTAATGCACAGAACAGCACTGCAGAGAATAAATTTATGATCTCCAGAAAAATATAGAAAAGGAATGGAGACATGCTGAGATTTGGATATGTCTCTTATGGGATGGGTTCCCTGTATTGTCATAACTGCTACTATCAATTTTATTCCACTTACTATTTGTAGTAACAGAAGCAAAGTAGTACTGTTTTAAAATTAGTACTGTAATGAAATGGTGGTAAGATTAGAGCACTGTGAGGTTCTAATGAAAGTGTCTTTCAAGGCTCATTTGATTTCTGCTAGGATGATATGAATTACAACATTCTTCTTCTCTACTCTAGCCCTTCAAAAATATTCATGATACCATAAGAACAGTTTTGGTAAAAAAAATCCTGTAGCCAGGTAATAAGTCTTTGCAAAAGTTCTTCTAGTCTTTCCTAGAGAAAAAGGATACATGAAGGAAAAATATTCCTTTATGTGAGACAAAGAGAAAATATTTTGTAGAAAGAGCTTTAAAAAGTATTGATGGAACAGATGTGAACGAAAAGGAGTTTAACTTTTCCTAAGTAGGATTGGCTTAGAATTGAGGAAAATGGTTCAGGTGACTTCTCTAAACCAGAGTCACAGAACCTGTGGACCTCCACATGTTGTTGGTGTATATCATTATTTTGCTGGCTGGTGCTGGAAGAAGTTGGAGTACAGGGTCACTTCGGTGGCAGAGCACCTTACTTTTACCAAAACCCAGAGATAACAAAGCATAGATACTCCTTGGAAGGACAGAAGGCTGAGTCAACACTGAGTCATCTACCTGGGATTGAACCCCAGGTCGTGAGCACAGTTTTGGCTGCAGTATAGCAGTTTAACCACTGTGCCATGAGGCAAGAGGTGAAGCAAGACAGAGGATATATGTTTAGAGGGCTTTGGGCAGAAGATAAGTTGGGAAGAAAGTTGGAATGGGAACATTTAGTCCTCCATATATTTCAATGTAGAACCCCCACAAGCCCCTTAGCATGGATCATGTCGGGTGGTCCTGATGGAAGTTTGTGTCAAAAGAGCTCAGGACCAAAAATTCACCATGCATGCCAAGGAGAGTGGAAAGAAGGCAGGAATGAATGAGAATTGGGGGTAGTGAGTCAACAAACACTAACTTAGTGTGGGAAGCTATGATGGGAAAGTCTACATGTTGGTAGCTCATGTATATTCACTAGCAGCAGCAAGCATCACATATCTAGGTGCCTCTACCCTTATGTACTTCGCTTCAGCCCAGGGGGAATTTGATTTAAATCAAATTGATTTAAAGTTTAGAAACTGGATTTTTTGAAAATTTTAATTAAAAAAAATCTATTGTTCCATTGAAGTTGTGGTTTAAATCATGATTTAAAGCAATTTGACTTTTTTTAAAAAATCATTGATTTTTATCTATCCAGACTTCAGTATAGATTCTCTATTCTGTGACCCAGTGTTATATTAAATACTATTCACACCTGAACAACACTGAGGAATCAGTCTGAAATCTCATCAGAAGCAAGTGATGAGGAAAACTACAGCATGAGCTCTTAAATGATTTACTTTTTGGAATTTGCAGTTTTCCAGAAGTGTGACCTTAGGGGACAGCCAGGGTGTCCTGTTTGTGTGGAATACATATGAATAGTTAAATTTCCTTCTGAATGTTTAATGATCTTTGGTTTAGTTAGATGTCTGCTCAAGGGAAGCCCAAGAGTGTGTTTGGGGGGGATCCACCATTTGCTTTTAATTTATTAATGTGCACAGTACGTCTCCATGAATACTGTAACTGTGCAGGATGAAATTATCTGCTCTAGCAAACAAGTGATAGGAAATTAAATCCAAGTGTTTCATATCCTCAAACAATAACCTTCACTTAATACAAAATAATGAGAGTAGCCACTGAATGATAAACGGTGACCTAAATGTGGTCAAGTATGACACCTAGAGGCCATTTGGTTAATATTTATTAGTTTGTTAGAGAGTACTTAACTGGATAATTTAATATGCTTAAGCCTTAATATACTAACTTTGGTTTAAAAACTAAGTTACTTTTAAGTTTAAAGTGCATCGATATTCCTGGCTAGCTGTGCTGGCCAAGATTCCTGGGAGTTGTAGTCCAAGAACATCTGGAGACCCCAGGGTGGGAACCACTGATAGACAAAAGATAGACAAAATCAAAGATGGGGCAAGATTGTGTAATCAGCCTGATTCATCTGTATATGATCATGTGCAACTGGAGGCATATCAGAGCAGCTGAGAATTTTATGGGCAACATAAATAAAGAGGTGAATAATTCCACTGAAAATTGCCAAAAGGCATGATTTTTCCCCAAGCACAACCCCAAAAGTGGTTGAATACCTTGTACAGTGTCCTCTCTCTGTTGTAGCAATCCTGCTTGGTTGCCTGTAACCATCACTGTTATTTTAATACTTTAATTCTTTAATTTTCATTTCAGTTTGGAAGCTCCGTGGCTGTCTTCACTCATGACGCAACATAGGACAAATAAATATATAAGCACACAGAGACTGAAATCCTGTTGTAATAAGTTGCAACTTGAGTAGGCCCATTAAATCAGTGGGGATTTGGTAAGCCAGTTCTTCCATAAGTTTGATTGATTCAATGGTTCAACTCCAGTTCCAACATATTATGCTAAGTAACAAGATTTAGCAAGTATATCAGGCAACACCAGTCTACAATACCTTACTTGCATGAAAGAAGTTTAAAGCCCTGCAAAATTGAGATGGCCATTCAGTGACAATAGGGGTTTGAAATAAAGCAAAGTATGAAGATGAGCTGCTACTTTACAGTTTAGTGAGGTAAAAAAAAAATAAGGAACACTGTGATGTCACAATGGGATGCTAAGGCTGGTCAGCATAAGGTTACATCTGTCATCACTGCCTTGTATGAGGGAAAATGGACCATGTTTTCATTTAAGCAGAAGGAATTTTGTCCAGTATCTCTTTGGAGTTTTCCTAATTTGCATGTGTAATAAGTTTCTTTCGTTATCCTCGTCTAAAGAAAGACAATTGATTCATCAGTCAAACTGGAAGCAACAATGGGTGTATGTTCACGTGATCTTATATGACTGAAGAAGGACTGAAAGTGTAAGTGGTTTTCTGCAGCTGGATGCACTGTAAAAACCAGGCATGTGTGAAACCTCTTGAAACATTTTGTTTTTGAACCCCTAATTCCTGATTTTGAGGAGTGGATATTTCTAGTTTTCAGTTTGAATATCAGCATAGTCTGGCAGTTCATTCAACATGATCCATTCTTGAGTTCAGTGGAGGCATCCAATATTTATAGAAATGTAAGTTTTTATTACCATATGGATGTTTTAGTTTTATAGCTTTGTAAGCAGAACTCCTTCATATAATGTGAGAATACATGTGTTCTTCCATAGGTATAACATGTAAGCAAACTTGTTACAAACGCAATGGATTTAGGTGTAGACATGCAACTTTATGTTAATATTCTCAATACTGTATTCAAACCAAATTGAGCCCCTATTTTCAACAGCAAGTACAGGATATGGGCTAACTCAGTAATAGAGGATGTATTTTACATGCAGAAAGTTTTGAGGTTCAATCTCTGGCATGTTCAGGTGGAGCTCAGGATAGAATTTCACCTAAAATGTGAAAAACCTATTAACTGTCAGTTTTGAAGCAGATTAGTGGTATGCCATGGTATAAAGTAACTTCCTGTCATTTTGTATTTAATTTGAAGACACATAAGGTGGCCTCCATTTTGCTCTGTCGTATGAAGAATGTGGGGGGAAGTTTCACTCTCCTCCCTTGGAACCTTTACAGCCTTTGGGACTTCTAAAATATTTCTCCACAAGCCCTATGAATTGGAAACCCACTTTCCCATACGTGGTGCTATCATAGCAAGCAGGGAGATTACACTTCAAAGTATATTCATACAATGTGGGACATAAAGAGCAGTTGTTCTAACCAAAAGTATATAGAAAAAGAAGATGGATAATTTTGGAAAGAAGCGTGAAACACTTGAAATGATGAGGAAGCAAGCATGGTACAAAGGATAGCTGCGCTAGATGACAGAAGGAAACAGGGGAGTGTTAAAGGCTGATAGGTCCCATCATTAGAATCAGAACACCTATTGGATGAAACTTCATGTTTCATTCCAAAGAAAGTATGAACAGTCAAGAGTTGTTATTGACCCAATTTCTGTCACAGCACATTACTATGGATTTGGGGCTGTGATCAAATGTTTACTCTGCAGCGGAATCACTGAGAGGTTGTTTTCTCTCTGTCTCAGTCCTGTATCAAATAAATAATAGTGGTAGTAGTGTAATCAGGAGGTAAAAAGCTGAAGATTGCAAAGTAATGTGGATATGATAAATGCGGTGTAAGCTACCATTTACTGTTGTAAATACTCCTACCACTTTTAAAAGAACACTTTTAAAATATTACCATTCACTAGTTTAGGAGCCATAATCCACAAGTATCCCTGCCATGTCACACTGGAAATGTCAAAACATTGACACCATGTGGGAAACGTTAACAGATTCCTTCTAGCATAATGTCTGATGGAGAGGATATGTGAAGAGAAGACAGTTTGTGGACTCATCTCTTATGATCTGTGGCTTTTGTCATTTCTATCATGCTGTAGAAAAATTTTCAATGTGCATTAGCTTCACGGTTTCCTAGATATAGAGTATTCAGAACTGGTTTGCCATTCCCTGCCAATTCTACCCCAATTTGGGCCAACTGGCTCCATCGAAACACAGCTTTATGCCAGGCCAAGCAGTGACAAACAAACACCACTCTCTTTCTGAGCCTGACCTAAACATGAGGAAACCCATGTATATCACCTTGAAAACTAGTTAGATATAAATATACAGAATGAAAAGAAATAAAATTGTAAAGTACTTTTAGGTAGCTTTCCTCAAAGGGTGTCCCCTTGACAGGAACGCGGTATCTCTTTAACCAAAAGTACAGGTCCTCTATCAATACTACATTGCTTTCAACACTTTTTTGGATATGCGCTTGAAAGTCCATCTTCTTCATGCCCATTCAGGCCAAAGTCATCCAAGTATGACTTTATTTAGCCAAAGAAAAGTTGGCCTGGTTGTCTGAAGAGCCACCTACTTGTCCACCTGACCTTGCAAATAAATTTGTAGTCTTTTACAAAAGAGGGTGAAAAACGCCAGGAAAGGGGTGGTGCATTTCCCAGGGACAAATATGATCCAGCCATGTGCACCTCTGTTTGGATTCAGGAATAATGCACACATGTATTTTGTTGTCAGTGTGGTTTATGTTTATTAGTCAGTAAGGATTTATGACATCTGTACAGCCTTTCCATTCAAGTGACACATTTTGAGCGATAGTATTCTATTATGAAAATTGACTTGTTGAGAAAGAATGATTTGGACATTAACAGTCGCATAGCCGGTGGCTTTATTCAGTTGCCGAGTGCTTCATTACTCTTGTGGGTTCCATGAATATCATGGCCATTTTGTGGATTGTGTAAAAGAAAACATTTTTAAGGTCAGCTGTACTAGATCTGCCTGGTTACCATGTATGTCTGTGTTGCCCTCTTTAGTCTTCATATTGGACATGCCTATACATGGATATATTTTAAAGTTCTGTATAGGTACACATTTGTTTTTATGTGCTATCAAATTGCGTCCACCTTACAGTATGGCAACCTGATGAATCTGTGATCTCCAAAATGCCCTACTCTTAATAGCCTTGCTCAGCTGTTGCAAACTTAGGTGCATGTATATATATTAAAATACAGTATTAGTCAGAGTTGAAGACTGTTAAAGATAATATTTTGAAAAAGGCCCTTTATAAGTGTTATTACCCAAAAATAATTTTTATTATGTTTCCCCCCTCTTCCATCTGAAACATAGCCTGGAAGTAATAAGTCTCTGATACAAATACCAAATAACTTTTAAGTAATTCATTTCTCTGTAATAGTTAGAATTACAATTTATTGAGCAATACATTTTTGTTATGAATAGTGTCTTTGAAGTTACCTATACAATTACTTTTACCATGTGGGATGCATTCATGATGTTAGCTACTAGATTTACTCTCCCGTGTGGAGTATTTCTGAAACTGGAAAGTGTGCTTCCTTTGTATAGATTCTGCTCCTGTTCCATTTTCTATGTCATCTTAGCCATTTGATTGATTTTCCACTTGCAAACGTGGAAATGTAACAAGAAGAGGTGCCTGCAAAGGGCTGGATTTGTGTTTCCAGGTACATCACCATCTTTGTCATCATTTTCATCATCATCGCTCCTATTACATGCAGAGGGGTAGATTTTAGATGCTTTTCAGAATGTGTTGCCAGGTCTGATCATATCTTTTTACCTATGAATAGCTATGTGTAAGCAAAATTTTGATCTTTGTACTGTGTTGCTTTTTAGTGTTTCTCCTGAGTATTCTAGATATGCAGAGAAGCTGTTTCCAGGAATGTTTGTTGATGTGCCTTTTCCAGTTATTAACTTTTCAGTAAAATGCAGAGCACCAGAAAAAGAAAAAAGAGGGGGAGAGAATCAATCTGTCATTTTATTCAGAAATAAATGCTTTGAAGAACTGGTTCTTTTGAGACTGAACAGGCTGTATTTTGACAGCAAGATTTTAAGTGCTCCAATTTTTAAAAGGAAAAAAGTGCTGAGTACTGCTCATGGCAATTGTTGGTGGTGGGGATGCTGACCATCCCAATACCCTATTCTCTTGTTACTTATGTTCATAATCGTTTAAAAACTATATTCTCTGTGTGTAGATTCTTCATATTGTCTCAGACTATTTGGGTGTGTTTTGTATCACAGCCTAGTATTCTGGTATTTTTTTTTCAAACAAGTTAGTCAGAGGAACTATTTGGATTGTATTTAAGAAACAGGATAATACAATTTTAAAAATCAAAGTAACTTCAGCTGTAACTCAGTACTGTACTTGGAGGCTGGAAGTCAAGCTTGGAACTCTAATGGAGTAGTTTAAAATGTAACTTTCCTAGCTATGATATGATCATACATTTGTTGTTGTTTAGTCATTGTGTCCAACTCTTCGTTACCCCATGGACCAGAGCACACCAGGCCCTCCTGTCTTCCGCTGCCTCCCGGAGTTGGGTCAGAATGATCATCCATACAACCATGTAAATGAATTCCATTTTAATGCTCCAGATAGAGGGCTGCAATTCAAAGCCTATTGGGTATAGATGCTTCTTTGTGTACAATTAGAAGCTGCGCCAAAGCGGGGCCCAAGTTAGGGGAATGGCTTTTTGTATAGCAGGGTATGTTTTGAAGGAGGAGGAATGGGAAGCCTTTATGTCACAGCCACGGAAAGATGTCATTTGCAGGAGTCGTATTTTGCCTTTACTAACTGAAACTCTGTCTCTCCATCCCTTGTAATTCCTTGATCCCTGGCAACTGTTCTTTATTTCAGCACTCCATTCTGAGACCCAGTTCTTTGCTCTTAAGTTCAAAAGCTTCCTCGGATTCAAAACTGCATAGGCGCATAATACAGACACAGTAAATCTCAGCTTCACAGATACATACATGTGCTTAGATATTCAAGTACCAGTGAAAGAATGTGGGCAATCAAGTTTGGTTTCTGAATTTCAACGAGTTTTAATTAAAGTTTTTAAAAGTTTTCGTGAAAATCAAATGAGCCTTTTGAATGTCGCTGCTTTTCTTAATTCTGGTAGTGAAAATATGAGTCTTCACATGAACAGACATTTGCAAAGAGTTCCTGGACTTGATGTAACCATGTGAAGTGCATCTCCTTTGGGCTTGACCATAGGTGGTGCAATGAGTTCTGTCAGGAGGCTATACATTTTGTTAGGCTCATGGCTTTCTCCCTATCCCTTATCAACCTATAATCTCTTGATTGTTGCCTCTTTTTCAACAGCTGAGGAGCAGTAATCCACACTTGCTTATCTCTCTTAATCACAGCCTCACAGCGCTGGGGCTTCCTGAGCCTTTAATTCCCTCTTAGAGGCATAACAGAGTGGAAAGTAAACAAAGACAAATTTGCAACCTTCCACATTGCTAATTTTCTCTGATGTCAGAATATTTAAGCAGAGGAGAAGCTGGGACTTATTTGATCAAATAAAGCCAGCGATAGTAAAGGAGGATGAGTCTGGGAAGATTCTGCACAGTAATACTTTCCCAAGAGGTTTGCTGGAGGTGTTTTCTCCTCAATAACAGTAGCTCTGCTGCTACAATGCTTAAAAACAACTGGATGATGATGATGATTTTAGAAGTCTTACAACTGATCTCAAAACGTTTCTGTTCATTTCTGTATATGCAGAAACAGCAGTCTTTTGTTCCAATTTTTGGATAAGGGTTTTAAATAATACTCTTGTCTGAAAATAACTAAAAATATGGTCCCTTTTTTTGGTTGCCCTTTTTCTGTTTTCTTTTCAGAGTAGTGTGATTGTTAATACACTGAGATCAGAAGTTCTTCAATACCACATCATCTGGTACTTGCAAACAGACTCAGCAATAATTGTGCCTCAGAATTACTTGGACTTGTTTATGTTTTGTGGTGATTTGGATGGGACTGCAGGGTTGCATGAAAACATTCTTGTCAGGTGGAAATTTTAGAACTGCTATCTTTCTTAGGTACGCAGTTTCAAGATTAATGACAGCATATCTATGTTTTTTAACAAGTCACTTTATTTTATCCATTCTCTCTTTGCATCCAGATGTGTGAGAAATGGGTAAGCAGCAACATTCAAAACACAGGCTAATTTCAGTGCTTTTTACCATATAACAACTTTCATTCTCACTTAGGAAGGGGAGATTTAATTAGTTGCATGTCTAAGTATCTCTATTAGTCTTCACTCTTTATTTAGCTTGTGCATCAGCATTTTGATTGCCTGCAAATCTGGTGAGTTTTCTGATGCTTGCTTCGTCTAACATAATGTTTGTCTTCAGCACCACCTTTTGTATTGTATCAGTGTCAGTCCAACTAAGTGGGAATTAGATACTGGCAACTTGCTTTAAAGAAACAGGAAAATAATTGATCTTGAATGCTCACGGCTGCCCTGCCTCAAAAGTGTCTAGGAATAAATACCCGCACGCCTCTCCATTACCCCAAACCATCTATCTTCACCAATCATACATTTCCACTAAAAATTCATGGAGAGACATGATTATGTGCATGTTTTCCCGAGAGATGTGCAGAAAGCAGCCTTTTGCAGTTGGTGATATGTATGTGATTACAGCATTTGGTTATTTGCGTTCCTTCTCCTGGTCCCCTCCCCTTCCCTCCCCTACACACACTCTCTTTTTTTCTCCAGCTGGTGTAAATGACTGCTGCTGTTTCCCAGACCAAGATAACCTGCTCAGTCAGCTGGAGCCCCCTGTGGACAGCTCTCTCTCTCTCTCTCTCAGCTGATAGAAACTGCTACTAACCATTGAATGGGGGAGAGTGAAGTAACAACTACAGTACCAGCAGCCGCAGCAGCAGCCACGGCTGCAGCAGCAGCACCGCAAGCAAGGGCTCTATTGTTCCCTGGTGTTAAACAGTCTCTCTCTCTCTCCCCCTTCCCAACTGGCATGCACAATAGCTGAAAAGCCATTTCCATCCTGCCCTCCCTGTGAAGACATTCTGAAGGGGGACAGGAGACATTTCTCACGCGAGCCTTGTCCATTGTGCTGCAGATTTTGACACGGACAGCCAGCTTCTGGAAGGCATGGGGCTGGGAGAGAAGAGCGCAGCTTCATTCGATGGTGGTCCCAAGGTTTCCACGCTCTCGAGCAAGTGCACTGGAGTTCTTGTGCTTCTCCTGTTTGGAATCTGGGGAGCTAAGACCCAAAGTGAATTTGAAACTTCATCCATATATTTGTGGAAGACCGGTAAGTGAAAGAGGAGGGGTCCTGCTGGACTGCCTTCCGTTTTGATGTCGGTTGTCGATGCTGCTGTGTAATATAAGTCAGTTGTATTATTTTGTTGTAGAATACCAGTTTTGTGCACATTTAATGACAGATGGCTTTCCAGGCTGTACTGTGATTATTTAACCACTCTGTCGTTTTCTAATCGCTCTATACCCCATGCTAATGGAGTGTCTGCTAAGTGATTGAGGGAGAGCAAAAAAAATGTAATGATCCCTGTGCCTGATAGTGCTGTAAGAATGTTAAAATGCACAAAGACAAGCTGAGACTCTGTGTGTGTTTCTCTCTGCACGATTCTGAAGCACATTCTGAATCACCATCCATGAGGGGCAATGTGTTGCTAAATTCAGATGTATTGTACGGTATATAGGGCACGTGAAAGCTAATGATGGATTAGGAGAAATAATCCAAGAAACTCAGACCTCATAATTGAAGAGCCCATGGCAAAGAGGCTGTATGGATTCAGTAGTGCCCCAGACAGATGATTTGCTTGACGGTGGCACTAAGGAGAGAGTGATATCAAGGACTGTAGAGACAGGCTTGGGTATTTCCAATTCTCACTAAAAATCACCGTTATTATATGTGAATTTGCTGCACTGATCTACAACCCTTTCATAGTAGGTTTGTGGCACTGGCACAGTTCTTGAAACATTGTCCTATGATCTTCTTCCTGTTCCAAAGACACTACAGTATTGTCATTTTTAGTACAAACCTTAGGAATGAACAGATCTGTTACCTTATAGCATTTTGGAAGGAGGCAGCAACTCATTAGTTATGATAGGAGCAAAGGTAGTGGTATTACTTCAGAAGAGGTCTCACTCACAGCAAATGTTATTGAGGCTTACTTGGCAGGAAGACCTCACTGAACTCAGTGGGACTTACTTCTGAGTAGACATACATAGTATTGTGCTGTTAGCATTTAAAAGGGGTGGGAGGGGTGAAGCTGAAGAGTCTTGCAGGGATTGGCTCTTTTTGCTGGTTGAAGAACACTCTTGGCTGTTTTCCAAAGAGACAGATCAATTTACAATTACACTGATATCCTGCTTTTTTAAAGACTACATCTATCCAGCAGCTCAAGGAGGAGATTAAAGGGGAATTCAATTCTACTGGAAGGCAGGCTCTCCCAATAAGGAATTGGAAAGTGGGGGAAACCCCTCTATTGGTATGCCTTGATTCTAGAAGATTGATGGCCTAATGACATTGGTACAGAGCTAAAGGTGACTCTGTGCTATTTCATTTAATTGACCTTGGCAAGTTTAGAAGAGTGTCTGCTATCCACCTAAGATCTGAGATCATTTGATCATAACACCTACTTCCTTCTGCGATACAAGTACTGTATATTATAAAATATGTGTGTTTCAAATGAGATGCATACTGTATCTTTTTCTCACATATATAGTCTGTATGAAATATAGCTCAGTGTCTCCCCTTTATCAATTAATAGAAAAATTCCTTTGATTTAATGGCTGGCACTTAATTGTATATACATATAGAGCAAAGTGGTTGGTTAATAATAAAACTTAATAGTTAACTTCATTTGTGACACTTTGTAATCACAGAGGTAACCTAGTTTAATCAAGTATAGAACAAATCAAATATATATATACTTGTGTGTGTGTGTGTGCATGCACGTGTGAGTGCAAGTGCACGCTATAACGAGAAATCAAGGAGTTATCTTCAGATGGGGAAGGACTTGTGTTGATCACATGACTATAAATCAGAGCATCAGTTCTGTGTATATATATCTCAACCCACCTGTGCATTATTGCATACCTTATATTTTATACATTTCTGTGTTCCAAATAATTCAGTTTGTTCTGCTCTCCAGAGTGATCTGGTGGAAGATTAATATTTTGGGGTATATGGAAATTAAACACCAAAAGTCTACACCAAGGGCTTATTTGTTAGATGAAGATAAATTCTGCACTGTGTGATGGCCTTCAGTAACTCTTGGAAAACTTGGGACATGAGAACATCACACTTCCTGCTGTCACCAAACCCTTTCCTGCTGATCTCACGATGAGCATGTGTAACACTTCTGTGGTGTTTCCATAGACATCTAACTGTTTTCTTCATTATATGACGTTCAGACTTCTAATCTTTACCTGGAAGCACTCCTTCCCTAGGCAAATGCTTTCAAAATTCCAATGAACAACTGGATCAAAAGGAGAAGTGTATGTCTTTCAAAGTCTGCAACGTGCAACTGTCCAATTAGCCATGGACATATCAATACAACTTATTTCTGAAGTTCTAGGCTAGCCCTTTGCAGGAATTATTGTCAAGAACACAGAGACTGAGCTGAGGTCCTCAGTGTTCTACAGTATATGATTTTCAGGTTCTAGATGCTTTAAGGTTTAGCTTATATCTTTTTGGTTTGATAAAGGACATCTGTGTGGATCAGTGGTTAGATACCTTGGCTGATTCCTACTTCTGAGCTAATATGTTTTATCTGGGACTCTATCTGTAAGGTTTGTTTCTGTTTCACATATTGTTGGAACAATCATTAAGCTATCAAGGATGTATACAGTGAATATTCGGGCATTCAAAACAGGCCATTATGTCAACATGAAATGGACAGAGATAACATTTACAAAAACACATTTCACGTAATGAAATGGTATCAGTATGAGAACAAAAGTGTTGCAGTCATTAAATATATTCAGGTTAGAATGCTATTGGATTGGCACAGTGTAGCTGGGCAATTGTGCAAGCAAACCTGCTTGATCTGCCAGCTGGCCATTGTTCTTCTCTGCTTTGAATCACAAAACAGCTATGGCCCTGGTCACAAGCCAGTAAAGAAAAGTCACAGTGTGACTGCCCTCACTCGAGATTTTTAATAGGATTTTGGCCTTGGCTTTTGTTACACAGCCATAGGGAATTCAGTTGCATTTAGCATGTTAAATTCACCATGTTATACGTATGCTCATAACACTCTACTATATAATAAGAAGTTTGAGCTTTGTTTGCTGGGAGGATGCATGTTGATCACCCTTATTTCTTAGTAAAGACCATGACTCAGTGGCACCAAAGCATGGATAGGAAGCCCTGTGCACATATGGGATTTGCTGATCAAGGAAACAGTATACAGTACATGAGGATTTTGCCGATTTACATCTACTCTAAAGTGGAATGTTCTGCAGGTGAATCAGCAGGGATTGTTATGAAATGGTTCTCTTGTTGGTTCTGCCAGTTACAATTGTGTCAGAATAAAATATTAACCTAGAGATGGTGTTGACAGGTGGTGGAGGAGGAGGAACGGGATGGCATAACACTGTACAAACATGCAGTTGCTCCCTTGCTAGCAGCCCTTGATGCAGCTGCACACTGCCAGTCCAGGGTGAATAGTAAAATGGAATCCCAAAGCTATTTTGATTTAGTTACATATCTATTTGAAGTTTGGATCCATCTCACAATGGATTAAATCTCATGTCAGCCTTCTCCAGTGCAGCCATCTCCTTCCTTTCCATACATTCCAGGTGGGAATTATAAGAGATGCCTGGAGGATTTTGAAATGTGGTTTTGACTAGACTTCACATTGTTGATTCACAGAATCTTGGATCAAAGCTCTATGGGGAAAGAAAAAGGGTACTGAAGAGGCCCAGACTGTGGCAATTTCCATTTACTCCTAATGGGATTGGCTTCAATGCTGAATGCTTACCAACTTAAATGACTTTCACATGGATCTGCATCACTACATTGAGCCCAAATGACCTTGCTTGAGGAGAATCCATTCTGACAGGAGCTTGGAGAAGGAATTCCATCTTCAGTGGTATAGTGGAGCCAGAGCATGCAGGATTAAAGCCTTGGGACTTTCTCACTAAAAGGGAATATGATGTCATATGCCACCCAACTTAAACTCCCCTATTCACTCTGAGCTTTGCTATCATCCTCACAGTAGCTGGGAGAATTTTCCCCATCCTCAGGAACAGTAAATTGTTACAAACCATCTCTGTTGTAATACAAAGTACTTAGGGGTGGTTTGGTCTTGGATGAACAGTCAACACGACTTGTTCCTCATTTTTTTTTATATGGGTCAGTGCAGCATATGGATTCTCCTTGTGGGAGGTAACCGTGGTGACTGCCATGATGACCATCTGGACTTCTAAATTTACCACTACATCACTGCTCACCAACATTAATAACTTCAGGAACTGTTTTGGTCTGGTCCACCCTGCATGAAGTTTTGTAGGATATGGCTGTATAGAGGTGGGATAGGCAAAATTCATCCCACTAGGTAACACTGGATCTATTAGTCCTCACCAGTGGCTATGTTGGTTATGGCTGATGGGAGTTGTCGTCCAACATCTGGAGGACACCACTTTGTTCAACCTCTGATCTAGACCCATTGGAAGTGGCAGAGAGACACATGATAGGATTTTTTCTCCATTTGCAAATTGAATCTTATAGACAAGTGGGATTAAAAATGATGTTCCACTATCATAATTGTAGGTGTAGAAGTCTATCTGTGTTATTGGTTCATTCAACAGTTCAAATGTTGAGATTGTGACTGAATCTAGTTTAACAGCTTGAAACCGATCTTCACAACAAAATATAAAAGTCCTAGACTGAAGCTCACACCATTATTTTCAGAGTTTTGAGGTGTTCTGAGCTGGATGTGGTAAGAGAGGAGCCAGATGCCAGGAGTCCGGATCTCAAAATGGAATTGCTATAACATTTGATAAAATGAGCCTCTTGGGGTTGGCGATAATTACAGCGCTACTATTTGCATCAGCCGTTCCCAAAGCAATAAGTAAAAAGATAGGAAGGCTCTCAAGCAAACTCGAGGCCTTGAATGTTAGTGAACAAGAGTTAATTCCACAAGCAAAGGGAAGTCAAGAACAAAGAGCAAAGCACATGCATGGCATTGTTGAGGCTGTGCTTTTGGAGAGTGGGGCAACGGTTCAGCAGAGAGTTTGCTGAAACCAGCAGCGGCTGCCATGCTGTTTCATGCTGCTCAGTGCATTAATTCTTTAGATAAATATCAGACGAAACACTCACCCACTCTGTCACCTACTCACCCACTCTGTCACCCACTCTGTCAACAGTATAAAAATCACTTCATCTTGGCATGGTCATGCTCCATGAGATGGGAAACATGAATGTGAATAACAAGTCCATGTCTTTCCCATCTAGTTGCCATGGTAAGGTGGGAGGGTGCTGACTGGGTGGGAAGGAGCCATCCAAATTAGCCTTGTGCATGCAGTTGCCATCTTTGTGCATCATGGTTACTCCTTTCTCTCTTTCCCTACTCCCTCTCCCCTTTTTACTCTGAATTGGGCATAGAGGAGCCTGTCAATACTATGACGTGCATCAACTAAAACTGATGGAGCAATTGTTTTATTTTGGAAATATAAATTGCAAATGTTGAGACCCTGATCTAGATGGATCTAGATGGGTCATGCAAAGAAAACATGCTGCCTCTTGTACTAGGGTCCTGATTTGGATGGGAGGGGGGATCTATGCTTGTTTCAGAAGTTCTTCCCTCTTTTTTTACAGTGACTTTGAAACTGTGTACAGAGTCAACCAAAAGCTATGTTACAGCAGAACAAACATAATTCTAAACTATAATTTATTGGTCCAGGTCCTTCTCAAAAGCAAAGTTGTTTGTTTTTGGAGCTTGGCAGAGAAGTTTCAAGATGGGCTGTAATCTAATTTCAGAAAGATAGAAAATGAAATTTCAAGATAGATATAGAAAGGTTTTCTTCCATAACTTAAGGAGATACTGTAGTACAGAAGGGGACTCTGTGTCATGCATTTTGTCCTTGCCATGAAGCTGGGACTCCAATTTGCCATGTCTGAAAACTGACTGAATAGCAGCTACATTGGCTGTACTGTATGAATTTTCTTACATTGAGGCTATATCATTCTTTCGTGATGCTCAAGACATGTTTCTAATGGATGCAATTTAGTTCCTCCTCCAGGCATGTCTCTGGATGTCATGTTTCACAGAAGTGACATATCAAAATAGTTGCCCCTTCATTATCCTTCATGAATAGTCTTTTAACAGTGGTATTTCCATAACATAGCAGCTAAATGGTGTTGCATCTAAGTAGCTGAATACCAAAATTAGATGTCAGCCATATGGGGAAATGGAGGGTGCTTAAAGAACTGGGTGCAGACTTGCAAAAAAGATTGAACACTGTGTTGCTTCAAAATGACTTAATATTTTTGCAACTTGATTGTCGACACTGGGACACTGTCCAATATCTAACTGATTAGTTTACAAAATCTAAAGCTGCCATTTATAAACACAGTGAGAGGCAGGATTGCAGTATAGCTACTGTTGCCAAATAGCAGTTGCTTTTTTTACAATTGTAATGCTTTCTGTGGAAGAGACTGTTTTTACATTCCCACTGAAAACACGGGCATGCAGCTTGGAGGTGCTCCTGAATTTGTCTCTGAGCCTGGATGCCCGGGTTTTGGCAATGGCCAGGAGTGCCTTTGAATACTTAAAACGAGTGCAGCATCTGTGCCCGCTCCTGGAGAGGTCTGAGCTGGCCATGGTGACACCTGCCTTAGTTACATCTTGGCTGGATTATCATAATGCACTCTACCTGGGGCTGCCTCCGGAAAGCATTAAGAGATTTCAGTGGGTCCAAACCATCATTGTTAAGATCATCAGGAGAGGCCTTTCTCTCAGTCCCGCTACCTTTACAGTTGCCTCTGATGGGGACATGGGAGAGGGCCTTCTCTGTGGCTGCTCCCAAACTCTGGAACTCTCTCCCACAGGAGGCCAGGCTGAAAACACACACACCCCAATCTTTCCTGTCCTTCCACTCTTCTTTCTCTTCAGGCAAGCTTTCCCTCGGTGACTGGCTGCCTGAGTGGGGTTTTAAATGGATTATTGTGCCTTACTGCTTTGAATGTGGTTTTACTTTTGCTTTTGTTTACCATGTTTTAGTGTGGTATTTGTTTGGCCTTTTTTTTTTAGTATTTTGCATGTTGACTGTTTTTAGCTTTAAATATTGTTGTTGAATTGATGTAAGCTGCCTTGACTCTTTTTAAAGGAGAAAAGCAGGGTAAAAATATTTTAAATAAATATTGTACATAGCAGATCCAAAATTCCCACATCATACTGTGCCTGTTTTGTGATCTTTTGGACATTAACAGCATGTAATCAGGTAATATGATTGAAGATCTGTATCTATATAGATATTTAGCATTGTCTATTAATCTGGAAATTACTGTCTATAGATTCAGTATTCAAATGTTTTGCACTAAAGTGTTTACTGTTTAAGTGTTACAGAAGGGCTCTAGGAAACACCGCTTATACTTGGAGAAACTTCTGACTTGAGAATATTTCCTATCTCTTCATTCTCCTATGACTTTGTTTTCTTTTCTCTGTTTATCACTGAACATACTCTCAATGACATTTGAATCTGCAGTTTACACTTGCCCTCCAAAACAGAATTGACAACCATGTCTTGTAGGAAGTCTCTGGTTTGGAGGACAAATGTGTGTGACTGTTTACCAATTTCCACAGACTTTGCTTAGTACAAAACTGACAATGAAGTAATGTGAGAGATAGGAGTCTGCTCCTCTGTGGTCTTTTAGTAGTCCAAAATGGTATGGACCCATGTGTAGTTTTTTTTAATGGTAACCAAGTATCAATTGCACATATGCAGGTAAGGACAGGAGCTGAATCAAACTATTGAAGGTGTTTCTTAACCCCCCCTTTTTTTGTAGGGGTCTAGCTGATATGCCATGAAAAGAACTGCTAGTTTTTGGAATCCGGCAAGATCAAGCCATTTGGCAAGTGACAAGATTGGAACAATAGATCATACAGAGCTACAATGGGCAGACCCCTTTTTGCATGAGCACTATGATTTGCATATTTTAAATTATTTTGAAATCATTTTCAGGACATAAAAGTCTTCACATGATGGCAGACAGTGCTTCTATAAAGCATGAAAAATGCAGACATCCTTTAAAATGAGCAATATGAGAACAATGATTAATAAAAAAAAGTTTGGAACCCTGGTTTTATTTGTGTAAGGTCTTTTACTTGCATAGGGTAATTTGTTGTGGCTAATTGACAAAGTGCCTGGGTGCATCTTGGTTGCACAGCTGGCCATTAGGCAAGCTATGCAACCCAAATACACACTAGCACCTCAGCAATTAGCTACATCAAGTTATGCCAATCTTATGAGAATGCCAGCAAGATTTTGGCAAACAAGGGGAGGAAAAGTCCCTAAAAGTGGAAGCAAGCAAGTATAATTTTTATTTTTCATTGTAGTGGCGTACCTTTACGGGCGACTGGCTTAGAGAAAAGCATGCAATGTCTCCGTGTGAAATGAAGCATGCAAAACCAAAACAGTTGTGTATACTGTGCATGAAGTCATCCATAGTATAACATCCCATTGTGTTTATTTTCTTGTATGCCGTTAAGTGATCCAAATGTGAAAATTGTTGGCTTCCAAAGGGGGGGGGGGAAACACTGCATCGTTATCACCAATTTTAGTGCAGAATAGAAAATTGTCTAGGCCTGTCGATGTTTTCTCTTGCTCTCAGCTGTCATTTCATAACAATGCATTCCTCCTACATGCTGTCTTCTTGCGCAGCTGATTGAGCCAGAGACACTCCCTGCCAGGAGCAGACTCCTGCTTCCCTCCTCCTCACCTTGTGCTTCATTAGTTTTTGTGAGTCAGCTCATGAGCTGTCAGTATTGTGTCTGATGGCTCCTTGTGAGTAGCTAGCATAATTATGAAAGGAAAGCTCCAAGAACAGTGACATCCAGACATGCTTTAAGAGGGCAATTGTGTGCCTGGGAATGGAAGATGTCAGAATATTTGGCATTCAAGTTAACAGAGTATAGTGGGCACGTGCTGTGTGCTGGTGGCTATTAAACAGCAGAAAATACACACCCCCTAAGCTAGGTTGCTGAAGCCCTTGCAACTTGCTTCCGTGCCTGTGGATACATTGATTTGGGGAACCCTTGTTTGTGTGGTTATCTACCTTTAATTAAGAGGGCAAGTCATTGCTAATTGACATCTTTGAAAAAGTACAGCAGATTGTGTGATAAAGCAGTCATTTTCAAAAGATAAGAGGTGAAAAGATGGCCTTCCTAGTTCTATATCATGTTTTACCTCAGTTATTAAAGGGACGTGGTGGCGCTGCGGGCTAAACCGCAGAAGCTTGTGCTGCAGGGTCAGAAGACCAAGCAGTCATAAGATCGAATCCACGTGATGGAGTGAGTGCCCGTCACTTGTCGAAAGCATGTAAATGCGAGTAGATAAATAGGGACCACCTTGGTGGGTAGGTAACAGCGTTCCGAGTCGAAGTCGCACTGGCCATGTGACCACGGAAAGATTGTCTTCGGACAAAATGCTAGCTCTATGGCTTGGAAACGGGGATGAGCACTGCCCCCTAGAGTCGAACACGACTGGACAAAAATTGTCAAGGGGAACCTTTACCTTTACCTTTTTACCTCTGTTATTACATGTATTGATACTTCTTTTACTGCTAACAAAAGAGACATAGGATTGGTTCAGGTTTTTGAAGAAAATGCTACAAATTATCAGTAGCCTTTTTTCCTGTTTGTAGGTTGTAAGTACACCCAGTAATATAGGTGTGACAATATGCTGACACCTACAAAGATATCCCAACTGAAAGAAGAGAATAATTTCGATTCAGTAAGACTTTGGATCTACTGGTGGACACAAACTGTACATTTTAAACTTTTGGCTTACTGGAGATGGAATCGCAATGAGTTTATACACCAAAAGGTTTCGTGACGTAATAACCGCTAGCAAGCTTTATTTGCCTAAGCCTTCACAAGCTTTTAGGAGCAGCCCACTTCATCAGATGCAAGAAACGTTGGTAGATGCTTATGCATGTGCTTGAGTGGGTAGGGGATGTGTGCCGGGAAGAATATGCAAAAGGTCTAAACACTGATGGTGAAAACATACCCATGGCATCCACCTGTAGAAAGGAAATTAGATCTTGAGCAATACTTTTATTAGATCACTAAGCAGTTACAAAGCAGATAAGGTTTTGAGTTCTAGCAGAGGTCTTCATAAGGCAAAGATGGCATAAAACATGTGGCGAGAAGAAATAACACAGAAAATTCAGCCAGATATTATGCCCATTGTTCTTGCACTCAGACTGCTTGCAAAGCAATCCAGAACTGAGAGTTCCAGTTGAGACAGAAGTGTTAAGTTGTCCTTTCACGGACCAAAAACATGTGGATTTCCTGCTTTGGCAGGGAATAGATTCAAAGAGCCTAGGATCCCTTCTACAGTTCTATGATTCTGGACCCTCGATTGATCTGTTCAGTGCCTTAACTGAGGAACAGAGTTCCCATCCTCATTATTTTTTTGGCAGCAACATATGGAGCAAAGATACCATCTTAATGTCAGCAAATCGGGACACTGAATTTACCTGATGGAGAGTTTTGCTACGGTGTAAGAACCAGCCTTGTTTGCAACTTTAAGGACAAAGCAGAATATGTTTAAAAGCCCCCTCTCTTGTTTATTTTTTTTCTTTCTGTCTTTTGATCTTTTGGGTCAAAAGACGGAAAGCAAATGCTGTTCTACTTTTGGCCATCATCTCACCTGCCTACTTGGCAAGCATGCCTTGGTCTACTGCACAGAAATTGTGCACTAAAAAGGACTGTGACTGTGGCAAGGTGAGGCTGGCAGGGCAGGAGGAGGCAGGTGAAACTTATGGTACCCTTCCTGTCTCTGAGAGAGGGAGTGAAGGATAGTAGGAGATGCAGAACAGGGGAAAGGAAGCGGTTCCTCAACACAGTTTGCAGTTAAGCTATGTGTATTTGCTACCACTATATATAGCAATGGTGACCAATGTATATGGCTTGGAAAGGGGAAATTCATGGAGCATAAGGCCGTTGGTGGATGCCAGTCATAATAGGAACATAGGAATCTGTATTGAACCATGTCATTTCCTTGGTCCATCTAGTCCAATGTTATTAAATGTGACTGGCAGTTTCTCCAGGACTACCTGGAGACTCTTGGCATTTTCTGGGGGCCTCCCATACAAGTACCAACCAATAGCTTTGGAAATCAGATGAAATTTCAGCTAGGTATGGTGGTACAATCAGTTTAGTATGGAGCTACAATACATGTTGTTTTATGGCTATGTATTTATTATTAGACATATTGACAAATATCCTGTTGCTTCCAGACTGTGCATGTAATGGTCCATTCCAGTATGGTTTCTTTTTGGCCATGGCTTGTTCAAGAGGGAATTCAAAGAGATTACTGTATCTCCAAGTTGTCCAACTTTAAGCCAGAGATTGGAGAAGTGAGCATGGAGCACTCCAATCATGGAGCTATATTTGCAAATAATATCCTGCCATTATATTCTGAATGCCAACTGCTAGAGAACACAAGCAGGCAGGAGGGTGCTGGTGCTCTCCCATCCTTCATGTGGACTTCCCAAAAGTATAGAGTTGACCACTATGGTGACAGAATGCCGGATGCCTCTCTCACCACAAATCGTCTAACTTGAACTGTAAGTTTAGCGGTAGATGCCAAGCAGAAGGGACAGCTAAGTGAGTCTGTGGTGATAATAATGTTTTTGTTTTCCCTCAGTCAGGACTCTGAATCAGCTGTGTTGGGGAGGGAACAGAGAACTTCACTGGTTCTAAAAGTGATGATTCTTATCAGAACCAGGTAGGAGGGAAACAGTTCAGGCAGCCTGCTGGAACAGTTGCTGGCTAGGTAGCAAGCATGAGACAATACATTCACAACACCTTTGACTCCACTCTTTCCTTTGCTCCTCTTATTAAGTGCATCGCTGAGTCATGCTTCGTCTGCCCTTCAAATACTGGAAAAAATATTGTTCCTCCTCTCTGCTCCTTCACTGCAGATCATAGTCTGTGCCCTGGCAGATTCTGACCAGGATTATTGCAGTAATTCTCTGTGGGCTTTTTGTTGTTCCACCTGTATCCAGAAGCCAGATACCAAAATCATTCACCTATCTCAGTGCTCAAACCATATGACATGTGCTGGACCTAAGAGTCAACTGGAAGCCAGACCTATCGTCTTACATGTTTGAAGGTTTTTTGTTCCCTGAAATGACTCCTCCCTTGTTGTCTTCCTTCCCAGAATGCTTTGTTGATGACACCTTTCTTCATATTTCTCCTCAAACCCACATTTTCCTTCAAACCTTTGGCACAACTCTTGAGTCTTCATCTTTTACTGAAATTAACCCAACATGAACAAAACCGGAATGAACATGTATTCTTCATCCACTTTCCTTTCCCTTTCCTCTGCAGTTTTGTTTGCAAAATGTAAATTTAATGCAGCAAGAACATGTCTTCTCAGGAGAGCTGTAGTAATAATAACAAAAGATGATGATGATGAATAAAAATAACATTCTTGAGTTCATGTGTATGCATCTGTGCTGCAACAAAAGGTGTCAGAATAGCCATTTTGGGATTCAATATTTCTGTCTGCTCCTTGCTTCGTTGATTAAATCAATAATGAAAAGGATTCTCTGTGTTTAATTTGTTAATTTGTTCCAGAAAGGTTTCCAGGTTAATGTACCTTACAGAATGAGTGTGCAGGATTTATGCTGTGCCTTAAAAATTGGGTGGATATGTATTTCAGTGTTGCAAAACTGGTAGTTTGCACAGAATAGAAGGAAAGTGGTCTCAGTATTGAAACAAAATCTTTAAAGCATCCTGAAGAGATGAAGGGAAGCCATAACTAAAATATAAACCATGTGTTCAATTAAGCTTGTATTTGATAAGCAGTTATTGTTGAATTAAACTGTTGGGAGAGGCTGAAGCCCAGAAAATGGCTTCTGAGGCTCTTTATTACTCACATGATGCCTTTGGCTGGCAGTATATCTTGATGTTACACTGTAGAATCTGGACAGAAGTTCTTTATGAATGCTCACATCCATATAAGATCCCTGTGTAAATCAAAGTGCCCAGATTTTCCCTCTGACTTAAACTATTTTTTTAAAATTAATCATGGTTCTGGAACCATTTCAAGAGAGTTTTTAATATATATTTCTAAGTTGTGCCTTGTGGAAAATGAACAATTTCACCACCTGTAAATGGGGCTTAAGGAAATAAATAGATAGATAGATAGATAGATAGATAGATAGATAGATAGATAGATAGATAGATAGATAGATAGATAGATAGATAGATAGATAGATAGATAGATAGATAGATAGATAGATAGATAGATAAATAAATAAATAAATAAATAAATACATAAATAAATAAATAAATAAATAAATAAATAAATAAATAAATAAAAAGGTAACAGTCAGAAAACACAAATGGGTAAGATGCTGTTAGGCCAAGGCTACAAAGATATTAAGCTCTCTGAATCTCTTATATTGTGTAGGGAAAAAGTCAGTTGTAAGGAATCTTTCAGATCGTGTTGACATGCAATAGGATGTCATATCCCTTAGGGTGCATTTTCCATATTAAAGCTGAAAATGGTAGGGTCAAATTTTACACAAGCATTTTTGAATGTATTTGATTAGCATAACATATGTCATGATCATGTTTATTTTCATCTGATGTGATATTGCTCTTACAGCATTGTTATGCACAGTTCTTTTGGAACTTTCCCTATATGCTTGTTTGGTCTTTGAGATATACATTTGCAGGGAGGAGTACTTTGAAAACACCTTGAAATCCATCCACATATATACTTGTTTCACTTTCCCTTTAATGTCTACAGTCTGAAATCTGCAGCTTCTGCTTGTCAAAGTTAATAACATTAACACTTGATTTTTCTGGAGGAAGTATCAGCATCTTAAATTTCAGTAATTTTTTTTAAAAGGCTTCATAGTATTTCTGCAACAGCATCCAAGTAACACTAATATTAAAGCCGTTTGGAGAAACTTAAGAGGATTTTGCTTGGTGAAGGCAGATGCTGAACCAGAATTCCTAGTTCTATCTCTCATTATATATAAGCTCATATTACTTTTCCCTTGAACCTTCAGCTATTAAATATTGTTAGGTTAGTAGCATGATATGGGATGCAGCTTATTTTAAGATCATTCTTCTGAAATTGTTTAGGTTTCTTGATGCTTGTTGTGTCAGGATGTAACACCAAACTAGTTTACTATATGAATTATCTTCAGGTGTTTGCATTTCTCTCTTTTCTTCTGTTAGGGGTGTAATGAGATGGGAAGTATCTGTGTCTGTTTACAGTTACCTACACTTTGCTGTGTTGTCAGAAATGGGATAAACTGTGGTTAGTTTTAACTGCAGTTTGGTTGAACAAACCAGCTTCAAACTGTGGCTTGTGTTTCTGATTTGTGCAGATAAGCCAGGGATAGGAAATGTGTGGTGCTCCAAATGTTGAACCACCGCTTCTATTGTCCTTCACCATTGGCAGTACTAGTGAGATCTACTGGGATTTGTAGTCAGGCATGTTCTGTACTCCTCAGATAAACCATGTTTAAAATTAACTACTGCTCCCAGTTCGTCTATAACAACAAACTGCTTAATTGAAGCAAAGCTCTTCTCTTCCTTATGACCATACCACAAGAGGCAAGAAGGGAGGTAGTAGAAGGCTGTTGGTCATAACATCCACTTCCAGTTTGCCTTACATTCAAACAAGGCCATTGTGTCAGGTCAGAAACTGTAATGTGAAGTGGTCTCTTGTCGACTCTGAAGTAACTAGCCAAGTCATGTGATTTTGATTCTTGTCACTCCCCCTTCCAGGCAAGTTCAGTGGTAGGCTAGGACTTAACTGTGTTACTGCAGGCACAGAGTTAACACAAAGCCAGAGGACTCATTTCATTTGCCTCACAGCCCACAGAAAGCTGAGACTTCTTTGTTCTTTTTTCCAGCTTTGAATACCATGAGGTTCTCTTCCAGCATAGGTTGTTTCATTAAAACAGCAGTAAACCATTTTGAGCATTTTGTGTTCAAGAGCTAAAGTAGGTGGCCTGCCACTCATTGCAGCTCTTTCTCATAAAATGCAGCAGTTAGTGACTGCTGACACCCTCCACGGGCCAAAAAAATAATAATAATTTCCCTCTGAATGTATTTTCTTGACACCAGCAGTGCAAGGACACCGCCAAGTTTCAAAATATGAAATGCAGAGAAATGACTGAACTGTCTTGCTGAACTGATTAAACCAGCTGAACCATAACAGGAACGAATGAGCTTCAGTGTTATGCTCTTGACAAATCAACATTTGATCTTCCTCTGTACCTCTGGAAATTCCAAGCTTCTTGTTTCCCTGTCTTCTCAGTGCATGTAACATCAATGTCAGGGTTACCTGAAATGTTTTCTTTTAATACCTTTGTACTAGCTAGAATGGTTTTTTCAGAACTTGAATAAAAAATGCCAAAGAGCAGTTGGCATGTTTGAACCACGCAAACTCTGAGATGGGCTCTTGCAGCAGCTGCTAGAGATAATTTAAGCACAGAACTGACTGTGCTTCATTAAAGAGAGGTTTTTCAGTCACTACATGCAACAGTCTTTCTCAGCCTGGAGTAATCCAGCTGGGCTGGACTACTGCTCCCCTGATAGCTTGTGAGCAGAGCCAGGTTGCATGCTGTTTATGCAGGACTGGAATGGGAGCCCATTGTAGCTAGAGGCCCCAGGTTGGGGAAAGTTGATGTACAATACCCATTTAAGTCTACATTCCACCGGTCTCTGTCTTTGTCCCAGCACACTCTACCCTTTGGCTGGTGTCAGGCAGCAGGTTTCAGGTGTTACAGAAGGGCAGCAATGTCCTGTTTTCATATTTTTATTGCCACCGCTGGTGAGACAATGTTTGAAACATTCTAACCCATGTCTCAAAATAATTGGATTAATTCTTGGTACTATGCACCTTGACTTGAATGGGTGGAAGGCACCGTTTGTCTTTCTGCCAGGCAAAGAAACAAAAATATTTTGTTCTCTTTATGTGCTTCTCAAGGGCTGTAACTTAGGGTGCAGCGATTGGGACTTGGCATGAGGACAAATAATGTAGAGGGCACCAAAATCTAGAGGTGAAACTGTCGGTGGGTGTTAGGAAAATAAATGGTAGCCCCTCTTGCCCTGTTCAGCTTCACTTCTGAAGCCATATGTTTTCTCTTTTTCTTTTTTTTTTTTGGGGGGGGGGAAATAGCATGATCCCCCTCATTTTGCACTGGGAGGTCACACTCATGCCTCATGGCAGTGTGTGGGTTGCTTACCATTTGGGTGCCCAAATAATTAGTTACTGTATAGACCTGGCTCTCCCTTCCCCCACCACATGTAGATTTTGCAGTTGTTCATTTCTGCTCTTCAGTTGAGGACCTTCTTTTTGAAAACATTGCAATAAGATAACTCAAACCTAGGATTATAACTGTTAACATTGCTGCTGCAGATTTGTGGGCATGCATCAGTACCTTATGTTGATTGCAAGGTAGTGTAAAACATCTGCAAAAATAAAGTCATCTTTCCAGTTTTCAGGATCTTTGATGAACTTCAAAGTACTTAGATTCTCAAAAACTGGCCTGGTACTAGAGTGCCAGTTGTGCTAAAACAATTTCTCCACGCTCTAGAGAGCTATTTAGGCTCACTCATAATGTTCTTTATTTTGGAACCTATTGTTTCTTCCAGACTCAAAACAAAAGGAACTGGTACATCCACGGAAGTCCAGATTATAAATGAGAGACAAAGTCTCAGGATGTAGAAAATAGAATCAAGTTCTTTATTCTGTATTCTTTAAATGGGTCGTTAAAAAGCTCTGGCTCACTGCCTTTTGGTGAAGCCTTCTTCAGGAGCTAAGCATAACACAAGGTGAGGTGAGTTCTGTTTGGATATTTGCACCCGATTTTGAAGTCCTATCTGAATAACATATCTGGTCGAGTAAAACAGCTTCCTCCTCCTTCTGGAGTTTAATGGTGAACAAGCTGAAAGTCAGTCTTTGAAACTTTCTATGAATGGTTCCCAGCTCATGGATGTGAGAACACTGCTTATTCTGAATAGAGCAGAACTCATTTGAGGGAACAAGATTGCAGCTTGGGAAGTGCTTTTCGGCTCATCGCTTCCCACAAAAGCTCAAGTTGTCTATGTGATGTGCATGCCTGTTGTTTTGCTTCAGTTACTACTTAATGGCATTCTTTTCCAATACAAAGACAGCTTGGTCACATGACTTATGCACTGATACCCTCACATCTGTATTATTTATTTATTTATTTATTTATTTAATTTAATTTATATGCCGCCCACTCTACCCAAAGGTCTCTGGGCGGCTTACAACAATTAAAATTCAATGCAATAAAATAAAATGATTAAAATACAATTAAAATACAATTAAAATACAATTAAAATTGCCATCATTAAGACCCACAGTTAATGTTATTTCAATTAAAAGCCTTCTGGAACAGGAAGGTTTTGACCTGGCGCCGAAATATCATCAGTGTCGGCGCCAGGCGAATTTCAGTTGGGAGGGCGTTCCATAGTCTGGGGGCAGCTGCCGAGAAGGCCCTTTGTCTACAAGCCATCCCTCTTACCTCCTTGAGGGATGGCTCTTTCAAAAGGGCCCCCTGGCTAGATCTTAACAGCCGGGTAGGCTCATATGGAAGGAGGCGGTCCTTCAAGTATCCAGGGCCCAAGCCGTTTAGGGCTTTATATGTCAAAACAAGCACTTTGAATTGGGCCCGGACAGCAACTGGTAACCAGTGTAAATTATACAGAATCAGCTTGATGTGCTCTCTGGCGGCCCCACCACTCACCAGCCGCGCAGCTCGATTCTGAACCAGTTGCAGTCGCCGGACCGTCTTCAAAGGCAGCCCCACGTAGAGCGCATTGCAATAATCAATACGAGATGTTACCAGTGCATGTGTAACTGTCATGAGACTCCACTCGTCCAGGTAGGGCCGTAGCTGGTATAATTTCCGCAGCTGAAGGAAGGCACCCCTGGCCACCGAGTCCACCTGAGCTTCCAAAGTTAGACTGGGGTCCAGGAGCACCCCCAGGCTGCGGACCCTGTCCCTTAGGGGGAGTGTAACCCCATTCAGGACAGGGAAGTGGCCCTCCAACCTGTCCGGCGAAGCACCCACTAACAGCACTTCCGTCTTGTCTGGATTGAGTTTCAATTTATTAACCCTCATCCAGTCCATTATCAGGTCCAGACACGAGTTCAGCACAGAAACCGCCTCACCTGGATTGGTGGAAAACGAGAGGTAGAGCTGAGTGTCGTCAGCATATTGCTGACTCCTCAGCCCAAACCTCCTGATGACCTTTCCCAGCGGTTTCATGTAGATGTTAAACAGCATGGGGGACAGTATCGAGCCCTGAGGAACCCCATGACATAAATGCCATGGGGCAGAGCAACTGTCCCCCAGCACCACCCTCTGGATACGGTCAGCTAGGAAGGAGCGGAACCACCGTAAAACAGTGCCCCCAACTCCTAACCCAGCCAGCCTACCCAGAAGGACACCATGGTCGATGGTGTCGAAAGCCGCTGAGAGGTCCAGGAGTATCAACAGGGTTACACTCCCCCTGTCTCTCTCCCGGCAAAGGTCATCATACAGGGCGACCAAGGCTGTCTCTGTACCAAAACCCGGCCTGAAACCCGACTGAAATGGATCCAGAAAATCCGTTTCATCCAGCAGCGCCTGGAGTTGCCCGGCCACAACCCGCTCCAACACCTTGCCCAAATAAGGGAGGTTCGCCACTGGTCGGTAGTTGACCACCAGCCTTGGGTCCAGGTTAGGCTTTTTAAGGAGTGGTCGAATTACCGCCTCTTTCAAGGCGGTAGGGACCACTCCCTCTCTCAGAGAGGCATTCACGGCCTCCTGGACCCAAGTGCGAACCCCCCTGGCAGATCTTCTAATTAGCCAAGATGGGCAAGGGTCGAGCGGCGTGGTGGTAGAACGGACAGATCCAAGCACCCTGTCCACATCCTCGGGTCTCAACAATTGAAACTCATCCATTAAAGTTTGACCTAAGCACGGCACACTGGACACATCTTCCGATTTTGCAGTAACAGTGGAGTCCAGCCCACTGCGAATCTGAGCGATTTTTTCCTCAAAATGAATAGCAAACTCATCACAGCGAGCTGATGAGCAGTCCGGGACCTCCACCGGGTTTCCCGGTTGAAGAAGATCCCGGACCACCCGAAACAGCTCTGCTGGACGACATTCTGAGGAAGCAATGCGGCTGGAGAAATATTGCCGTTTCGCCAGCCGTATTGCCACGAAATAGGCCCGATAATGGGCTCTAAGTCGTGTTCGATCGGATTCCCAGCGGGACTTCCTCCACCTGCGCTCTAGCCGTCTCCCCTCTCGCTTCATCGCCCGCAGTTCAGAAGTATACCAGGGAGCTGTCTGGGCTCGGCGAGCAGGGAGAGGGCGCTTAGGCGCAATCGTGTCAACCGCCCGGGTCATCTCCCTATTCCATAGGGTGACCTGAGCTTCGACAGGAGCGCCAACCATATCAGACGGATACTCCCCCAGAGCATTCAGGAATCCATCTGGATCCATAAGTCTCCGAGGGCGGATCATCTTAATAGATCCCCCACCCTTGCAGAGGGAAGAAGAAGCTAATAGACTAAACTTGACCAGGAAGTGGTCTGACCATGACAATGGGGTCACAATCAGCCCCTCCACATCCAAACCACCATCTTCCAGTCCCGTTGTGAAAACCAGGTCCAAGGTGTGGCCCTTCTCATGTGTCGGGCCGATGACACATTGAGACAGTCCCATGGTTGTCATGGCGGCCATGAAGTCCTGAGCCGCCCCAGTCAAGGCAGCCTCAGCATGGATGTTGAGGTCCCCCAGCACCAGCAGCCTGGGAGTCCTCAACACCAGGTCCGAGACTGCCTCCGTCAGCTCAGGTAGGGAGACTGTTGGTACGCAGCAGGGTGGGCGGTACACCAACAGAATCCCTAATCTGTCTCGTGAGCCCAACACACAATACAGGCCCTCAAGACCTCCTCTCAAAGGGATAGGAAGCCTGGTCAAGGAGATAGAACTCCTATAGACTATAGCAACTCCCCCTCCCCGACCCTCCGAGCGACACTGGTGCTGGACTGAGTACCCAGGCGGACACAGCTGGGAGAGGGGGACACCACCTTCCTCTCCCACCCAGGTCTCAGTAATGCACGCCAGGTCAGCACCCTCATCCAGAATTACATCATGGATGAGGGCAGTTTTATTTTGTACTGACCTGGCGTTCATCAACAGCACCGTGTGGCTCGAGGGTTTGCTGATATGGTCGCCTGATACCATTTGGTTGGAGGTAGGACTAGAAGAGGGGATAGATGTAAGATATCTAACCTCTCTTCTCCTACGCGGGCATGTTCTACCCCCACCACCATTCCTTCCCCTACCCAGCACCACCTCAATGGCTGCCCCCTCCAACGCCCTCCCCCCTTCCTGTTCCATCAGGTCCACTGTGGGTCTCTGTGCAACCTGATGGCAATTAGTAATACTAACAGTTAAAACAAACAAACAAGAACAAACCCACACACCCTTCTAATGCCCCTTCTCCCCTCCCAGCCAGGTGGCTGGTGTTGAGGAAGGGGTGGGGTGGCCCCAAGCAGCAGCAGCAGCAGCAGGGTCCTGGTCCTGAAAGGCAGGGGAGTGCAGGCCAGAAATACTCCCAGACACTGACTCTCACCCAGTGCCTGGGGATGGCAGATGTTACCAGCGACTCCCCCGACGACAGGAACGTTGCTCTCGCAGGGCCCTGGCACCGGCTTCTTGCTTTTATGGTCTCCCTCCCTCCCAGCCAGGTGGCTGATGTTATGGAAGGGGGTGGGATGGCCTGAAGCAGCAGGAGCAGTAGGAACAGGGTCCCAGTCCTGAAGAAGGCCGAGGGAGCGCAGGCCAGAAATTCTCCCAGACACGTCTCTCACCCGTGCCTGGGGACGGCAGATATTGCAGGCAACTCCCCCGACGTCAGGAACGCTGGTCTGTGAAGGTCCTGGCACAAGCTTCCGGTTTTTATGGCCTCCCTCCCTCCCAGCCAGGTGGCTGATGTTATGGAAGGGGGTGGGATGGCCTGAAGCAGCAGGAGCAGTAGGAACAGGGTCCCAGTCCTGAAGAAGGCCGAGGGAGCGCAGGCCAGAAATTCTCCCAGACACGTCTCTCACCCGTGCCTGGGGACGGCAGATATTGCAGGCAACTCCCCCGACGTCAGGAACGCTGGTCTGTGAAGGTCCTGGCACAAGCTTCCGGTTTTTATGGCCTCCCTCCCTCCCAGCCAGGTGGCTGATGTTATGGAAGGGGGTGGGATGGCCTGAAGCAGCAGGAGCAGTAGGAACAGGGTCCCAGTCCTGAAGAAGGCCGAGGGAGCGCAGGCCAGAAATTCTCCCAGACACGTCTCTCACCCGTGCCTGGGGACGGCAGATATTGCAGGCAACTCCCCCGACGTCAGGAACGCTATTGCAATGTGGGTCTTTCTTCAAGTTGGTTTGTAAGCTGCAGCAGATTACAGTGCCATGGTGGTTGCTCGGTCCGCTTAGTGGGTTCACATTACACCATTGCCGTATGAATGGCATTGGCTACCTATTAAGTGCTAAGTCATCTTCAAGGCCTTTTTTTAAATGTACAAACCTTAAATGACTCTGGATGATGTTTCTGAAAGACTGTGTTTCCTTTTATAAATCTGCAAGGGCATGAAGCTCATCTGGGAAGATCTTGTTTTTGGTGCCAAGGTTGGTTGTCTGTTGTCTGGCAGTGACTCCGTTCTGATCTGTTCCCATCACAGCACCTACACTTTGGAACACCTTCCTTGTTGCTACAGTACTTGGAGGCTGATTCTCTAATGTGTTCTGGACATGATCTGAAAATGTTTTTAATAGAGTTCTAAATCCTTGCTTGTCCCCTCCTAGAACTTGGAGAGAGGGAGCCACAAAATCGTTCCCCCTGCCCAGTGTGAGGGCGAGATATTTTTATGCTTGCATCACAAAAGAACGGGAACAAAAATTATTTGTGTGTGTGCACATGATCAGAGATAAGCACGAAAGAAACCACGATCCAAAAAATTCCATGAACCAGGCCGGTTCACCCTTCATTTTGTGGGTGGTTTGGGGAACCACACTTTCACAAAATAAAATGAAATGCTGAACTTTTTAATTGTTGGCATTTCACTTCAGTTCTTCCCTCCTCCAAAAGCCGTCCATCGTGGGCCTCAGTACCAAATCACTGCAAGCTGCCTCCTCTCATTTGCTGCCCATTTGGACTAAATATATAAAGAACCTCAAAGACCCACCCTTCCCACAATACCCTAAGCCTCCAGGAAGCACTACTAAGCCCCAAGCAACCTACTGTCCTACTCTGTTTGGCAGCAGCAGAGGAGAGGAGGAGGTCTGGAGCAAATAAGTTGGTGCTGAGGCACATGAAGGGGAATGTGACGTAGGAAACCCATGAAGGGTAGCTGAGCCTACACAGAAAGCTCCTCTTCATTCAGAGCTGAACCTGAACCAAATGAACCATGAACCGGTTTGTTTTTAGAAAGAATTGGAATGTCATAGAATCATGGAGGTCTTGGAGGTCTTCTAGTCCAACCCCCTGCCCAAGCCAGGAGACCTCATACCATCCCAGACCTCATACCATCCCAAACAGATGGGTGTCCAATCTTTTATTGAAAACCTCCAGCGATGGGGCACCCACAACATTGGGAGGCAAGCTGTTCCACTGCTTATTAGTTCTTACTATCAGGAAATTCCTCCTTCTTTCCAGGTTGGATCTCCCTCTGATGAGTTTCCACCCATTGGTTCTTCTCCTACCCTCAAGCGCAATGGAGAATAAATCAATGTCCTCTTCTCTGTGGCAACCCTTCAGATATTGGAAGACTGCTATCATGTCTCACTTCAGTCTTCTCTTTCGTTAAGCTAAACATACCTCATTTTTAACTCATTCTTCATAGGATTTAGCCTCCAGTCCCCTTATCACCTCTGTTACTCTTCTCTGCATGCCTTCCAGGGCCTCAGCATCTTTTTTGTATTGTGGTGACCAGAGCTGGACACAGCACTCCAAGTGAGGCCTCACCAATGCGGTATAGAGTGGTATTATCACTTCCTGTGATCTTGATGCTATCGCCCTGTTGATGCAGCCTAGGACTATGTTGACTTTCTTGGCAGCTGCAGCACACTGCTGACTCATCCTGAGGTGGTGGCCCACCAGGACACCAAAATCTCTCTCACAGGTACTATTTATTGTTGAGCCTGGTACCACCTATCCTGTACTGGTGCATCTGGTTTCTTCTGCCTTAGTGCAGGACCTTACTTTTCCTGCCACTGAACTGCATCTTATTGGATAGGGTCTGGATGTTCAAGTCCGTCTAGACTCTAGATCCTTCTGAATGTTGAGTCTATCTTCCAAAGTATTAGCAATTCCCCCCAGCTTTGTGTTATCAGCAAATTTGATGAGTGCTCCTTCAGTCACCTCATCCAGGTCATTTATGAAGATGTTGAAGAGCACTGGGCCAGTGTTTGTGGTTTGTAGACAGTGATGAACCATCACAAACCGCTGTTGTGCTAGTTTGTGTCCAAATCTACAAATGATCCAAAAATGCACAAAATAATGCCTTGATACAAATAGTGCTTTGATTCAAGGAAGGTTATTTGTGCAGAGCAATACGGTTGCTGTTCTGTTGCACAGACTTCTAGGGATTAAAAACCTGGGAATAATTGTTTGTATCTTTTTTTTTAAAAAAAGCAAATCCTCCACCAGCCGTTCTGTCTTTCCTCTCTCTTTCTCTGCACTTTGTTTGTCAAAGGGAAAGGGCATTAGTTTTTGTGCAGAAAAGCCTTGCACAAATAATGGACATTTGTGACAGAGGAAAAAATAGCATGCTTCACACTTGTTCTGGAGGTGAGAAATCTCACAGACTGAAAATTCATTGATGAGGCATTTCATCAGTTCAAAGCAGTCTAAATAAACTAACCATAAAGAGTGTAGTAATTTGTAAACATTTCACTAGTTTGCTCAGATTTGGGGGGGGGGAGGGGTTATCTTTTGGGTTTTTACTATATAGGTTTTTGCATGGTTTGTAGTGTATGTTGTGTTATTTTAATATTTCTTGTTATTTTCTATGTACTGCTTAGCTTTTGGTATACTAAGCAGTGTATGAATCTTGCTAAATACATAGAATAAATATATAAAGCCTTTGCACAAGCAATAACATGAGTATCTATTAGAGCAGTATGCAAGCTATAGAAAACTGATATTTTAATTAGTAGTTTTTTAAAGACTAAACTTAAAAAATTTCACTAAAACTGCCACATTCTGAACAGCACAGTTTCAATATATATGAAAGCTTCTGAAATACATATTTTTCCTCACATTGGAATAGGTCCATGTTTGAAACTCCTTTATATTGATCTGTGATACACATAATGCACTGTTGTTTTAAAAAGTAAAAGCAGATTTCAACTTACCACATTTGTTGGTTTACAAAATGCTTTTATAGACAGCCTGCCACATATTTTCCTGCTTTAGCCTTTGATAATATCCCAAAGGTTGAAGAGAGGAAATTATGGTCAGCTGGATCCCACATATGGTTATTCATGGAGATTCATTAGCAACCACTCCAGACAGAATAATTGATTACTTAAGTTGTTTTAAGCCAGGAGGAAAAGGTCTGAACATCACATTTGGATTTGCTTGTATTTCCTTTTACAAATCTATTTGTACATTTGAACTGCAAGCCTTAAAAGTGTGAAAGTTAAAAAAAAATAAGGATTGGAAGCATCATAATCCTAACGAAATTCTGTGTGATTGGCAGATCCTTCCCCCTCCAATATAGTGTCCATATTCACTGGCATAAGTGACAGTGTTGAAGCTCGTTATTTCATAGAAGAGCTGTTGACATAGTTGGTGGTAGTTAGGTGATACAGTGCTCATTTGATAAGCCAATCTCTGTATCAAATATATTTATTTACATGTGGAGTCATGCATTGGTAAATGCTTCTTTAAATACCATGCCCTATTATTTTTGGATAACAGAGTGCCGTACATTACACATAGAGAAGGAAAAAATGCCATAAGGGGGGGATGAAACCTCTTGGTGAAACTAAATTTCACAACCTAGACATATTGCAGTGAAAATAAAGACAGCTGTAATGAGCTTCACTGAGAATTGCAGGGGGAAATCTTTTGATTGGGATGCAAGCATTTAGAAAAGGAATAAGTTACCAGCTAAGGGTCCCCCCCTCCAAATCTCAGTAGACCTTCTGAAGTAGTTTGACCTAGATAAGTTTATTTATTCAAAATACTTTGCAAAAGAAAAAAAAGGGGGGGGGAGAATGCAATACACAATTTTGCACAAAATATCAGACTACTAGAAGGGCTACCCGAAAGTAATGAGGATTTCTCTGTTAAATGGGTCACCTTGTGCATCTTACCGTTTCTAAAGTTTGCTTCCTTTTTTTTCTGTTATACTTCCTTATGTGCTTTGAATACAGCATTTGGACAGGCCTTTTAGTATGAATTTTTAAGAACGGGATTGGCAGGGCTGTCAGAATATAAGAAAATGAGTTCATTAAGGAAGCTTTTTGGAGGGTGCTTTCTCATAAGGATTTTTTTTTTAAAAAAAGTTGTTTTGTATGCCATGAAAAGCAACTGCTGCTTTTAATGAAATAATAATGTAGTTCGTTAATCTGAAAGAACTTCTGCAAGTGGCTTTATATACCACAGTATTTCAGGAACTGATCTGAACATACTGTACTAGGTTGGATGTCACTGATAAAATGCACACTAATGGAAAAAGAAATATTCTAACCTGATACTTCAATTTGCATGAAATACAGTTTAATAAAACTGCATAATTTACTCTGTCTTTCTTACTTTTCTGTTTATAAGCCCAGCCTTCAATCTTTAGTATCTGTGTGCAATAGAGAAAGGTTTCAGTATTGTCCATTATACAAAGGTAACATTTCTGCTAATTTGTATTTCCTTTCTTTTTCTTTTGTGTGCCGTCTCACATACATTTGTATTTGCCCAATATTCTTTTATTTCATCTCCTTCTTTAGTTCACTCAATGACTAGAATCCAGCTGAATACTTATGTTGGCATAAGTCTAATGGCATGAATTTTAGCAGTCACTTGTGAAGTAGTTGGCACTTGTATTTCTTCTCTGGTGCCGAGTTGCATCAATGGTGAGAGATAAGAAGTAAAACTCCTGACTTTTGAACTAGTGGCAGTGCTGCTGAGATTTATGCCACTGGATTCATGCTTGTAGGTGTAAGTTCTAAGATTTTTGGCCATTATGTTTCAACATTTCCCCACATCTTGGCTGGCAGAGGGACGCATGTGGCCCTTGGGATCCTGCTTCCACCAGATTTGGTAGCACATGCCCAGACCCCTGCTGTCCTCTAGTACAGTGGTCCCCAACCTTGGCCCTCCAGATGTTCTTGAAGTTCAAATCCCAGAAATCCTGACTAGCAAAGGTGGTGGAGAAGGCTTCTGGGAGTTCTAGTCCAAGAACATCTGTAGGCACAAGGTTGGGGAACACTGCTCTAGTACACTGGTTCTTAACCTTTGTTACTCAGATGTTTTTGGACTGCAATTCCCAGAAGCCTTCACCATCAGCTCTGCTGGCTGGGGTTTCTGGGAGTTGCAGTTCAAAAACACCTGAGTAACAAAGGTTAAGAACCACTGCAGAACTAACTGCATTTTTAGATGATTGTCACCTGGCTTGGGTCCTTTTAAAGGAGAAAGGCGAGTTAAAATATTTTAAATAAATAATAAATAAATGAAACAAATAATAGATGAAACAAGGAGTGGGGTGTGTGTGCTGCTTTTTTTTTCACTCCAGAAGCACTGTAAAATAGCCAACTAGAGGCTGGGGTGTGTGGTGTGTAGCAGGATCCAGGGCTGCTCACTGGATACCCGCCAAAGTTGTCTACTACTGCTTAAAGGTGTAACATGGCTCACGTGTCGTTCAGACTGTTTGATCAGCAGAATGGAAACAAACCATAGCATCTCCTCAGCATTTCCACTCTCACATTTGTGTAATTACTTTGGACTTTTCTTCTTTTTTTTAATGTGGTGAACTTCAGTTTTGAAAGATGGTAATTTGCAGGTCAAATAGGATATCTGGGCTTAGGTGGTTGCTGTTGTTGTTTTAAAAAATTCAAAATGATTCATGGACCTAATTCAAAGAACTGTTTTGACTTCTCAGATGTAAATCATTGCCTTCAGTGGATGAGTCACAAGAACCTATTGTTAATGTTTCCGTGTTTGTTTTCTGCAGACCAAATATGCCAAAGCCAGTGGGTTTTTCATGCCCACTTGCATTAGTCCCCCCCTTTCTCTTATGACAGCTTGCTCTTATTCCTTGTTTCATTTGAAAACATTGCCAGCACATCCTCTCCTCTCCTCTCCTCTCCGGGGAGATGCTATCTGGCCATGTCTCTTTCTTCTGTTCTCTCCTGGGGCAGGAGAGCTTTGACAGCATAAAGAACACACCAAATCTGAATAGCTAGTGGACTAGACCCTTCTGCGGCTAGGAAATTGGGTCTTTACAGTTCTCCTTTCCCTTTATTTCTGATTACACTGACACTCTGTCTTGTGGTTTTTTCTTTCGTTCTTTTTTCTTTTGATGGCCATATTGTAGTGAATTTTTTACCCCAAGCAGCAAAAAATGCTTAGGAGACAAGAGTTTTAAAGGGAAATCCTCCAGTGCAGCTGATTAACAGGAGGCCTCTTTGTAAATAAAAGGAAAAAACTCTGTCCCTCCTTATCATTTTAATCTAGTACAATTTAAATGTTAAGATAGGATATCAACACATAAATTGATATTGTGGAGAACTAAATTAAAAGCTGAGCTATATTAAGACAATGTTATGGGTATTGCTGGTCTACAAGCTGTTTTTTTCAAAAACTAAATCTATGTGTATGCCTTAATTTGCAGTGCTTTCATGCCATGAAAATACGTTGTTGCAGGTTTTATGGAGTTATGTTCAAATTTTCTCCTTATTAACTTGTGGTGGTCCAATTTTTGAAATACATGCATTTGCAGCACAGTGTTAAAAGGACCACAGACATTATTGTTAAAAAGTTGTTTGTGATTACTTATTGTCAATTTATATATCAGTCTAAACTGAGTTCATATACTTGGGGCGAATCCAATTGTTCTTCCCAGCTAGAGTCAATTCACTGGATGAGGTTGACATAAGTGTTGACCTGAGTCCCTTTCATTCCTACCGCAGTTGGGGCTAACTGTTGTATGTAGCCCTTGGTGTTTTACTAGGTCTGCACTTTATGACTGCTGATAAGTTTGATTAAGGCTTCAACTTCATAAGGCCATTATCACTGTTGATGTTGTGGAACAGCCAAGAAAATTTTATGAAACTAGAAAGCATTTCTTTCATTCTGTTTATGCCGTAGATGCTAAGCAGAGCCCAGGTAAAGCTATGTAAAAGCCTCAAAATGTTTTTTTTTTTTTAAAGTGTACAGATATGTGTACAGTACTTCAGCTCCTTGAACAGGGCACAGCTTCGAAATACTCCCAACTCCTGGAAGACACAGAGCTAAGCTTTTCTGCCCCACCCCAGATCCCAGTAGAATATTTCTTACATTCCTTATACCCCAATGTTCATGGAAACACTGTTATAACCCTAGAATTATGTGGACCAGGGGGATGTGTTAAAGAAATATTATGTCCTTTACATTCGCTGTTTAGCCCAGTTATTTAGCACAATGGTTCTTCACCTTTTCTTTATCATGAACTCCCTTTAAATATTTTTGTTGCAACAGACCACCAAGACTTGACTCAAGATTTAAAACCCTCATGTGTATCAAATATTGATTTAAAGTTTCTCATGAAGGGTCTTCAAATTTGGAGAGGAGTGAGAAATAAGTCAATCTGTTAATACACACATTTCTATTATAATTTTATTGGAATGAATCCATATATATTTAACACACTGACACTGACTGACTCTGACTCTCTCTTCCCATGGCTTCTGACTACCTGTGGAGTACCAAGAAATGTCATGTGCTGTCTCTCAGTCACTTACCATCATTCATTTGCATGTTCACACCATGTGCAGAAATATCAAACACTTATTTGCTTGTTTCATAACCGATTTTTTTTTGTTTTTAATGGAGTCAGTAGGTTAGAAAAGCTGTTTTACACAAACAAGCAAGGAAAAGTAATATTTTGTTCTACATTTCCTTTTCTTCCATCCACCCACCTACCCACCCATCCTATTTTAACTGCAAAAGATCATATCAATTCTTCAAGCCTTTGTTGGACCCCCTGTGAGGATATTGTGGTCCCTTGGGGACCTAGGATTTAGAGAGCTTCTTCATACCTCTCTAACTAATTGATATGCTGCATTTGGAGTAGCTTCAAGAACTTAAATAGACTTCCACAAAATAGTATATGATGGTCCAAATACAGTATAATATTTGTGTAATATAACATTGGAGTGGGCTTGTACACTGAATATTATATCACAAGAGCAAAATGTTATGTGTGTGTTGGGTTTATGTAAGTAACATTATTGGAAAGATAAGAGAAATAGTGTTTAAATCATTTCTGATATGCTAGGTATACTGAAAGAATGAATAGAAAATATATATCTCTTGAGCTTGTGGTGAAATTAAGCATCATTTTGCTGATTCATGACTTCTCTAATTGGAACGGCTTTGGTACCTGTTCTCTCAAACAATTCAAAGGCTGCTTGACTATTTATCATATATCATATATCATATGATATTGGCATGAGTTCCTTTGTGATGTCACAATAGTGGCAATGGTGGCTTTTCCAGAGGACTTGTAAAAATGCTACTGGGAAGGTTTTAATTCTTCTCTACCTCTGCAGTGCTTCTGATCCAAGACTGGGGAGGCCTATTTGCCTTTATAAGTAAAAAAGAAAAAAAAGTTTGAACTGCCTGCCATGTTTTTAACAAGCATTTGCTCGTTGATCAGCTAAGCTGAAAAATTATGTCTCACTTCTTGAACCTCATGGAGAACTAAGAAGAATATGATAAGGTTAATTAAATGAGGTCATGCTATTCTCTGATGCCAGCTATTGATGAACACTTTAAGAAGCTTAGGTAAAGGTAAAGGTTCCCCTTGACAATTTTTGTCCAGTCGTGTTCGACTCTAGGGGGTGGTGCTCATCCCCATTTCCAAGCCATAGAGCCAGCGTTTTGTCCGAAGACAATCTTCCGTGGTCACATGGCCAGTGCGACTTAGACACGGAATGCTGTTACCTTCCCACCGAGGTGGTCCCTATTTATCTACTTGCATTTGCATGCTTTCGAACTGCTAGGTTGGCAAGGAGCTGGGACAAGCGATGGGAGCTCACTCCGTTGCGTGGATTCGATCTTACGACTGCTGGTCTTCTGACCCTGCAGCAGTCTTCTGGTCTTCTGACCCTGCGGTTTAGCCCACAGTGCCACCATGTCCCTTAAGAAGCCTACTTGGTATCATTCTCTGGCTCTAGGGTTCAGATAAGTACATATATATTCTTTATCCTGATAGCATCACAGTTTTTGTAAGTGAACTCCTTGCTTATCTATCACATCACATGTGCCATTGACAATCTCTTCACGGCTTGGATAGTTAAGTTCAGATGGCTGTGATTTTCCCCTTTACTTTCATATTGCTTGATCCGCTGTTGAGCTTACCTTCAGCAGCGTGGGTCCCCTTTGCCTCCTTCCCGGAATAACGCGAGACACTTGGAGTCTCGCAGGAAGTATCCCTGGAGGGAGGGGGGAACTAGTGAGGTACTTAATTGGCGTTCCACCCTCCGTCCATCCTCTTCCTTGCTGGCAACCCACCCGCCCATCCTATTTTCTAGTGTGAGTTTACCTTGTCACCTTTGGGGGCTGGATAGGAATTTTTGACCCATCTCCTGATTGGTTTTTCAATGTGGGGATTTTTAGCTTATCCCACACTGGAGCAAGTGTGATGGCATTTTGTGAGATGGAAATATTTGGTCACACAGGTGGGTAGTGCAGATAGAACAGGTTTCGGTGAGTCCCATCGCAATCACAGGTAATATATAGCTCACCTGACCTTCCAGTGCTGCAGATTGTGCAATTACAGTGCTTGGGGGGAAAGATGCACTTGGGCCACACCTGGACCAATAGTCAACAAGCAGAAGGTGGCTTAAGGTCTGGGGGTAGTTAAATTTGGGTCGGCCTGATTCTCGCTGTCTTTACAACTGTGAGAACTTGGGGCTAGGGACTCGCCCATTTGTATTGTAAGGGGTCTGTTGAGACCTCTATGCTTAAACCTGATTCTGCACTACAGCAGGATCGCCCTTTTGCAGAGGCAAGAATGGTTATTTAATAAAATGTGGCCCATGTTTATCCCACAATACTTGTCTTGCGTCATTATTTTGGGGTAAGGGGGCAATGCTTACAATAATTCTGTACCGTTTCTAGGAGGCTGAGTGTTGCTGTCTCACTTTGGGAGTGTCTGTATTACAGCCCCAGAATTCTTGGTGGAGTTGTGATTAATGCTTCCTAAATTTCTTGTTTGTGGTGATTTTCTGAGTTTTGCTGTGCCAAACTCTCCTTGCTGAGACTTCCACCTGTATCAGAGAGTTTTCTCAGCTTTCCCTGAACACCCTGTCTTGTTCCACTCACTTCACTCCTGTCATTTTGTGCAGGTTGCTGCAAATCTTCTGAGGCTTAAAGCCCTTTCTTATGAATCTTGTGCAAGAAAGATGGCATATGCATGGGAGTTGTGACAGTCCTGGACAACTTGCTGTTTGTTCAACACTTTCCAGGTGCATCCTGAATGGAAAAGAAGCCATTTTGTGCAAGAATTGTAATAATCCCATGCAACCTTTTCTTTCGCAGAAAAAAATGAGCGTGAAAAATTTAGTCACCAATAAGAGAAATTTTCTAAACAACCCCCCCAGACAGATGTTTGACCTTTCAGTGTTATATACTGATTGCATTTAGAAACCTAGAGATCACACAGATAGCTGATATGGTATTGCTAAGCTAATTGCTTAGAAATTTGCTTCCAGACAAATGACTCAAAGTAGAGCCAATATATGCCCATTAGTTTATGATATGCAACACACTAGTTAGTTTAATGAGAACATTTGTCTTTAGAAGCTCACTGTTGTTTCAGATTCTTCCAGAACGTAATGAAATTACACATTTTGTGGTTAGATTAGTGATGTGTCCCGTTGTGCCTCAATAGCATGTCATAACTGTTTAGCCAAAGATCCAGTTCATCTGTGATGTCAATAAATAATTACTATGTATAGCTTTAATAACTGAAAGATTTCTACCAGGCATTTTCTCACCAGCACACTAATTATATGTAGCAGCCTGACAGATTATCAGTTACTCAGCAGATGGGAAGACTGTTGATAATCAAATGCTCTTGCTTTTTGTTTCGTTTTGTTTTTGGTCTCTTTTACTTTTTTAAAAGGCACCAAACTGTAGTAGGGCAGATGGATTCACTCCTACTGGCAAAATGGTGTTTATTGTTCCATTCCATTTGCTATACATATGGAGAGCGACTAAGCTTGTGTAGGAGAGTAGTTGTAATTTGACACCAATGGGAGGATCTTATATAAAAACTTTTGATGCTGGATCTTGAGTCTACAGTTAGACTTGCTTTTATGGAAACTGAAAAGTTTTCTGAGTACAATAAAATCCTGTAGGACATGATTCAAAACAGGTAAGAATAGATTGATTTAAAATAGCTCAGCACAGTTGATTTGTCTTCGATGCACACATGATCCTTTCCAAATTATTGTCTCAGAAAGCTGGGAAAATATGAGCCTCTTCTGTCAGTTTGCTCCGTGATTTATTTGGAATATTTATATCCCATTTTTCTGCTTCAGAAGAGGCATTCAATGCAGCTGTCAACAAATGAAAATTATTACACACTAAGCATAATACTATATTTAAAGGCAGAAGTGAATTTTGCAGGTTCTTAGTGGAAGGGTGGTGATGGAAATCTGTCTTCTCTTAGCCTTAGGAGGAGATTCTGTTATTGATGCTGGAGATGAACTCCAACTACAGACCACACTGCCTAGCAACTAAGATCAGATGTTCTTGTTGTGAGAATATCTATCTTAAGCTGAGGACACTGCAACATGTGGCTCTTCTCTATAATGGGGAGATAGTGGCTGGTGAAGACCTGGAGAAACGATAAAGAAAAATATTAATATCTTGGGTCTTAGATGATGCCATTAGTTGCATCACATTGCCTTAACATTACCTTTCTACAAGATTTCATTGCCATATCCATTCAGAATTGCATAGGATTATGTTCTTTTGCACAGTCATGCCACTTAAATACACCGGCTTATCTTCTCTTTGAATTTTTCTAAGAGATGATCAGCCATTCCCCCTTTGAACCCCTGTTATAGCCTTTCATAATATCCTTCTCTACCATGGAAACCAGTTATACGTAGTACAGCTTGACATACAGTATATAAAGAGACTGTAGAATAGAGTTATGGCCCTTTTACATCTCTAGATTTATCCCACTATTGCATTGTTAGAGAGGAAGTGAATTCCTCAGCCTGTTGAAGAGTAATGCTTGATGCAACCTGTTTTGGGAGATAGGCAGAGGACCAGTGAGATGTGATGTTAGAAATGTGTCAAGACATTTCTGGTTGTTATTTTTAGGAGTGGAGGAAGGTATGTAGAAATACCCAGGAGGGTGCAATTAGATGGAAGCCACAGCATGTGGGTGTTTGACTTTCCTAATGCTGGGGGACCACCTACACTCTGATAATATAGAGGCATAATGGTAGCAGTTTCCGGAAGAGGCAGTTTGCATTGGGAAGTGGATGTTAAGGGGAGGCTCAGTGCTCATTTCTTCTTTGATGCAGTGTTGATCTAGACTGCAAGGGTCATAGCCTCTTTTAACTTAAAATAAGTTGGGAAATGCATTCATTTGTTTCTGTCACTTCTGATTTGATCATGGGTGGAAGGAAATTCAGTTTATCCTACTTCCGATACAGTTGCAGCTTGTTGCATTGGCTTTCCAGGAGCTGTTGCTGCCTGCTTTTAAGACGGTGGATTGAGGGAGCTAATTCAGGTGGCACAAGGTGGATGTTCACCATTTGGTCTAATATGAACCTTGAAGCTTAAAGATTTAATTTATGTGCTTCATTCAGAGCTATGCTCAGCTCTGGAAAGTGACCATTTCTCTGTTACTATACTTTTTTTCTTCAAGCTGTTAAAAGAATCTAAGATTCTCTTACCACACCCCCACAACCATTTGGTCCTAATTAGAGCAAGGTTGACTCTGCCATTTCTACTCAATGAAAACCTGCTCACATGGGAAGTTTTTGTTTGAATCCCTCAGACACCCCCCCCCTTTAGGGTTGATTAGGTTTCCCCTCTTCCATTCTCTGTGCCATGAAATATGACTCCTTACCTCTTAACAAAACGGGATTTATTACACTGGCAAAAAAATGTTCAGCACCAAACCCGGAACAGTTCAATAGCTACTATTAATACTGTCTCTTGTTTTTCTCCCTTTAATGGTGCAAGTCATTTTCTTGATGGCAATGTAGGAAATCTTTCAGTTATTAAAGTAAGAGGTGCTGCATCAGGGATGGTTTGTATACCCTTTGCGGCTTGGGGTACTTTTCTTCGCGTCATTTTGTTCTCTCTGCCAGGATTTTCCCCTAGTCATCTGCTGACCATGAGATAGTCGATCTTGTCTTAAACATCACCCCTCCTTCCGCTCTCTTTCCAGTAAATAGGTTCATGAGGAAGTTGAGAACAGAGGTGTTTATCTGCCTCTGCTTTAGAGACACATAATTGTACTCATGCCCCAGTCCATGGGTCATTTTCATAAATGTATTCCCAGTCCCCTAGGGATTGGTAATCCTCAGGGGTATCAATATCTAAATGATATACTTCTTCACTGGGTTCCGGTATTGCATCCTCCCAGACTTCTTCATCTTTCATCTTTTTACTCCACAGGGAAATTAGCTCCTTCCTCCCAGTCAAATTGACCTCCTATTTATCTACCTTCTCTTCTGATTCCCCCTTTACACCTCCACCTCGTTTTTTTATACCCCACATCCTCTATAGAGTTTTCCCCAGATTTTCTTCCTCTTTTTTGGATTTTCTTCTTTTCTGGGCTTTTCTTTTGTTCTGACTCACATTTTACGCCACCCAACATTTCCTCCAGCTGGACCCCATGGCCTCCCTTATTTTATAGTAATCTGTAGAAATCATTACCATGGTTTCAGTCAGATCCACTGGGAAGCTGCTGCTATGAAATTCTACCAGCCACTGGGAGAAATTGGATGGCCTGCTGACAGGAGATCCCTGTGTCTCTGCCTCCTTCCTTACAATGTGTTACTTCTTTCTTTCAAACTAAAAGTGCACCTCCCTTCAAATATGCCTTTGTCAGAAAATAAGCTGTATTTGATTCTGGCAAGAAGTGTGGGATTCAAACTACTATCCAACTACTGGATTGTCTGTGAATTACACATGTCTTGCTTTGCTCCTTGTTGTAAATACCACTTTTTAATATACTCTACCTCATCTCCTTACTATATGTCAAGTACTCATTATAGATTATTGGGGAATGGAGTTCTACTAAGCCTTACTCTTTAGACAGAAGTGCAGGGTGAGATAGTTTTAGTTCTGAGGTAGATTGTGGAAGTACATTCTTAAAATGTTGTATAATGTAACTATGTGAGGGCCAATTTCCATGTCACTGAAGAAAATCATACTGTGATTCACAAGATCCATAACTGCATCTCCTGACTTATTACAAGTGTGTATAAATGGTGGTGGGGAATGAGAATGGGATTGAACTAATGCAAGGCAGTAGTGTTGTTATAAAAGTGCTTGTCCATTCCCTCTCACAACTTCCTGATTAAAATTGCCCCCTCTCTTTTTTGAAAAGAAGATGGGTGCACAAATTTTATAAATTTCTTTTCTATCCCTTAAGACCACCAGCTTGAAATAAGTGAATTTTAATAGTGCAAATGTCATGGGGCGGTGAAGACCCCTTTGCCCCAAAGCAGGTTTAAGTGCCTCAAGTCTGTTTGCCTGTTTGCAAGTTAAAAAATAACAACAGACTTTATCATGGATCCTTTGCTTCTCATGTAGCTCGGCCCTTCTCCAGTCAATTCCTCTTTTTAAAAAGTGTCTTTTGATCATAATGGTGTTCCTTCAAGCTTGATCTGTCTTAGCTGCATTACAGATCTTGAGCTAAGTCCACTTAACAGTCCTCACTAGACTATACTGATGCAATTTAGGTACCCTACTTTGATTTATCTGCTCGTTGTCACTGTTCCACTGTTATTTGCATCATTGTCTATTTGGCTCACGTTGTCTTATCAGTGTAAGTACAGCTGTGGAGGCCACATTATGTCCCTGCAGGCTGTATTTGCAGTCCTCAACCCCCAGATCCCCCATCTAAGGGGAAAAAAATCCGCAGCAAAATAAGGTATATGGTTCTGTAATTATCCATTCACTTTGCAAGATCTGAGAGGTCATCGACATCATCAACCCAAAGATAAACTAGTCTGGATAGAGAGCAGAGGTTTGAGAAGCTGGCCTTTTGGTTTTTTTTTTCTTCTTCTTCAGAAATACAATAGACTCCAGTAACACTTTTTTAAAAGGAAAAGTGCCAGATGTGGGTAGCTACCAAAAAAGGACTACGCTTTATTTTATAGTACCCTGTCTAGGCCACAAAGGGAGCCACCAACCTTTCCTTTCAGGCATTTCAATCACCAGAGCACAATGTGTGCAATTATTGAGTGTGATTGCTCTGGTGCCGTTTTATTCCCATAGGTCACATTTTATTTGGGAGGTCTGTTTCAGTTTCTCCTAACAGTATGTCATATGGCCTGGAGGAGGAAACAGAAACTTGCCCCTTGGGTTTCATCCTTCTGTTCCTTAAAAACAGTCTCTTGGAAAAGAAAGGTCCACCGAGAACCAATTTGCTTTTTTTGCTCTTTCTACGTCCTGTCTCCCAGTTTTACAGAAAACCATCCTAGAATCCCTGGCAAATGACAGGAGAAATGCATTTCCAAGTGCTGTGGACCTATAAGCCAAGTGAAATTAGAACAGTACAGTGGTGCCCCGCATAGCGACGATAATCCGTTCCAAAAAAACCCGTCGCTATGTGGATTCGTCTCTATGCGAACGTTTAATGTGTTCCTATGGGCAAAAAACTCACCGTTCTGTGAAAATCCTCCATACGGCCGCCATTTTCACTGCCTGGTAAGCGAGGAAAGGGCACGAAAACAGTGTGGGTGGCCATTTTCTTTACCCGGTGGCCATTTTGGAATCGCCGATCAGCTGTTAAAAAAACATTTTGCTGTGCGAAAATCGGTAAGCGAAACGCTTGCTGATCATCGCAAAGCGATTTTTGGCCATTAGGAACATCGCAATGCAATCGCAAATAACACGTTGCTATGGAGATTCGTTGTTAACGAGGCACTCGTTAAGCGAGGCATCACTGTATATACATACTCTCACTTGGGAGTTGGAGGTTTATGCTCCTTCACATTTGCCTATGGATCTCTAGCATCTAATCTTCACACTAAACAATATGTTTACATTGGATTATTACTGCAATGAACCAAGAAACTCTCTTGGAGAATTTTGAAGCAGACACTAGTGTATTTTGTTATTAATAATTTTTAAATATATTGATTCAGAACTGAAAGAGCGGGATGTCATTTTAGTCTGCCAGTTTGCCTTTATGTCATTAATAAAACCACAACTACCTCTACAACATGCTGTAACCTGGTTATAATCAACTCCAGTTTACTCAGTTGGGTTTTTTTCCAATAAGCTTTTGCTAACTTGTAAATAAATATTTTCTTGAAGACACCAGGACACCAGGCTTTCCCCACTTGGCTGCTCCCACTAGCAGGAACCATGAACTCTCTAGTTTGAAAAAGGTTAGAGCTGTACCCAAACTAGACAGGAAACGTTTGTTTTTTGGGAGTACATTTCCCAGAATGCCACCGTTGGCAGGCCCAAGAATCTAACAGCAGTTTTGCTTAGCTATTTTATGATCATGTTTTTCCAGCGTCTTGCTCTTATATAATATGGGACTACTGAAGTCAACTGGTACATCCATGTTTTGTCAATAACACTCCAGATTTATGCATTACTAAGCAGATTTTGATATATGCAAAAATAGTTGAATCAGTGCTGTTTTCTGTGATTTCTGCAACATAGAAAACAGACGAGGGAAAGTTATATGATATCTTTTGCGTATGTGTTTGTGTTCTGTGCCATCAAGTTGGAATGGACGTATAGTGATGTTGATAGGGCTTTCAAGATAAGTGAGAGATTTAAGGAGTGGTTGTACCAGTTCCAGTCCCCTCACTGAGTTTCCATGGCCAAGTGGGGATTTGAACCTTTTTCTCCAAAGTGCCTTTTAGACTGAATTACTTCAGTGTCAGCTTTAATGTGTTGTAATAATCCACTTCTTCAGAAATATGGAATCCATGAAAGATCACACTGAAATAAGCCCTTCCACCCAATTTTGATATATACACTGAGAGAGATTAATATGGATATATCTTTGAAAACTGCTATGTGATAAAAATACACTAACGAGTAGGAGGAATATGTGTACATCTATCTGGCTTCGGGCCTGTGGTTTGATTAGATAATCTCTTTTTATGACCCAATATCAAGCTTTTCCTTTTTAAAGAAAATGCTTTGATTAAATGGCACCCACATTTTCAAAAATCGGGGTTTTTTTTCACTCACCAAGCATTCAATTCTGGCTTGAGAGCTCCATGCTCTTTCATTTTGGTAACACGTGCAGCATGAACCCAATCATAATCTCATGAAAAAAAACTTGCATTCTCATCTGCATACTTGCATGCTAATCATCAATTTCCAAGCAGAGATGTAATGCCAAAATGTAATCTTGCTTGCCAGGGCAAATATGTAGTGATGATATTTCAGCAATGTATCAGTCTTGAGGAAAATGATATCCTACTGCCCTTTTCCATGTGTAACCAGTGGGGACTCATCTGGCTGTATAAACTTTGCATATGTTTCATTTAGAATAGAAGGCTTCAGATGCAAAACGTAGCTCCAGGTTGACATTTATGTGTATGAAACTATAAAACACGCCAGGCCATAAACCATTGAATGGACTACATAATGTCTGAATATGTTTGCTCCATCTGTAACAGATATAACACTGACAGTATTCATTTTACTTTATTGGTCAAGGGCTGCTCTTGATTACCTAGCACAGATGGAATTGGAAGGGCAGGGAATAAGGGTTAGTATCATTCAGTAAATCTACGCAGGAGGCCAGAAGTTTGTTACCTGTTCGTTTTTAAAACTGTCAAATCGGCAGTGCCATTTATTCATCTTAAATGCTTTATGCTGTTTTTTGCTACAGTACTCATAATAATAATCATGTGCTGTCCAGTCAATTTTGATTTATGGTGACCCTTTTCAGGATTTTCCAGGTAAAGGGTATTGAGAAAAGGTTTACCACTCCCTTCTTCTCGGGGTATCCTGGGTGGGACTGTGCAGCTTGCTCAAGGCCACACAGGCTGTCTGTTCTCCCTGGAGGCAAAGTGGGGAATCAAACTCCCAACCCTCTGGCTCCACAGCCAGATGACTGACTCACTAAGCTATCCAGCCAAAATGTGTAGTAGAACAGTGGTCCCCAACCTTGGGCCTCCAGATGACCTTGGATTGCAACTCCCTGAAATCCTGGCCAGCAGAGGTGGTGGTGAAGGCTTCTGGGAGTTGTAGTCCAAGAACATCTGGTGGCCCAAGATTGGGGACCATTGTAGTAGAATACATACTACTATAGGAAATAAACATTTGCAAGTGCCATTACTCACTTAAAGTTTGCAAGAGCTGCTTTTGGGACCACAACTCTCTGACTAACCCAAACAACATGGCCACAATTTTGTACATTATGGTCCAAAAGTAACTTTTACAAGCTTGGAATGAAACCGGAATCCATATTCTTGTTGTTCAGGACAGAAAGTGAGCCTTTCAGTCATTCCTGGTCAACAGAAGTAGTTGCAAAACCCTATTCAGCTTGAGCTCTCCACAGAGGTTTCAACATCTCATGCAGATAACATCATGTGGGGACCAATTGGGATGAGTGTGCTAGTTCTGGTCTCCTAAGGCTAATCTGTGCAAGGCAGACCTTTCCATGAGGCACCTGCTGCACATGTTTATGCTCCCTGTGCAATTTAGAATCCTGGTTAGAAATGTCCAGATTTGTGGGTTTTTTTGGACAACATCTCCCAGAATTCCCCACACAGTGTGGCTACTGGCCATGCTTCCTAAGGAACTCTGGGAGCTATAGTCCCACAATGCAAATCTGCATAACTGCAGTCCTGATCTTCCCAGGTTCTAAATTGTGCAGGAAGAAGCTTTCCTATTGCAGCTCTTTGCCTTTCAACAGGTGGAATACAGCGGGACACCAATGGATGGGTGTAAGTAACACACTAATCTCCACTCTCCCTCCTGTGACACAATGGATGGAGTGATTTGGAACAGTGGTTTCCAGTTTGGCCCTCCAGAAGTTTAAGATTTTATCTCATACTATCCCTTACCACTGGCTGTGCTGGGTGGTGCTTTAGGGAATTAAAGCCCTAAACATCTGGAATGTCAACTGTTGAGTACCAGTGGATTTGAATATCTAAACAGAGATATAGTAATATCCCTATTTCTCACTGAGATTGGCTTCAGGTTTTGTGGTCTATCTAACAATGTATTTATGTTGTAAATTTATATCTCCCCTTTACTTCTTGAGATCGCTAACCCTCTATAAATTTAGCAATTAAATACAAAAAAAAAAAAAAAAGATAGACTAAAACCATCAGCTTATAAAAATAAGAGCAGCCAAGAATAAAACCATTTCTAATTTAGGAGAGGAAACCAATGCTATAAAAGCTATTAAATAGTGTTAGCTTTTGGGAAGAACAAAAAAAAGCAAAGTGTGCTGCTTATATACCGCCCCATAGCGCTTCAAGCACTCTCTGGGCGGTTTACAATTTAATTATGCAGGTTACACATTGCCCCCCCCCAGCAAGCTGGGTACACATTTTACCGACCTCGGAAGGATAGAAGGCTGAGTCAACCTTGAGCCGCTACCTGGGATTGAACCCCAGATCGTGAGCACAGTTTTGACTGTAGTACAGCGATTTAACCACCAGTGTGGATACTTGGAAACCCCTGCCAAAACAGATAGTTTTGGATATACACTCTCATAGCGAGGTTACTCAGAGAAAAGCAGGCTAGTTAACAGAGTGGTTTTATGAACTGAACAGGTTCAAATAAGGGGATGAGCTGCTAGCCAATAAGTGTGTAAAACAGGCCTTCTGGAACTAGAAGCCGTTTAAAGATGTGAGATGAACTCATTTTTTTGTAATTGTCAACAGAGATGGAGGTTACTTCTACCTGATTTATAATTCCTTTGTTTCTCTGTCTCCACTAACTGAAAACCAGATTGGCAGCTATATGTATGCAATCAATATTGATACAAACCTGTCAGGATCCTGTTACATGGTTTGACTCCAGAGGTGATGATGAGTGGAAGAAACTGAAACTGATGGAAAGACCATTTGCCATATTGCCATTGGAACAGTGTTATTTGGGGAGAAGTAACCAAGATCTGGAGAGTTTGTTCTGCTTGTGCACGATTGTATGCAAGACCTAATCCAAGCTCTTTCAAGACCCCTTCCTTGTGCACTAAAGTTCATATGCAAAACCCTGTAACTTCCTCATTTATGAAGTTTCTTGTGATGTATCAGTGTCCATGCATAGTGATTTTTCACTGCTGGCCATTGTTATTCATGGGCAATGCTAATAGTTTTTTGTTTTCATTCTGCTTTTTTAAAAAGATCTAAATATTTGTCAGATTGACAGATAATTTCTGCTGAAACCTACCCATAGGTTTGGGGTTTATATCCTTCTGGAAGGGACATGTGGTAGATCTGAAAACAGATATGGGCTGCTTTCTTTTGAAAAAAGAAAACAAAAACTTAATTTAAGAGAGATTTACAGAACATCCAGCTCCTTCAGCTGATTGTGGGGAAGCTCTGGGACTCTAGATGTTGAATTCATTTACCATCCCCTCAGTGGTTTTGGTATCTGGCTGCAGAGCGGGAGGTTGAGAGTTTGATTCCCCATTGTATCTCCTCGAGAGGGGCTGGAGTTGACGATTCAAAGGGATCATCACCCAAAGGGCTCTGCAGTTCTAAGATGATGATGATGATGAAGATGATGGTGGTGGTAATTACCAATCTAGCGGCGATGGTAGTTGAAATTTAGCACCACTGGGAAGGTTCCACATCACCCATTCCTGTCCTAGACTGGGTATTATAGCCACAGCATCCTGGAGATATTATTTTTCCATGGTTAGGGAAACATAGGGATTCATTTGTATTGCACACTTTTTAAAAACAACAACACAGGGCTGGAAAAAGCTAAATACATTTGGAGGATTTTATTCCTCCACCTTTTCCAAAACAGAATTACAATTGTAACCTGACATGTTTCAGAATCTATGGGTTCCATTACTGTTCAGTGTATCTAAGGGATAGTTAGTTTTTTGAAATTTGCAGTCATTCTAGTTGGTTGGATTATTGATGAAATTGCCATTCAGTTCTGATGACAATTTAATACAGTGCATGGGAACTGGACTGGATGACCTTTGCAACAATTGATGTTGGCCTTTTTCAGTGTTAAGTGACCACTCAATTTATCTAACTTACAGGAAATATTGTGATTGCTAAATGAACTGTCCAAGGCAAAGATACCTACCATTCATCTTGAAAAGGTTCAGTGAACCCATGTAATAAAGAAAGGTCGAAGAGCATGACTTTGTAGATTTTTTAAAAATGTATCTAGTGTTATTTCCAAAATAAAAGGAGGACAGTGATGCTGCAGACTGTATGTCAGTTTTATCAGTAAGAAAATGGGCATAAACCAGTAGGCATTCTTAAGGAACTGTTTAGTGTTTCTAAAATCAGTTTCCGCTGCTTGTTGCCCATTCACCCCCCCCATTTAAGGTAAACAGTGTTCCGTGTATAGCCGCGTTGGCCACGTGACAATGGAAACTGTATTCGGACAAACGCTGGCTCTACGGCTTGGAAACGGGGATGAGCACCGCCCCCTAGAGTCGGACACGACTGACTAAATGTCAAGGGGAACCTTTACCTTTTTTCTACAACCTTGCTAGATCATGCTGAACGTGTACCACAAATGAACTGATAACCTAGTATCTTAGTGTAACATGGTTACGGATCTGCCCTGAAAGCAGGAGCATAAAAAGTCCATGCATTATCTTTCACTCCTCTTCCTGCCTGATTTTTGTTACATTTTCTGTGAAGAGCTGAACTGGAGGTTCAAAAGCTTGTACAGCTTTTTATGACTTTTTGACCAGCCTATAAATGTATCCCCACAATATGGATTTTTGACATTCATATATATTGCTTGCTCCAGAAAAAAAAGATGTACACATTGACCACTGAAAGTGTTCTACTATCTAATTGTGATGCTCTGAATATGAAAACAGAGCTCTTATAGATCAGTTGTAAAGCCAGGAGTTGGAGGTTCACACCTTCCCTTTGCCTGTGGGAGAATGGCCAGTTGGGATCACCTTCAGCATGTCGAGTTCACTTGTCCAGCCACCTGTGTGGCCTTGGGCAGGCTATATGGTCCTAGAAAACCACCAGAAGGAGAGACTGGAAAACCACTTGAGAGAATTTTTATACTAGAAAGCGCTGGGAGGGTTGCCATAAATGGTGATTTGGCTTTTATGACACATTATTATTATTTATATATGGAAATGTATTGGCATATCATCAAAGACTGAGGGACAGTTCTCAAATGACGAGATAATCTGTCTCAGCACTTGCAGCACTGCTGGTGAAAGCTCATATAATCAAATCAGGTTCCATATTAGCATTCAAACTCAAACTGAAGCCCGTTGCAGAGAAAACTAGAAGTCAGGCCGAAGGATGGTAGAGGCCTGCTTTGTGGAAGGATCTTTGTTTTCATTTTTTGCTTCATTGGAATAGAGGCACATGCAGTCATGTGAATCCCCACTTATTTAACTGCAGTGGTAGACAAGAAACAGACTTGTTAACTCATCTTACAGTCCTGTATGAATGTTTTGCCACGTGGTCTCTGTATCTTCAGTTTTTTTTTTCTGAAGAAGTAGACTTGTCCACAAAAGCTCACCTTAAAATATAGCAGTTAGTTTTTAAGGTACCACAACGTCTTTGTCTTCTTTGTGCGTATATGTGTGTGTTTCTTTCTTTGTTTTGCTTTTGTGTTGTGTCCATTCAGAGAACTAGATATCCATTTTTATTATATTGGAAATACAGCCATATTGTGATTATTTATGGGAGACAGTTGATTAAACTTTCTTATTTGTTACTTATAAGTGGCTTGTCAACCTGGCTTCTTGGTTTGTTTTCTCTTGTAGATGGACCCATTTTATGTAATACAGCTTGGGTGGCCATTTTTGCTGTTAGTGTATTTTTTTTCTAGTTCCAGTCAAATAGCACTGCTTACCTTTCTCTCTGTGTTAAAATAATAAGTAAATTCAGGATACTGTTGGGGGAGAGTGCCCTTATGCCTCCCCCATGGGCATCGGAGTTTGCTAGGGCATGGAAATTTGCTGAATCAGCTGTAGCTCACATTGGAGCACATGCAGAGAGGACAACGTGGCCGTAGGAGATCTTGGGTTTAGTCACTAACACCTCCAGGTATGACTGAAAAAGTCAGCTATCTGAAACCCTGGGGACCTACTGCCAGACAGAAGAGAACAATGGCTCTCATCTTGTGCAGTATGTAACATTGGTGGAATGATATAAGCTTTTCATAGTAATAACTATGAAATTATTTGCACTTCTTCAAGCCACAAATCCTTCTGCAGGAGGACTAATAGGACCATTGCCCATTCTATCAATGGAATTATTGTGTTTGTGTTTACAACTAAACTTTTTGTGCCCTGAAGACCCATAAATAATAACTATAATCATAATGAGTGCAAGCTTAAATAGCTTGCTGTGGAAAGCTACGTTTGTCAATTCTATCATGATGGGGGGGGTCAGCTTTTTGACAGCTGACTGGTGAGATATAAGCAACAAAGTTTTAAAGCCATTGGAGTAGATTGTTCTGGATAAACCAAGGGTAGTGTAGTGCACTGGTTCTTAACCTTGGGTTACTCAGGAGTTTTGGACTGCAACTCCCAGAAGCCTTCACCACCAGCTGTCCTGACTCGGGTTTCTGGGAGTTGCAGTTCAAAAGCATCCGAGTAACAAAGGTTAAGAACCACTGATGTAGTGGATAGAGTGATGTACTAGGACTCTAGAGATCAGGGTTACAATCCTTACTTGGCCATGGAAACTCATTTACCAGCTGGAACTGGTAACACTCACTTATCTTGAAAGCCCTATTGGGGTTGCTATGACTTAATATAGGGCATCTTCCTATATTTCTATATCTTCTTCTCAGTTTTGAATTGAATTGAATTTGCTCTATGAACATCATATTAGAAAGTGGTTTGCAGTCGATAGAAGCTCAAATTCATTAATCTTGAAAATGCCTCCAGTTATTTTTTTAATTTTTAAAAAATTTATATTAAGGCTACAATTTTATACCTACTAATAGAGATGGGCATGAGCTTTGGTTTGAAGGTTTGTGCCGATTCATACACGGGGCACCATAGGTGCTGCGTGCACTTTCCCCACCTCCCTGGCCAGTGACCTATTCACCAGTCGGAGTGTGCTCCTCTCCTCCTCCTCCTCTTCAGCTGTTCAGCCAGTCCCTGGCAGGAGCATGGGTTTGCCTGTTCTGCCTCCTGGTCACATAAGGAGGCAAGGCAGAGAACCCCGTGCTCCTATCAGAGACCGGTCAAAGAGCTGAAGAGGAGGAGAAGAGGAGTGTGCACCAGCTGAAGGTCAAGCTGAGGAAGCAGGGGAAGGAAATGTGTGGCACAAACCTCTGAACCAAGTTTCATGCCCACCTCTACCCACTAATAGAGTAATGCACTCCACAAAACTCCCTGCTTCTATAGGACATGTATAGGATTGTATTGTAAAGCACTACCTTATCATCATGCAAACATCTGCTTATTTTCCTTTGGTACATATTTTAATAGACATCTCTTTGACATGGGCATTTAGCAGACAACTCTTTTACATAATTAATTTGCATTCTTAAGCACATAAAAAAGCTTGCTGTGTTTCATTGTCCACCACTTTACATTTGTAAAGCTAAAGGAAAAAAAAGGAAAGGAATTGGTTGATTGAAATTTCATTATGGGCTTGTTAACACTGTCAAGTGAAAAGGGTAGGGGAGATTGTCTGGTTGTTAATTAGGTTCCATCAGCAAAATTATTAGCACAGTAGGCTAGAGATGCTCCTGCAAAATGAAAGCTGTAATAATCAGTGCTGTATGTAGGTCAAATAGAAGAGTAGGCAGATTATGTGGGCCTGGGGGTGCCATGCTCATCATCAAGCATTGAAGGTCTAGAGGAGTTCCTGAAACCTGGTTAAAATACTGAATTTGGAGTTGAGCATTTCTTGCCATTTAACCCAATACCCTCACAGTGGCCAAGAACAATTCAAAGTTTGCTGTCCTCTCCCTGAATTATTGAACAAAGGATTTTCATTTTTGAAAATTAAAGGAAAATACTTCAAATATTAAATTGGTGTTAACACTTATACAGTAGCAATATTCTTTTGGAATTATAGCCTATCTAATTCTTAAATTAAGCAGCAGACAGCCTAGTTTGGGGCCCTTCATGCAAGAGTAGAAATTGCATAAAGAGTAGAATTTTGTGCAAAAAATGGCAACAATTTGGGGTTGCTTTTTTATTTTTACAGAAAACATAAATGTAGTCAGTGTGAGAACTGTATCAAAATATACTGGAAATTCCTCTCCATATTAACTTTTTTTTTTAAAAAAACTGTAATTGTGTACATATAAATACCACATCTGACCTTTTATCATACTGTCCCTTCTCTTTTACTTTTCAATAATTAGACCAGGCTTTGAAGTTTCACTATTACACAATGCAAAAATGGGTGTACACTTTTGTTATTGCAGCAACTTAAATTTTTTTTAGTATGTGATGAAATCTTCATTGGCACGGTACTCTTGTATAAGCCATTTTGCAATGGTTTATCAGAAAATTGTTAAGCTCAACAGGGAATGTAATAGTGTGAAGCTCTGACTGCCAGGATGTATATAATTCTTATTAGTTAGATAGATAGATAGATAGATAGATAGATAGATAGATAGATAGATAGATAGATAGATAGATAGATAGATAGATAGATAGATAGATAGATAGATAGATAGATAGATAGATAGATAGATTTCAAGCTTCAGATCAGGACAGGCTTCAAAATAATGAGAGTTAAGAACACAACACACTTAGAGGAGTGATGCTATAGAATGAAGCTATACGTAGGTGCCCTGATTTGGTTAAGAGGGCAGTTTGGGGATGGATTTATATAACTTTACACTAAATTCAATGGGAAAATTAAACTGTATATTTTTCCATTTTAGAGGTGTACATGAAATTTGGAGACATTGCATATGACAGGAATAAGCATGCCAGTCTTTTGAAAACATAAAATTTTTGTGTACTAAGTACTTTTAAAGTATACTTTTTAAAAAAGATCTGTGTTGGTTTATGCCTCACTTGATTTGTGCTCCAAACCTGAATTAATTCAGGATGCAGAATGTCTTTTATCCACCATATCAATTCATACCAGAAGTCACAAGCATAATCAAAGATGAGGTGAGTGGTCATTAGCCTTTCCTTTTAATAATGGAAGGAAAATGAAAAAAGGAGGGAAATCAGCAAGGCAGTAAGTAGTTCCTTACCAACTGCAGTCCTGATTAAACAGCAGTACTGCAGTACTCTGATGAGAAGAGAAGACTCCCTGAAAAAGACCCTGATGTTAGGAAAGTGTGAAGGCAGGAGGAGAAGGGGACGACAGAGGATGAGATGGTTGGACAGTGTAATCGAAGCAACCAACATGAATCTGACCCAACTCTGGGAGGCAGTGGAAGACAGGAGGGCCTGGTGTGCTCTGGTCCATGGGGTCACGAAGAGTCAGACATGACTAAACGACTAAACAACTGCAGTAAAGCCTCTGTTTGTGACTTGAGTTCAATTTCATATTGTGTCCGATGGTGGCTTCTTGTTTACAATACAGGTTAAGCAACTACATTTATAAATATTTTGCCCCAAAAGTCCAAAACAAAAAACTGCACAAAATTTCTCATAATCTCACTAGCAAAAAGTGTATTAAATTATCATTTTGAGACTGAAAAAAGTGAACATGTACATCCTTGTCCTCTTCCCATCCCCTCAACTGCTATTCAGAGACTTGCTATTTCTTGTCCTGGGGACAATATTCGGCCAATCATGACTAGTAGTAGCCATTAATCACCTTATCTTCTCTGAAGTTGCTTAATCTCCTTCTAAAGCTGTCAAACATGGCAGCCATCATTGCTTCTTGGGGGAGCAGATTTCATACCTTATTATGCACTGTGGGAAGAAATTCTTCCGTTTATCTGTCTGGAATTGCAACTTCAGCAAATGAACCTCGATTTTAGTGTTATGAAAGGGGCCTGCCATAACTCTGTATGCATAACTGCATGCACCTCTATTTTTGTCAGTAAAATGTTCAGGGTAGGAAAATAGGGGACAATTGTGTAGGTTACTAAAAGCAAGTAATACGGAGTTGCTTGCTTTTTTTCCTGCTAGCTTGCTTATAATTATATTTTCCTGTACTGAAATATTGTTTATAGCAATAAGATGTAAGACCTATTTTCACAAACTTTTGAAAAATGCTTTTATTAGGCTGTGCCGGAAAGTAATTGTGGGACTGAATTACTTATTATATGACCCATTTTCTCTTCTATCCCCCCTTCTTATTTATCCTTTTTATACCAGCAGCATTTCCATAAAGAATGAAACATCAGACACATGGGAGTTATGAATTGAACATTACATAGACCACTAAAGGCAGACATAATGTCGCCAAAAGTGTTACTGAAAAGAAAGCTAATTATCTACATTTTAAGAACTTGGGTGCTTCTGTGTTTCTCATTTAGCTTCAAAACTGGGGTGACATACCTCTGGCACATAGCCTCAATGCAGTCTATAGAGTTTGCTCAAGCCATGGTTGGAGCATCCTTTCCTCTCTTTTCCCATAGCAGTTTGTGGGAGGGGTCCTTCCACAATCACCCATGGAAGGCTTTTTCCAAGTCCAATTGGAGCATGGAGATGATGAATCCTTTCTTCATCAATTGTGTATGCGAATGGTCAGCAACTTCTTAGTACTGGGTGCTGTACTGGATCCACTCAATCCATTAGTTCTCTGTCAAAGTAACAATGGTGGCTCTCCATACTGAAGGAGGATACATAGCAAGCTACCTTCTTCTGAATCAAGCCGTTGCTCCAACTAACACAGTACTCTCAACTAAGTAAGGTCACAGATCCCATAATTCTTAATTCTGTGAGTTCCACCTGATATACGGATATAGGTCTTGCTCTGCCTGCCTTCCTGTTCAGAAAGCAGAAAGCAAGCTGCCCCACTTCTGTTTGTAGGTGTCTATAAATCAGGTGGAACTCCCAGAATGGAGAATTATGGATGTATAGTCCCCCAAACTCCAAAATCCCATGCCTACTCTCAACTTTTCATGTTATTGGTTCTCTGTGTTTGCAAGACAAGATTTTTTCTAGCCTTGTCCCTCCTATTACTTAATGGTTTCTAATCCATATGCTAAGCAGCCCTGACTCCACTCAGTTTCTGAAATCAAACAAGATTGTTGTGTTCAAGAAGTTATTGTGGTGTCTTTCCTTTGCACCAGATTCATACTGGCATAGTAGATCCCCTCTTTTCTATGTGCTGGATATACACAGTTTATACTTTGATGTATTAGAATGTCACGTACAACTATTGGCTGGATAGCAGGGATATTGGCAAGTCCCAAGTCTGAGTCTGAGTCTTTGGTATCAAGTCCCAAGTCCAGTTCTAAGTCTTTGGTACTAAGTCCTGAGTCCCAAAGCTCAAGTCCGAATCTGTATTAAAAACAAGATTTTTCCCTCAGAAAAAGGGAGGGGTGGGATCTGAGGGGTGAGTCAAGTCTGAGTCATTGAACCTCCCCAAGTTGAGTCTGAGTCCAGTTGCCAGTGCAACTTTATTTATTTATTATTTGAATTTATATCCCGCACCATCTGGCAACCAGGCCGCTCTGGGCGGCTAACAACAATATAAGGAGGGGAAAAAATTAAAAACACGATAAAGATAAGTTAATACATAACAAATCAGATGGCAGTAAGGTGGTGGAAAGGGTGATAGAGAGGATAGCAAAAAGAATGGTAAAAAGGGACTTGACTGAAGTGTGACTCAACAGCAAGTCCTGCAATACAAGTCCTCATCTTTACTGGATAGCTCAGCGACTTAAGTAGGAGTTCAATTTCCCACTGTGTATCCCAGAAAAACCAACCTACGTGAGCTTGAGCAAGCAGCACAGTCCCAGAGTACCCCTAGAAGAAGGGAATCGTAAGACAGTTCTGAGTACTGCCTGTCTAGAAAATCCTGAAAAAGATCACCATCAGTCCAAATTGACTTGATGGCATATGATGGTGATGGTTATGCAATGTAAAATATGCTGGGAACTTAATTTTGAAAGCTAGATGTGTCAGTTGGCTTGGAGCTAAGATATAGAAAGAAAATACTGCTATTTTTTTTTCCTTTTGCACGCGACCTTTAATTCTAGTTTGGCATCAGCATACGGTTCTAGTAGGGAGAGAGACTATGAATAATTCAGTAGTTTCTTTATCCTTACACTCAGTTCCACAAACAAGCAATTAAATGCAAAAAAAACCCTGCTCTGATGAAATGTTTAGGTTGCAGATATCATAAGAAAGTTGGAAAGGAGAGGCAAAAAGGCTGGAATGCCAAATTAATTGGAATGATACTGAAGATACTGCACGGAAGAACAGAGGTTTGGAATATGTAACAAAGGAACAACATGCACAGTTCTATTGGTACAAATGCACATTTATAGCTGTAGACTGAAAATAGAAATGTTATGCAGAAAATAATACAGTGGTGAGATACGGATGATAGGAAGAACAGTTGGAGAAGTCGTTTTAATTAATTAATTTATTATTAAATTTATACCCCGCGCCTCTAGACCATGTCTACTCTGCTTTAAAAAGTAGCAGAGCAAAACAATATGCAATTCAAAGCAATATGAAGCATTCTTGACTTATCATTGCTGTGCCACACTAGATAGCTCTGTATTGATGGATATCCCTCACTTGGGATGCAAATGTTTGCTAATTTTGTCCTTGCAGGTGCAAAGGAAATATTTCAAAACTTTGGTCACCATGAGCCAAGATTATGAGGTTTTTTGTGCATATTATTTTTAAATGTTGGCACTTTCCTCTCCTCCAAAACAAAACAAAACAAAAACAAAACAAAACAAAAAAACCCAAACCAGAACATGGAAGTGTTTTTGTGCAAAAGATTTTGCACAGAAAAACATGTATTTTGTACAGAAGAACTTGTATTTACAGAAAACATCATTACCATTAAAAAGACACTGTTTCCCCCCGAATACTGTAACTGACAAAACAGTGTTGATCTTTTCACTCTAGCACTAGTCACTAATTTTTTCAATGTCATCTTCCCATCCATCAAGGCATATTGATGTCTTGAGATGGCGATTTTTCATCAAGAATGAGTAACGTGTGAGTAAATGTGATTATTTCTTACCACCTCACCCTTCACAATCGCATTCATGATCTTTAAGAGAAGAAACCCCTTCATTTTGAAGGCATGTCTTTGGTGAAAGGTGTCCAAAGGAAAAAGATGAAGCTAAGGCTTCAAAGTGACAGATTTCACTTTCTTGGACTCCATAATCACTGCAGATGGTGACAGCAGCCATGAAATTAAAAGATGCCTGCTTCTTATTTATTTATTTATTTATTTATTTATTTATTTATTTATTTATTTATTTATTTATTTATTTATTTATTTATTTATTTATTTATACCCCGCCCATCTGGCCTAAAAGGCCACTATTGGGAGGAAAGCGAAGACAAACCTTGATAGCATCTTAAAAAGCAGAGACATCACCTTGCCAACAAAAGTCCGCATATTCAAGCTATGGTTTTTCCTATAGTGATGTACAGAAGTGAGAGCTGGACCACAAAGAACGCTGACTGCCATAGAATTGATGCTTTTGAATTGTGGTGTTGGAGGAGGCTCTTGAGAGTCCTGTGGACTGCAAGGAGAACAAACTTATCCATTCTAAAGGAAATCAAGCCTGAGTGCTCACTGCAAGGACAGATCCTGAAGCTGAGGCTCCAATACTTTGGCCATCTCATGAGAAGAGAAGACTCCCTGGAAAAGACGCTGATGTTAGGAAAGTGTGAAGGCAGGAGGAGAAGGGGACGACAGAGGATGAGATGGCTGGACAGTGTAATCGAAACAACCAACATGAATTTAACCCAAGTCCGGGAGGCAGTGGAAGACAGGAGGGCCTGGCGTGCTCTGGCCCATGGGGTCACGAAGAGTCGGACATGACTAAATGACTAAACAAGACTTCAAAAGTACGGAACTGATGACACAGTTGAGAGGCAAACTGCTTAGTGACCTGCAGGAACAGATGAGTGCAGATAAGCATGCTAAGATGTGCAAGCACATAGCATAAACCAAGGGTGGAAGAACTCTTCTTGCTCGTGGGCTCCACTCAACTTAAAATAAATTCAGGGTGAGCGAAACATATTACATCAGTGGAAGAAGCCAGAGGTAAAAGGTATGGTACCAAAAATGCCAACACATTTTAGTTTATATTTCTTATGATCAATAACTCAGCATTAGTAATTTCATTGTTTCAGTAGTGGGGGTGGGGTGGGGGTATCTGAGGAACCCTTGAAGGTCATATTCAGCCCTAGATCCTAATATTTTCCAATCCTGGCATATACTTTGCAAAACAAAAGTCAATCATTGCCACTACAATTCCACTTATTTATTCTCTGCAGATTCGCTATATCCAGGAGCAGCATTTTCTAGGAGAGTAGCAAAGAGCAGATAACCTTGGAATCAACATTGAATGGGGGCTAAATTCAACTGTTAAGTGGGCAAAACTCACTACAGAGCTGTAATGGCCATTACTGTTTTTATGGTTCTGATTTGCAGAGTATACCTCCTGAGAATGTAAGACCAAAACGTCATTTTGGCTACCATTCTGTAGCCACTGTCACCAATAATTGTCCATGAGAATCTGATAAACAGGACATGAGTGCAACATGATTCTCTCACTCATGCTGCCCAGCAATGGATACACAAACAATATTGTTTTTGGTACTAGAGAAAGAGTATATTTTGATAACAATTATTCAGTTATTGATATCTCCAAGAAGTTGCCCAAAATTTTAAAACTGTCTAAATTTTAAAACTATCTACATTGACAGCTGTTGCTACTTGTGGTAGAAATTTCCAGTTTAGCGATGGTTGTGTGAGGAAGCACTTTGATTTAACTGTCCAGAACTTCCATGGGGTCAGGAAGAGTCGGACACAACTAAACGACTAAACAACAACATCAACTTCCCATCACTTAATTTCGGTGGGTGGCATTGGGTTCTCATCTTATATGGAAAAATAATTCTACACACCCCTGTTGCATACTTTTACTGGCATTTCTATCTAAGTGGAAAAGTTCCCAGATTTGTAATATTTCCTCACTACAAGAAATAATTCATGTCTTGTTCCTTGCAATGTTGTGCCAATGACTCCTGTGGTATTTTCGTCATGAATTCACCTTGATGTAATTTAGTTACTTAGCAAATAATTATTTTTCCTCATGCAAGCACTGACCTGCTAAGGATATTATTAGTTAGGATATGTGTGTGGTAGAGATCAAAACATGAAACTATATATTTAAATCTAATATAATTCAGGCTAAAACAAGTGGCACATAGACAATAGTACAGTGGTGCCTCGTTTAGCGATCGCTCCGTTGAGCGATGAAATCGCTTAGCGATGGGGTTTTGGCCATCGCCAGAGTGATCGCTTAGCGATGGCCCCTATGGGGAAAAATTGCTTTGCAATGATCGCGGGGAAGCGATCACCGCAAAGCCCCCATTTTCGGCCAGCTGATCGGCGGTTTCAAAATGGCTGCCTGCTGTGTTGCCTCGCTTTAGAGGCACTGAAAATGGCCGCCGCAATGGAGGATCTTCACATAAGGTTAGTTTTAAAGCCCATAGGAACACATTAAACAAGTTTTAATGCGATTCTATGGGCTTTTAAAAATCGCTTATCGACGTTTTTCCCCGGAACGGATTAAAGTCGCTAAGCGAGGCACCACTGTACTGTCAAGTAAAAGAGTAATGCATTTATCCTGGGGGCTTTTGGCAACATTCACAAGCTGACGTGTATACAGTTTGTACTTAAGAAAGTGCACAGGGAAATTTCATTCATGCATGATACTTATTGTATAGTATTGTTGTCTGCTTACCATTTACCTTAGGTTAAATCAGATTAAATATGTTTCCAGAGTGGTATGTGTGCATCAATTGTTTTGGGGTCCTTTGGAAATATGTCCTTTAATTAAACATGAAAGGATCTGGGCCTTTTGGGCTTCCCCATTTTGGGTTTCCTTATTCAGGTTCTGTTCGTTAATCATTCAAAAGCCCTAAATTGTCCTTCTTATGCTACTCTGAAAAGGAAGGGGCAAAGCAGACAACAGAGAGTCAAAATCTCCAAAGAACACTTAAAATTGCCATGAAAAAGCAGAGCAAGGCATATAATCCACAGTAGATTAACAAATACCATCATTAAAGAAAAGAAAATCCCCATTAAAGAAAAATCACTTTAATGGGGAAAGACCCCATACATGCAGAGGGGAAAAACCCAAAATGAAATTTATACTTCCTCCTTTCCCAGACAGAAAAAGCAAAGAAGCAAATAAAAGCAAAAAGGAAAAAAGGAAAAAGAGAGAGAGAGAGAGAGAAAAGAAAAATGCAGTCAACATCCCCTCCAAATGAAAACAACTAGAATATGGGGGGGAAGAATGTATCTCTCTCCTATCACTTGATGTTTTATCTTCCTTGAGTCTGTCACCAGTCTGTAGTACTAGGTAGCAAAAATAATCCCAAAAAGGAAGGTAGGAAAGGGATGGGTGGGAGGAAATCCCTGACTCCAATTTAGAAAAAAAAAGGAAGAAGGATCCACAGAAACGGACAGAGAGCACAGTCAAGATGGAGGGTACCGTGGAGCTCAGCAGCACACAGATTCTACCATCTACAAGGACAGACTGAAGCAAAATAACATTCTTAATTAGGTTCAAAAACCAATCCAGAGCCTTTCATATTTTAGAACTCTCTTGGACATTCTGATTGGTTGCTGACAGCAGCCCTCATGGTACCGGTAATTTGACAGACAAGGAGCAAAGGAAAGGGCAAACAAAAGAGGGAACCATGAAAGAATCTGAAGTTTTCATGATCCTCTCTTTTGTTAAAACAAAGCATTTGGTATTAGAGGATGTCTTTTGGAATACAGACCCCGTTATTGGTGGCTGCTAATATAGCATAAGCTCCTCGGGGTCCAAAGGAACCAACTTCTTCATATCTTCTAAACGTTACTGTCTACAGTCTAAGAAAGATGCATACTCTTGTGCACACACGTCTAGCATTACTTCCAAATAACTACGTGCAGGATCTGAGGTACATTTTCCCATTAGAAAACTGTGCTGAGATACAGCTGCAGCAAAATTAATTAAGGGCAGAAGTTATTTTTCAGTTGAAAGAATAAGTAAGGCTATGCACTGTTCAACCAACATTAATCACAATTAAATCCCATTGATTCTATTTAATGGGAGAATAAAGAGTAGTTTTTCAATCTCTGTTCTGCTAAAATAGGAGTTAAGGATTTTTAACTATAGGATTGTGCCCACTTGTGAGAATCAAGAAACATGAAGTGAATATTCTATTCATTCCTAGGGATTTTCAGCTCTCCAGTGCACCCTAACTCCCTAATTTTAGGGGACTCTTCAAAACATCATCTCATGCTACAGAATTAATATATAAAGCCCTCCTTTGTGAGCATCCTGGAAGTGCTTTCTGTTCATTTACATCTGGTGGTGCATGGGACTGAATCCTAACCAACTGTTATTATTCACAAAAGCAATTTGCAATTGTGTCTTTTGCAAAAACCAATAGGGATCCTGGAGAAAAACAGAATATATCATTGCTATTGGTAGGTGGTGTTAGTTGAAAGCGAAAGGAAAAGAGGTGTGGTCTCATTTTTAAGCCAGAATGAAAATATGTACATCTGTAGCATCGTATTCACAAAAGGGGAATCCTGTAATTTTTGCAATGGTTTAAGGCTAAGAGGGAGTACCAAATGCTGCCTCAGCAGGGTCAACAGTGCAGAGCATGAAGGATCATGATTGCTAATTACAGAGATACATTTTATGCCTTATAGTCCCACCACTGTGGGAAGCATGTTTGGAAGCAGCAGTTTTGCTGTGCACCTGAAGGAACAGACCATAAACACCACCAGAGCTGATCATTAATTGGGTATGAATTACTTTTTTTTTTCCTTAGGTGTTGGCGGTGGAAGGAGAAATGCCATCTCCAATGAATAATTTCCTCTCTCTGATCTGACCTCCTCCCATTCAGATGGGGAAGTGATAAATCACTGACTGAAGCGGCAGCAGGGATCCTTATTAATAACAACCTTCAGCTCTCCCAGCAGTCACTCCAAGTGCAAATGACACTCTAGAAGGGTTTTATTTCCCTCCTTAGAAAAGATGACCATTTTCTGGTGGTGGTTCTTGGCCATTTTAGATGTCAGGTTTTATACATCTGAGTATGAAACCTCATTTTTCTTGTCTCTCCGATTATTTCCTTGTCCGTGTGTAATAAGATAGTCAGCTTGGTGTAGTTTCACTTAACTAATGATACGTTGTGATCTAGATAGCAGGGATCTGTTTATTGCTTTTGGCTGCAGTCTTGCATACAGTTTAGGCTGCTTAAAGTATTTTAATTCAAGCCTCACTGTATGTAAGATTGTTGCCTGGAGGGAGAGTGAATGCATGCATCCTTAGTACACTTTTATAAGGAAAAGCTCAGGTAAGTTGATAGCGTTAGCTATTATATCTTTTTCTTTAGCATATTTTGATAGCTGTTCATAAGTGGTAAGGAGGATATGTGTCTTACTTTAGATGAAACAGCCCACAGTTCAAATACTCTGAACCACCAGCTAATTTAGGTACAGCCCTATTAAGTTGCTAGTGGATCGAGTATACTTAGAATGGGTAGAAGGGAGTTATTGTGCCCTCCCTCTTACGCTTCCTCTTCCATTGCTCTTCTACTCATGAAGAGCCATGAGTCTGAAGAGGAGAGTCTTTGATATCTATAGAGATCCTCCACATGAGTCAGACATTGATTTCTCAGGGTCCCAACTCAAAGAGTGAGCCACCACGGATATTAGAGATTCCCATCTTCAGACTCACCATTCACCACGTGTAGGAGGAGAGTGAAAATATTGGGAAGAGAGGGGGTGGAGCTGGAGTACTCCCATCTACTTGTGGGAATTATACAATGTTTGCTAATGACCACAGAGGACTTGTGTTTTAAAGCCAAAGAGCCACAAGTAAGGGAGAACAGGTTGTCAGAAGTTGCCAATAATCATTTAGCATCTGGAAGGCAGGCTAGGTAGACCCACAATTCACATGTTCAATGACATTGTACATCTCCTTGACATTGTACATTACTGTAATTACAATAATTACAGTAATTAATAAGTAATAGTCTGCATATGTGAGTATAATTTTATGCTAGTCTATAGTTTCTTTCTTTCTTTCTTTCTTTCTTTCTTTCTTTCTTTCTTTCTTTCTTTCTTTCTTTCTTTCTTTCTTTCTTTCTTTCTTTCTTTCTTATAGGGCAAACCACTTCAGAGTCATTTATACTTACTTTTATGCCTGAGAGGAGTTGTGTAAGTCAGAATCAACATGATGCACAGAAATCACTATTACCAGGAGGATACTCCAATACATGGATACATACTAAGATCTATTACATATTCCTTGCAATGTGTATTGCAAAACAGAGTTGCATAGGATGTTAACTAAAGTATATTGAGTAGCCACCTGGGCCTTTGAAATCTTAATGTAGATTTCACATACATAAAACATCTCACATGCTTTCCAGAAGCATCTCACAGAAAGCAAGCAAAGAAATGAGAGAGAATTGTGTCAAACTGGTCATGGGCGAAATCAGTACAGTACTATGTTTATGCTATACGTATAAACCTTTTTCCTTGCTGTGCACATGCCTGTATGTATGTGGATATAATTCAGAAATGTGTCTACTCTGTTGTTCACCCAGCAGAGAGATACTAGAGAAGGAGATTATTCAAGTGTTTATTTCCAAAGAAGACCTGTCCCTTGCCATTAACAAGGTGTGAGTTGTCATTTACAAGTTGCTGTGTGTTTCTCAATTTCTGCACAATGCTTCCTACACTGGATTACTGTTTGTATATTTGTTTAGGATTGCATTCAGGATTCCCTTCTTTTCAGTTAACCTCCTTTGACATTAAAGGCTTTGGCATCATACCAGGTGCTTGATCACATTGTCAACTCTAGAGGCAGCCATTGCCAGATAACCAGATGCTTGTTTGTTCTCTCACCCTGTATGTTAGCCTCTGCAGTGAGGAGAGGTTTGACACCTGCAGGTATCAGGATATTTAATGCCTTATGATCCCATAGACTAACAAATGGAACTGCTGGATGGGACCTCTAGATCTTAGAAGGTTGTTTTGCAACAGAAAATATCACTTTCATCTTGCAAAAGTCTCTACGATTATCTCATTCCCAACCTTCTGGAAAGACAGTTTGAAATGTATCTGTTTGTGATATATTTTTGCTGAATCTTGCATATACCTTAAAAGGCATTTAGACAATATATTCTCAGCAGGCCCTACCGTGGATTATCATGGCCACATGAAATATATCTGCCATGATAGATACTTCACTTGGCACAAACACAATTTGCCATTGAACATTTCTGTGGAATCCACATGTTACGAGTAGGCACCTTGCACCCAATGGGCCACACGTGCACTAAAAGCGCTGTACAGCATGCATTATTCTCTGACCTCAGGGTGAGAGTGGGGGTGAAAGTGGGGGAGCAAAACTGGCTTTAAGAACAACCAGAGTTGCCCTTCTCTGTTATAGAATATAGACATTGTAAGAGATATGTGTCGTGCAACGCGTCCTGTTAGGATGGCAAAACTGCCCTTCGTCTTCTAGGGTGCTCCCTCTTCTCCCTATGAGTGCTGCATTCCCCATCCACTTCCTTCTTGCACTTCTTTCTTTTACTTCTTACTACTGCCTGTAAACAACACAGGCTACCTCCATGGCCTCTTAACCCATAATTCCTTAGACAATAGGTACCCCCTCAGATTGAGGTGTCTGGGCTTGTCTGATGGTTGACCCTGCTCTCTGTGTATTTATCTGCCTGTTTGTATAGAAAAATAAGTAAATATTTGCATGTGTTCTGTACCATCAAGTTGGAACCAACTTATAGTGACCCTAATAGTCCTTTCAAGGTAGGTGAGATACTTAAGGAGTGGTTTTACCAGTTTCCATGGCTAAGTGAGGATTTGAACCCGGTTCTACAGAGTCTTAGTCCATCACTCTATCCACTACACCAGTGGTCCCCAACCTTGGGCCTCCAGATGTTCTTGGACTTCAACTCCCAGAAATCCTAGCCAGCAGAGGTCATGGTGAAGACTTCTGGGAGTTGTAGTCCAAGAATATCTGGAGGCCCAAGGTTGGGGACCACTGCACCGCACCACACTGGGAATTAAAGTAAATATACAGATGAGCATTATTTGGGTGAGAATCTGCTAGGGGTAAGAAGTCATGGGCCAAAGGAGGCAGAAGATCAAATGAGTGGAAGATAAATTCATTGTGTGATTAAGGAATGATCTCTCTCTTGTGGGATCAGCAAGCCTTTCAATATGAACCACTGTGCTTTATAAAGCAAATGTGTTTACTGGTTCATACCTTCATAAGATTATGGCAAACCTGAATAATTTAGAATACAGACATGCCTTGCATATTCTGTGTAGAATGCAATATAAATATAATAAGATGAATTCTAAATATGAATGCTCTCATGTAACATCAGTCTGGAAAAGAAATTGTTTGGAGTTTTGGTGTTTATCTGTAATTTTATTAGAATGCCACTATGAAGTATTGATCCTATTGATCAAATCTCCTGGATTTAAACAGGACTTTTCGAATGACAATTTAAAATTTTATACTTCAGAAGGAAATTACTCATATTTCTTTTTCTTAAATTGGTGGCCTCACAGTTCCTCTTTGGTATTTGTCTCATTTGTTTAGCTCCCAACTAGCCACCACCCAATTAAGCCAATAGCAGCCAGAAAATCTATAACATCTTTGCCCTGTATAGCCAGTGGTTGCTTCGGAGTAGGTCCCAGATGTTGCAGGTTCCAGAGTTGTGACAAGCAGAAAAGCTTATTGGACATTAAGGAGAACCCTGCAAGATGGTCAGGAGGACAGGAAGTGCAGAAGGACAGGAAGCACAAGAGATAGATAATGTTTGTTGTGTACCTGCATAGCTGGGAGGACCTTAGTCTTGCAGGATCTGCCAAGTGTTGTATATATACAAAACTCTATCAACTGGAGCCTAGTGAAAGAGTCATGGCCTGGAATAAAAAAATTATTGATCTCAAGAATTTGAGTAAGACATCTGGACAGAGCTTAGTCTTTGAAAAACGCTCCTAGGTACTGCAGAACTTTCTTCCAGAAGTATAATTTAGTACAGAAGAAGTAAGACATTTTGTTGCTGCTGTTGTTAAATAAGTAGAATCACTAATCCTCATGATTTACTTCTAATCACCCGGATGCCTGCCAACCAGTCTCCTTACCGTTTACCCACACATGGTGTAGCAAGTAACTATGCCATGAAGATTTCTTAAAAACACCAGTTTCTGGTCTATATGAGGATGCTATTCTTTGGTTGTTGTGGGTTTTTCGGGCTCTTTGGCCGTGTTCTGAAGGTTGTTCTTCCTAACGTTTCACCAGTCTCTGTGGCCGGCATCTTCAGAGGACAGCACTCTCAGAGTGTGCTCCTCTGAAGATGCCGGCCACAGAGACTGGTGAAACATTAGGAAGAATAACCTTCAGAACACGGCCAAAGAGCCCGAAAAATCCACAACAATCATTAGATCCCAGCCGTGAAAGTCTTCCCGAATACATGCTATTCTTTCTTTGGAAGCTGTGTGCTGGAAAGAAAGGTTGATCTCTTACCTTGTGAGCAGAAATCACAAACTCTCCTACCATGCCTTGGAGCCTTGAGGGAGGGGACCCACATTCCATTGATGCCCATAAAAACATAATTTTTGAGATCAGACCATACAAGGAGTACAGCTTTCAGCCAGAATGCAGCTGGGGACGTCAGAGTAAGCACTGTGTTCAATGTAAGGATCACTCTTCACAAGACTGTAATTAATCTAAAGGAAAACCAAGATAGAGCTACGCGCTGAGTAATGAATGCAACATTTAGTTTGGCCCCTGTTGACTCGTGGGCTGTGAAGATACTATTTCTTAAAGATTCATCTTGGGTGGTGATCATTAATGCAGTGCCATTAAGCATATAGAAATATTTTATACCTGGGACCTCCTAGTTTAATTCTGTCCATAGCTTCATTTTCAGTAGACGTAGCAGTTGGGATTTGATCGCTACAGCAGATAGCAAAGGATTATGGCTTTTAAAAGGTTTCGAGAGTGAGATTTCTTTAGTGTTTTCCCTGACCGCCTGAGAAGAGGTTATGCTTTATGCATGATGTCTCCAGGCAGTTCTGCCTCAACAGTTTAGCTTGTCTCTTTCCCCTCTCTGCCTTAGTCACACGCCACACATAATTTACTTTAATGTGCTACAATTAAAATGAGGCGTAGTGTTAAGGTATCATGGTTGGATTGCTAGACCATTTGTCTTGCTGTATTGGCAACATGATGGATCTTTGTTTCATGCTTTTCCCCCTGGTTCGAATGGGGTTGCACAGAACATATGCAGTGACATCAAGCTGCTGGCACTAGCTGCAGGTTTTCCCTTTCAAGATATGGTGTAGTTATTTAACTAGTCCTTTATTTAGTGCTTCTTGAAAGAAGCTATGTGTGATGTGAATAACACAGTCCCAAAATCCTGTGTAGCTATGCTGGAGAGTTGAAGATACACAAGCAGTGTACTGTATATTCCCTGGCAAATTCCACCTGCATGAATTCATTATAAAAACTTTGTTGAAAGCAATTGTTTTAAAGCATGCTTCTCATCTGTAATTCAAGGTGTCAAATCTAGCTAAAGTAACTTTTAAAATAAGAATAAATGTAGAATACTAGTAGCACCAAAATTTAGATGCTGTTGGGAAACAGATATGTCAAACAAAGGGCTGATGCATCTAATTGCTGATCGTGTATTGTGTTCTGAAAATATGATTTAATCATGTTGCAAAACATTCCATGTACCATATGGGTATGCAAAGAGAGAGGTATAGAAATAAGGTACTTGAGGAAAAGGATAAGAAACTTTTCTGTTGATAGAAGATTTGGAGCGGGGGAATGATAGATTAAAATAAATATGCACATTTGTAATCCAGAAATGATGTTTTTTGCAAAATTATGCAGCACCATGAGAATGTTGCTGGCAGTGCTGGTGGCAGGTGAGACCAAGTGAATTCATTAGTTGCATTTAATTGGCATTTTTATGTTGTATTTCCTGGAGATGTGGGCAAAATTATAAGCTCTGTTGTGCACAGAAACAATCTCGTATAAGAGAGGTTTTTAAATTTACAAGAAGGATAACACAGATGAAGAAGTTGAAAATTGCCTCTTTGCCTCTGAAATGCAAAGCCCAAAGAGAAAAATGGCACCATTGATATGTGTTTCAGAATAGCATTTGAGCTTAGTGAAATATTTGTTATAACCAGGCCAATTCCCTTCATGTGCTGTGTAATGTTAGCAGGCACGAAACAGATTTGCTGTCCATTTATTTTGCTGAAGGCTTCCTCCCTCCATGCCTGTTTGGAACAGTTCATGTCACCATATTGTTACACCACAGAGACAAGGGAGATGCACTGTGCACAAGATCTCATGGTGACATGGGAGAGGGCCTTCTTTGTTGCCGCTTACAAACTGTGAAACTCCTTCACATAAAAAAACCCAACCATCTTGGTTGTCCTTCTGCAAGCAGGCAAAGACCTTTTTTCCCCAGGCAAGCTGCCCCTTAATGACTAGCTGCCGGTATGGGGTTTCTTAATGGAGGGTTGTGCCTTACTGCTTTGAATGTGTTTTTGGTGTTGCTACATCTTTTAGTGTATCATTTGTTTGATCCTTTTTAGTATTTGATGACTTACTGTTTTTAACTTTAAATATGGTCTTTAAATGATGTATGTGGCCTTGGATCCTTTTTAAGCGGAAAGGTGGGATAAAAATATTTTAGATGAAATGAAATAAAATAAATACTTTGAAATGTTGATTTTCTGCAAAATTACTTTCTATATATGCAGTTTATGGCAGTAAATTAGAGTTGCATTTTTGCTGAAGAAACTAGGGCAACGAGGTTCTTGAGACAGCAGACTTACTTGTTCTGCAACAGTTCCTCAGCTATAGCTCTGTTGACAGGAGCTCATCTGGATTTTAGATCTGCTGGTTCCTCTGTCTTGGGTTCTCCACACTATTTTTTGATTGTTTACAAAGGGTGTGATCACACAGCAAGAGAAATGTGAATCCACTTATTGTGAAGTCACAATGGGGAATTCACATTTCTCACATCTGTTAGCATTAACCGACAACAAAAAGAGGAGAGGAGGAAATTGGCCAAACAGCTTTGTTTGCAGCTTGTTAATGTAACCTTTCAGGAGTTATGTTCACAGAGGAACAACTTAATAAGTTGTAAACAAATTATTACCAGGGCCAACTGGTAATTTCCTTCTCTTGTACACCATTTATTTTCTCAGATGATCCAGCAAAGGAGGGAAAAAATAATGGATTTGTGGGGAGGAACTCTACTGTGATTCATATTTGCTTTCAGATAATGTGGTCAATTAAAAAACAAATCCGACCCTCCTGTTCCCTCAGCATTTCCTATATTTTTGACAGTATAGTCACAGCTTCAGTCTCTGTCCTTTACCTCTGTCAGCTGTTTTAATGCCTTTCACAAAATACATGGGCGCAAAGAAGCATTTCAGCCTCCAGACAGCAGCATTACATGAGTTTGCTTTCCAGACCCATTTCAAGTTCTTGTTTTTAAACTTCAAATATCTAATCACCTTGGGACCTGGCTGTTTAATGGACCACCTGTTTTTTTATGAAACTGTTAAAATCTTGAGAATACCACCACCTGCTAAGGTCTGCTTGTAGGCATGTAGGAAAGGCCTTTCTCTTGTTGTTTCCAGATTGTAGAAGGCACCCCCCTCAGACTTTCAATCATTTCTCTATCTTCCTGCTTTTGGAAAGCATGTGAAGCCACATCTCTTCCATCTGGTCTGTGTTTTGATGCTGATTGATGAATACTTTGATTTTAGCATTTATCTTAGTTGGATTTGTTTTTGTTAATTTGTTTTTAGAAATGTTGTTAGTGACCTTGACAATTTTTTTTAGTGGAAATGTGGAATAGAAATTAAATAAGTGGGTAAAATTATAACAGTCCAAATTTTGTGTGTGTGTGTGTGGAAGGTGGAAGTGTGTGCGCCTCTCCTAATGCTGCTTACAACGTTGATCCTCTACTTCAACAGTAGGAGATCACAGAATTGTTTAAAAAATGTGTAACAATTTCTCTGAAAACATTCACAGTTATAAATTATTCTGAAACATTGTTTTTATCATAAAAATGCAGTGAATGCATGTGGGAAATTATTACCTTGATGTAGTTGATACTCCCGCATGTATTTCTTACAGGATGATCCTCATCCATATATTTGCATATTTTTCCTGTAGTATCTCTAAGAAATGTAAAATGCATTTCCTTTTTTATATAAATGTTTCTGGATCGTTGTGGAGGATACATGTTACAATGTAAAGAGGTTTTAGTCTGCTCTGTAGGCATTATACATTTGTCTTCTTTTTCTGATCCTTGGAAAGTTCTGGGGCTTTCCAATTTGGACATAATGAAAGCTCCTAGCAAACACTGGGCTGAATTCAATGTGATATTTTATTTTATTCATTCTTAACACTTATGGCTGGTTTAACCATTCTCTCTTAGCTAAAATCGAACCTTTAAGTGGAAGAGACCAAGTTGATTCATTAAAAAAATTTTTGTTTGTGTTTCATGTCACAAACATTTTCTTCTTTGTTTCTTGTATTAAATATGGTTTTTAGCATGTCCGTTGCATTCATTAATGTTAAACTGATGACCAGTTTGCTTGAGAGACCTGGAGGTTATAACATGGTTTACATAGGAAAGAAGGTGGAAGAGAAATTCCGGGATTAATGATTTGAGAAATATCTCCATTGGGCTATTCTGAAGTGACAAAAAAAAACCCACATGAGCTTTCTAGTACTCCAGAATTCTTCATTAAGCAAGATACTAAAGAAAGCTCAAAAAATGTAGAGGAAGAAGAGAGACATGGTTGATTAACAAATCATGAAATTTGCCTCTGATTACAATCTTAATATGGAGCAAACAAAGGAATCTGTACACATTCAAATCCTGTTCTATCATGTGTTACAGTTCTCCCAAAAGCTGTTTTTGATTTTACCATTTTTTTTAAAAAAAATGCAGTCCATCTATTATTCAGAACCCTTGCCATCCTTAGGAACACATGCAGGTTACTTGGTAGGTGAAAAACAGACTTGGAGGGAAATGAGATATATTAACAAAGGTGGAGATAATGTTGGATGGTGTACTAGGGTTTTTCAAAAAATAAAATGAATCAAACCAAGTGGTCTTTCCTCATAATTGGAAAGGATGTCCCATCAGAGGTTAGAAACCACAGCAGCAGGTGGCTTAAATCATCTTCCTTCCTCCAGTGTTAGATCTCACTGTTGAATGGCTATACAGTGGTGCCTTGACTTACGTACATCCCTACTTACAACCATTTCAACTTATGACCAGCTCCGGCTGCAATATTTAGCTTCGACTTGCGGCCGGAGCTTCCACTTACTATCAGAAAAAGGCAGGGGAAAGGGGCGGGAAATTCAAATTGCTAACTGTTGGTGGTGAAGAGGCTGCTTCTTTGTACGGTAGCTCTTTCACCCCAACGGTTAGAGCAGGAGTCCTCTAGGCAGTACAGAACCCTACAGGCTGGGGGCAGCTGGGACAGTTGCTCGGAGGGCGAGGCTGGGGTGAGTGGCCAGAGCACCCTGGCCAGGCTCACTCGGGGTGACAAGGGGACCAGGACCTGATTCCTCCACGCAGGGAGGCAAAGGCCAAGCGTGCTGTGGAAGGTGGGTGAAGCTCGGGACGGAGCCGTCCGGCGAAACAGACGAGAGGGAAGGCTGACCCAGGGAAATGCCAGGGTGCCTGAGCGCCCCTGGAATGCGGGCGGCGGGGGCTTCTGAGGGCTCGCCGTACTGAACTCAATGGGGCTGATGGGGGTCAAGGAGAGTGGCTGCAGGTATTCCAGAGGATCCCGTCGTGCAACAGCAGCACTCAGCTGGCCACGTGGCTTTCCTTCGGTGCTGCCTCCCGCTCCAGCACCGGCTCCGGCGGCCAGCCGGCACGGAGGCGGCACTGAAGAAAGCCACACGGCCGGGTGAGTTCCACTGCCACCCAACAGGCTCCTCCAGAATATCTGCAGCCGCTCTCCTCCACCCTCATTGAGGTCAGTACAGCGAGCCCTTGGAAGCCCCCGTCGCCCGCGCCCCAGGGAGCGCTCGGGCGGCCTGCCGTTTCCCCAGGCCAGCCTTCCCTCTCAGCTGCTTCTCCGGATGGCTCCATTCTGAGCTTCGCCCACCTTCCACAGTGCGGCCGGGGGGAGCCAGCCCCGCCCGGAGCCTTCATCTCCCAGCGTGGAGAAATCAGGTCTGGTCCCCTTGTCACCCTGAGTTGTGGCGGCAGCTCGGCACCAGGAGGCTGAGCCTGGCCAGTGTGCTCCAGCCACTCACCATGGCCCTGCCACCACCACCTCAGCTGCAGCCTGGGAATGAGTGCGATCGGAGGAGGCTTGGGACTGCCTGGTAAGGTAAGGTGCTGCTTTTTGCTTTTTAAAAACTGTTCTGGGTGGCTCTTGCAGCGTGGGTTTGGGCTGAGAGGGTTATGTTTCTGTGATGTGTTGTTTTGTTTTTTGCGATTATTTATTTATTTATTTATTTATTTATTTATTTATTTATTTATTTATTTATTTATTTATTTATTTATTTATTTATTTATTTATTTATTTATTATGCAGCTCCCCAGCCTTGCAAGGGGGCTTGCTCCTTTGTTTATTTTTGGTTTGTTTTTTAAATCCCCAGCACCTTTGGAGCTTGCTTTGTTGTTTATTTTTGGTTGCTTTTTTTTAAAGCCCCAGTGCCTTCCGATAGGGCTTGCTTGCTTGCTTGCTTGCTTGCTTGCTTGCTTGCTTGCTTGCTTGCTTGCTTGCTTGTTTGCTTGCTTGCTTTATTTATTTATTTATCTATCTATCTATCTATTTATTTATTTATTTATGGGAATTTTTAAAAAATGCTGAAACAGATTAATCGTGTTCCGGTGCATTTCAATGGGATATGATGCTTCGACTTACAACCATTTTGAGTTACTTCCATCTTCTGGAACGGATTATGGTTGTAAATCGAGGCACCATTCTGTGCACTAGATGGCTCTTGTGAATGTCTCAAGATTATAGACCTCTTGACATATTGGCCAAACAAAGTTGTAAGCCTTTGTTCTTAGTTAGGCATCCTTCAGTCTTGAAAGACTATGGTAATGTGCTCTGTATGGAGGACTTGGAACAGCATCTAGTGTGGCTGAGAAGGCCAATTCAAAAGTGACAATCCCTTCCACACTGAAGAAAAATGCAATCTGTCCCCTGTCCAGCTCCCTGATTTTGTTGCTTTTGTGACTGCCTCTTTGCCTTGGGCTGCTGGACAAGGGTCTCTTCAAATTGAGAGAAGCTGTGATCCAGGCTGAACGCCTTTGTTCTACAGTTTCCTTTAAAGTCAGCCCAATTAACATAGTATATCAACTGAACCTTCATTAAAGGTTTTCTGATTTAACCATGAAAATACTTTGTGAACAGTTTTCCTGGAACCTAAAACTATAAAACCATAAATGTTGTTGCTTTGTTTCAAGATGTATATTTAAAAGCAAACTAAATCAGCTGAATAATTGTATATTGATTAAATAAAAGTGTGCAAAATCCAATATATGGCTTTGTAAATCCATGACAGTGAAGTAATGGGGAGCAGGGGAAGAGAGCTGCTTTGAGGAGTTTGAATGGAGACAATGAAAGAGGAACTATGGAGTGGGGCAGTTAGAGCAAAGAATGCTTTGCTTATTGCTATTTTGTGCCATTAAGTTGCCTCTGACATTCTGTCTTCTTATGATGTGTGAAAAGTAGAACAGCCTCAGATTCAACATTTTTGCCTCCAGAGATGGTTGAGGCCTCTTGAAATTTTTTTACCCATTAGTTTCATACTTTCACACTCTGGGCCATTTTAAACCCCTCTATGGATTTAGGCTGAGCAATGTTGTCATGATGACTTGTGCTCTTAACTCCTCTCTTTTCCCTAACGCTACATATTGGTTGTGAATTTGGCTTAGAGCTCAAATCCATTGTTAGAGAATAATATAGAACTGAACTTTGCTAGAGCTGAGTCTATGTATGTTGAGTCCTTTCAAGCAGATTCTTTAATGCAAAATAAATTATAGATTATTATGTAATATATATTGAGACCTGCTGTTGCTGCTGAAGGCTTGCATAGCTAGAATTTGGGGCTTTGCTTTTGGAATTTTTCAGAATCTTGAATTATTCCCCCTGGCTAGAAAGTTTGGCTTTGATGTTACTCCTTAATGGATTACCTCCATGTACTTTATATTCTTTGATATGAGTTGTTTTTTTCTGCAATAACAAAACAGCACCTTGAATCAAATCACTGTAGGTGGTATGTTTTTGTTCATTGCGTCACTGAATAATACATTCCGCTATCCATCATTCAAAACTTTTCTGAATTCTTATGTACCTTACACCAAGATCTGAAGCCTGCAGGTAGCTAATATGACAGGAATATTTCAAACTACGTTTCTCTAAAGTTGAAATGTGAGGCTTGCTGAAATAGACTTCATAGTGCACTATAAATGATACATTCTTGCCACTTTTATTCCCAGTGGAGTGATACTTAATGAACAAATAGTGTAATACATGGGGGAAAGTTAGAATGAAAAAAAGAAATTTACATTCTGAAAGCTCTGAACACCACTATGACTAAAACAGTAATATAGTAAACAATGATGGTGTGTGAGGACAGTGACAGTAGCGCCCAACCCCTGTTGGCGGACTGTCTCACCTTCATCCAGGATCTGCGGAGTTCCATACAGTGAGTTCTCCAGTAGATGTAGGAAACACCCAACTAGTGGAATAATCTTCTTGGGAACCCACACAGGAAGAACCTATGGCACAGAAACAGGGAACCCAGATCCAGGACTGGAAGGGGAAATCTCAGGTGTGAATCTGGGCAAGGAAGAGTGAATCCTGGAGAGGAAAGAGGGTCCTTGGGATTTGGGGACTTTAAGGCAGTGGTCCTCAACCTTGGGCCTCCAGATGTTATTGAACTACAACTCCTAGAGCCTTCACCACCACCTCTGCTGGCCAGGATTTCTGGGAATTGAAGTCCAAGAACATCTGGAGGCCCAAGGTTGGGGACCCCTGCTATAAGGGACACGCCAGAGGCAGACACTCCAGATCCAAACAGAAGGAAAGGAAAAGGTAGAGTAGGACGTCACTACCCGATGTCCTGGTTGAGGAGGTGGAAGAGGAGGGTTCCTGGGTGGGCACCTTGGAAGAACCTAACATAGTCTCCTAGGCTGAAGATGATGCCCCCAGAAGAGCACAAGCCACCTAGGGAATGGAAGTGTATATATAAAGAAGACCCCTGGACAAGTGCAGGGTCATGTACAAGGTACACATGACCAAAGATGAGGTGGAGAAACACCTCAATCCTTAGCTCCTTCCTTGTGCTTCTTCCTGGAGAGAATGGAAGGATAAAGGGAACCAACATCATCCCGGCCAACCCAGTCCTGGTGAATCAACAACGACACAGCTCCAATGCTGATGGAGACAATGCTAATGAGAATGCCAGCGCCAACTCCCCAAGAACCAGAGTGAGAGATGGGAGGGAATGTGTCACTGCTGCCTTTGGTGTGGGCATATCAACCATCCCTACTGTGGGCTGCGGCTGCTGGCCCCACCTCCCAAGTCATCCCCAGGCAATAATTTCATGGGTTCTAGCTTGGGTTTTTGAATTGTAATGTCTTTTATTAGTGGAACAACACTTGTGCCAACAATCCCCTTTCCCACATCCCCAGAGGACTGAGTTTCTGGCACTAACTCACCCCCCGGTTCAGTCTAAGTGGGGGCCTATTATCTATTTGTCTGTCTGTCTGTCTGTCTGTCTGTCTGTCTGTCTGTCTGTCTGTCTGTCTGTCTGTCTGTCTGTCTGTCTGTCTGTTTAGGTCTCTGGGTGCCTTAACTGGGCTTAAGTTATTGACTTAACTGAGGCCCATTAAAATCCAGTTCCAGCAAAGCAGGGAACAGGAATGAGACTTGGTACAGGCCACAGTTCTTTTAAGGAGGGCTGAGAGTCGTATGGGGCAGGGGAGGTTTGCTATGTCTTCTGCATAGCTCTTCCCAGAGAGAGAGCCTTCGCCACTCCTGCTGATGCTAGTGCCTCCAGTGCTTGAGTTGGATTGAGGTGAGTGCTGCAGCTCCTCTCTGGCGGTGAGGACACCAAACCTTACCTGGCACAGAATTGGCAGCAGGTAGCAATGTAGGATCCCCAGGTTCCCAGCCCCTTCCATGGACAAAGTAGGACAAACAGGTTGGGTAGAAGGAGGTGACCCCATATGTCCTCCAACCCACTTTGAATCTCCTCAGTGGTGCAGAAGGAGTCCTACTCCTTGACTGCTTCTCCACAGATTTTCTCCTCCTCTGATGATGGTGACAGCCCTGAGACCTCCAGCTCCAACCCCTTTGTCCCTGGCTCTGCTTTCCCCCTCCAGCTGCCCCATAACAGGCTATTTACCTTCCTCCAGCTGTGGGAGTGCTTCCCTGCCTGCCAGGGGCCTATGAGACTCTCTTTCTCCCAGCCTCCCCTGGGCCAAGAGCACAGAAGGCAGGCCGCTTACTTGGATACATGAAATAGTGTCTTGGATGCTACTTTAAGTGCAAGGGCTGCTATTTTCTAATCTGCTGAAGACCAGAAGGCTAGATTTGGAAGAAATGCAATGTAATTCAATACTTATTTTTTTAAATTAGTTTTGAAAATCTCATAGCTGAAGGAGGCATTTCATTCTGCATATTGTTGGAGCGCAATTAGATAGGCAGTTAACAAAATACAAAGACTGGAGCCTAGAGAATAATTCTCCCTAGAGAAGAAAGAAGGGAACTAATGCAAAAAAGAGGTGGCAATAAAAACCAAATCAATAGAGTCTAGATTCACTGGCCAGAGAGCAGATGGACTTATAACTAGGGATATAAATCCTTGCTTCTTAGGTGAGGATAAGGAATTGTAAAGATATTCTCCTTGCACTGTGAGAGGGTGTGATTTTCTGGTGAAACCAACTTGATAGCTTTTGCGTAAATTGCATGTCTTCTACAAATTACATAATTTGTAAAGTCTGCACAAATTAATGAAAATGGTTGTAGTTGTTGTCTTGTGTAGTTGTTTTTAAATCAGAAGCATCAGCTGGGTTGTTTACATATTTTTTAAACAATCAGCCTGCCCCTTTGTGCTTTTTCTCTCTCTTTGTATGTGCATGCACACATTGCTTCTTAAAGAGAAAAGATGCTTGATTGAAGAAGACTGCCACAGAAACATTGCACATGAATTACAGGCATTTTAATAAAGGAAAGAAGCACTCTTTATCTTGCTCTCACTAGGAGTGCTTCTGTGGCAAGCTTAAAAATTTCTTGCAATGATGTCAACGCAGGCACCCTAGGTTGTCAAGAATGAGGAATTAGCAAGCCTTTTCCATATCCCTACTTATAACCTGTGGTTTCAAAATCCATATGCAAGAAAATACTAAGTATTTGAGTCAATAGTCCAATTGGATTGGTTTAGACCAGGGGTCTCCAAAGTACGGCCTGTGGGCCACATCTGGCTCGCCTTGCCTTTTTATCCAGCCTGGGTGTGCATGCGGGAGTGTGTGCATGCGTGCATGCATGCAGGACTACGTGTGTGTGTGTGTGTGAGCTGGTGGGAGTGTGTGAGTGTTCATGCGCATGCGCATTCCTTCACCCCTTGAAAATATGGAAAATATATTATGTGGCACTCACTGTGAAAAGAATGGAAACCCCTGGTTTAGACATAACACATCTTTTCCTGGGTTTTGGGGAATTAAGTTTTAGCTTGTATGCTTCCTTTCCCGTTACTGGACTGTGTTAACAGAACCAAACCACAGTTACGTCACTGTGTCTGTCCTGACAAATATTGGATTGCACAGGCCTCCAAACCATATTTGTTTACTAAGAGTAAGAGCAAAATATGGTTTGCAATCGTTATTTGGTTGGCTTGCAGCAAATCATAGTACAGTGGGGTCTTGACTTGAGAACTTAATCCGTATTGGAAGGCGGTTCTCAAGTCAAAAAGTTCTCAGGTCAAATCTGCATTTCCCATAGGAATGCATTGAAAACCATTTGATCCGTATCTGCTCTTTTCCGTTCATAGAAACTAATGGGAAGCTGCTATTCTGCCTTCGACCACTAGAGGGAGATATTTTGTTTCTTTTTTTCTTAGGGCAAGAAAGGTTCAGGGAAGGCAGGGAAAATACAGTCCAGGCAGTACAGTACCAGGCAGTCCGAAGACTGTCTCCCAATCCACTCTCTAAACGCTGGGAGGAGTGAGGAAGCAGACAGGCACCCTTTTCACTGGCCAACAGTTAACTGAAAGTTCACATTTTGCACTTTCCCTGCCTCCCACATGTTTTTTTTTCAGTTCTTAACTCAAATCTAAGTATGTAAGTCAAATCAATATTTTCCTGTGAGAGTGGTTCTTAAGTCAAAATGTTCTTAACTCAAGCCGTTCTTAAGTCAAGACTGGAATACAAGAACTGTATTCCAGTTTGGTATCAAACTGCAGAATGATTAAATCAAGACATGTTCTTTTAGGCTAGGGACAGGTGGCTTCCAGAGGATAGGGCTGTATCCTCTCTCCGTCAGCTTGGAAGAATTCCCCTGTGCCTCTGCTCCCACTGCATCTTATTTCCTTTTGGTATTTCACTTTATTTTGTTTTATATTTTGTTTGTGCCAAGTGACCTAAAATCGAATCCCATTGTATACGATCACCTCTAATTTTTTTAAAAAAGGTATCCATGAGCCTAAAACAGAAGGAAATGCCTCAGAATAAGAAGTGTTGGATAGCTCAGCGCTTTAGGTCTCTGGATGCGGAGCCAGAGGTTGGGAGTTTGATTCCCCCACTGTGCCTCCTTGACAAGGGCTGGGCTCAATGATCCATAGGGTCCCTTCCAGTTCTGCAGTTCCAAGCTGGTGATGATAATGATGGCAATAATGGTGATTGATATAAAATGGTCAACTGCTGTTCACAGAGGGTACAATTGGCTATTTGGAGGTGAAACAACAGGGATAAAAGTCTTGCTAGTTGCTAGAGTGGGGATGGGCAACTTTGGGTCTTGAGGGCCCAGTTTTCATTGCCACAATAATTAAATTGGCAATTGTCAAAAGTTATCTTCCAGTTTTGTGCAGGGTGCCCTGTGACCCACTCCTGGGCACTTAAAGGAGCTGCAATTTACCCCTTGTTGCCAAACAAAGAGGGTATCAGAAGAAGGTGGAAGTTGTAGAAAAAAAGTCTTGAGCTGTGCTAGAGGGAGGTAATGTTCATTCTGAACAGTGAACCCATAGGTTCTGTCCAGACTAGGATGATGCAAGGTACTGCTTTGGCATATTGATTTTAGTGACAGGGGGACCCAAGTAGAAATTACAGCTTGGATGTGAAACCCAGGAAATCTTGGTAAGCTGTAAACTTTTCCTAACCACGGCATAGTATTACTGCAATGGTCCAATAAAAGGTATCACCCTCACCTATATTTGTGTAATCTTGGGAACCACATGGCCTTTTCCTTGTTTGTTCTGAAAAGACCTTAAGATGTCTTTGAAGTTTCTAACTTACCCTGTGCCTTCCAGGTGCTGCAAAAGCATGGCTAATGCATATTAGTTCTGTAGCATCCATCCCACAAAACTTTCCTTAAGCCTTGTTTCCCACTGCACAATGACTAAACTGGTCACCTCAACTATACAGTACATGTTATTTCATTTTTGAAATACTGACTCCAGAACTGGGTAGGGTATTGTGGGAGTCTCATCTGCTGAAGTGTCTTAGATTTGGCTTCCAGCTTTTGCCCTCACAGCCTGCTTGCGTGCTTCTCATAGGTATCTAACTGGTCTTTATGATAAGATAATGTTGAATAGGCCTTTCTCCTGACCTAGCAGGGCTCCTCCATGTTTTTCTTTTAATACGGTTTAGGGCCTCGATACTTGGCGGAACGCCTACTCCCACCGAGATCTACCTGTGTCACTCTTGCGAGCCAGGAGGTGAGGCTGAGGAGCCTAACGCCGAGGGAGGCCCGGAAGGAAAAGACAAGAAATTGGGCCTTCTCGGTGGTGGCTCCCCGCCTCTGGAACAACTTACCTCCTGAGACTCGCGGGGCTCCCTCGCTGGCTACCTTCAAGAAGCAATTAAAAACTTGGATGTTTCGGCAGGCCTTCCCATCACATAACTCATGACCTCTTTCTTTCTCCCTTACTGTGTTATGTTTTGTGTTTTCCCATCATAATGTAGTGTTTTATGGTTTAGAATTGTTATTTACATGTTTACTGTATTATTTTTTAAGATTGTTAGCCGCCTAGAGTGGTCCTTGATTGACCAGATAGGCGGGATACAAATAAAATAAAATAAATAAATAAATAAATAAATAAATAAATAAATAAATAAATAAATAAATAAATAAATAAATAAATAAATAAATAAATGTAGCACAGTTGAGAGAAAAAAAAAACCAAAAGAAATTTCCTTGAAGTATAAGAGAGTTATTGCCATCAGACTGGATACTGGTTCAGCTTGCATATTGGACAAAACTGGCCTATATGGATCAATGTTTGAGGCAATTTTACACTTTCATATATATTCAGGCATTGCGTGACAAAGTTTTATGCTTCTAGTCCCTTTTGAGAGATACCTACAAAAGTAGCTACTACAGGGAAGAAGGTAAGCATGACATGTAGCACAAGCTTGCTTTAAGTGGGAATCCATTTGCACTTCCTTTCAAAAACACCATTACAGGTGAGAGTATGACAAAATAATGCATAACATGGGTTTTTATTATCTGGGGGGAAACCATCTGGGTGTTAGTCACACAGGCCTTCATTGCATCCAGATCAATATATTGTATTGTTTTGCTTTTTAAAATGGCACTACTTTTAAACACTGGTATAGGAACTGAAGCACTTGAAAATGTAGCCACCAGTATGCCTGATAATTGGCAAATAATTATGCTTTAGAGAAGGTGAGGGATTCTGGGAGTTATAGTCCAAAAATGATTGACCTTAACGCTACCTATTTGTTTCAAGATATAGTAGGGCCCCCGTGAGAATCTGTTCCATGATCTGCCACAAATGCCTGAAATTATAAATTGTAGTGAACCCTGTATACAACATACGAGGAGGTGGGGCAACAAGATGGTGGAACAAAGGCCAGAAGACCTGCCCCCTTCTATGTTGTATATAGGGCCGCAGTAAATTCTGGATAAATGGAACTGTAGATATAATCCCACAGATATGGGGGGGGGGGGGTCAGCTGTATTACCTTTTTTTTCCTACTTCAGTTCCTAGAATCCCCCATCGAGCATGGTTAGTTCCAGGAGCTGCGATCACAAAGGTAACTTTCCCAAGTTTGACCAATTTTTTTTACTGCTTTATTAGTTTTTTTTTCTAGGTTGAAAGGGCTTAACTGGCATATCAGATTACCTCAAGGGCTACCCTTGCCCATATGAGCTATGCAATTCTTCTGTAGTAAGAGGCTGGGCTACATCTTAGTGACGGCACACATCACTGTCATAAGGATGAGGTAACAGAGGATGGGAAAACTTTTGACAGAGTTGCAATATACTAGGTGTGCCAGGTAACACAAAGTAGAGTTTCGCAAACTTATTTAGTTGCCAGGCAAGGAAACAGTATTGATAGCAGAAATAATTGTATTGAATCAGGTTAGTTGCACATTATACACATATACATACAGCTTTGTCCTTGTTTCCAGTCCAATGGTCAAAACACAGCAATTCCAATAGAGTTCAGGCATAAATCAGATCAGAGTCCTTGTAATCAAATTCAGCAATCAGAGTCCATATAATTCAGTCCAGCAGTCAGAGTCCTTCTCCAAGATTCCTCTATGACGATACAGCACTTTTCACCACAACACCACAGAGTGTGTGTGCTGGGTCTGCTTGCTTTATCCCAGGGTTAGCCAATCATAGGTTTTCTTTCTCAGCTGATACAAGTCATGTATTGCCCCAGCTGCATAAATTCTTACTTGGCTTACAATTCTTAGCGTGGATCCTTACAATTACTTACAGTGTTTTTGCTCTTTTACAACTGCTTAGCACAAAACTGTATTAACAATTCCTCCAGGTTTATGTCAAACCTGTCAACTTTGCCTTGCCAGAGACTCTGAAGATAAACACTTGATAACATGGGGATAGATGAACAAACATTGTGAACTGGTATAAGGCAGTTCCCTATGCATTGCCAACTGTGAGGGATATAACGAGGGATAACATATGAAAGGGAAGCACCTTCAGTGATTGCTAATATATCAAGTGACCTAAAAACCTATGTCTAGAGTAAGGTCAATCTGTTTGCTGATACATGGTTAGTATCTAGGTCAAAGTCCTGATGAGGCTGAATAGTAAGATGATGAGAGAAGGGGAAGACTAATCACTTTTCTAAATATACTTGAAAATGAAGCTTATATGCAATCTACTGGCATTTCTGTTCCCTGCTTAAACATGTAGTCATCTCTGTCTCTCTCTTAATCCTAGGCTTAATCTGTTAATGGTCTTCACAGCAGGTGATTACTTTTTTTTGCTTGATAAAGATTTGATTGGACTCATGTGACAGTTGAACTGGATAAACCAAGTGTCAGATGTGGAGAGAGTTTATTAGTTCTTTCCTATCTGTTCAAGTCAAATTTGCCCATCATATTAAAAGTATGTGAATAATTATAAATATGTACAAAAACAAAAACAAACACCTGTTCTTGTCAGTGGAAGAATTCTCCTTGAGGGTGCTGGACAATGTATTGATCTCAGATAGGTGCGTGGAGGAAGAAAGAGCAGTACCTTTGTGCATCCTTCTCTGTCAGTCATCAAGCATGTTAGTTAAAAAGAACATCTGACCTCAAAGGCAAGGTGTAGTGGTGCCTTTAGGATAAGGTTTTGTCCAGAGCATTTGTAACAATGGACAAGAAGACCCCTAGATGAAGCAGAGCAGGCTAACTTTATTTCAAAGTCAGTAAAGTAATCCCCATTTACTGTCTCACAAGGACGGTTCACATAGGATGATTTAATAATCTACAATTTAAACCTACAAGTGAAGAATCTACAATTATCTAGCAAACACCACTGGCAATATGCTACGAAATAAATTACTAAGGGACAATGGAGGGGTACTAAGTGGAATACTAAGGGGCAATGGCATTCTGCTTGTGGGCTTCCCAACAGCATCTGTTTTGTCAGTCTGGGAAATTAGATCCTGAGCCAGAAAGGTTTTGTCTTGATCCAACAGGGCTTTCCTTAAATCCTTACAGTTGGATCTCTGTTGAGGTGCCAGTGCCAAAAACAGCTTCAGATTTGGCAGGGAGGATGGGAGTGTAAACTCTAAACAGAACAATGTAACTGTAGAATATGATATAAATGGAAAATGTGAAAAAACAAAACAAAGGAAGGAGAAATAAAATGGGCACATCACAAGTACAAACAGAAGTAGAAACATAGAGTGGCGTATCCTTGACTAATAAATCAGCTTTATTGACATCATCTTTGTGGATTTTGTACCTTTGAGTGTAATGTTTAGGGCACGGGTTCCCAACTTCTGAGTTGTGACCCCCTGGGAGGTCACAAGGTGCTTTTGGGGGGGGGCAGGATTACTAGGCTTAAACAACCCAGGGGTTTCGATTTGCTTCCCTATGATAAAGCTAATGGGTTGCTCGTTGCTTTGCTTTCTCAGCAAAAAGAACTGAATTGGGTTCTTAGAGAGGAGGGAGGCTAGGATGTGCAGTCAAAAAAGTCCCTTCCTGTCAACATCCCCTCTAATTTTTCAGAATGCTGTGCAGTGGAAGCAAACGGGTGGAAATACTGGGTTGGCCGTGCATGCCTGATGCAGTGCTACATGCCTGTACAGCTTTGAGGAAACATTGTTTCCTATCTCTCTTTTCCGGAGAAAAGCAGGGTTTCTCTGCCTCTAACGGCTGCCTTTCCCTTCTGGAATCTGGGGCATTCCCTCCCCAGTTGTGCCTGGGGTGGTGTTGGTAAGTCCATTGCAGCCGGGCTGGAGGGGAGGCTAGGAGAAGCTGGGAGAGCAGAGTGGGAACAGGTGGAACCTAAATTGCAAGCCCACCAATCAAAGGGAAGAGGAACCCCCCCCCATTCCAACCTGGCGATAGATATTTTGGTGGCAGTGTTATGTGCTGTCAAACTGATGCTGCTTTTGGGGGCCCTATTAATTAATGCTTCCCCTTCCCCAGAAAACCTCACTCCTATAGTCAAAAACCCTGCTGAAGTCTTGTAAAATAAAGACCATGCTTTCTTTATTGAGTCCATCCATCTGAAGTTCCGTATTCCCCTTTTCCTAGCATTATTATCTTTTCCAGGAAGTTTGAGTTCTTACAATAGTTTACCCCATTAAAAATGTCCTTAATGCAAATCTGGCCGGAGATAACTCAGGGTACGTGGCTGTTATAAAGGACCCCAAAAAAGGATGGGAAACGCTGGTTTAGTGAGACCATAAAAGCTCAAGTGTTCTCAGGGTCTTCTGAATGTTGCCATATTATGCTACAGAAACCAACAAGCTTCAGCATGATCTGTTTAAACAAGCCTGCAAATCACTCCAGTTTTCAAGGCAAGTTTCTGAATTCATGGAAGAATGAAAAAAACCGAACAGAAAAAACCGAACAAAGAGATATTGAGTGAAATGCTTCCTGGATGAAGAAATATCCTCTTCTCTTTTTTTTTAATGCATTGTAAATCTGCTCAAGGTACCCAATCTGATTTGCAACCTGTGTTTATTGATGGAGTATTTGTATGGATTATACTAATCTTTCCCTGTCACTTGCCTTTTATATTAGTCTCTAAACACTCTAAAACCAAATAAATAACGCTTTGGTCAAGGAAGAATGAGCCGTGAGAATATCCCAGTGTTGGTACTTGTCACCATGTTGTAGTCTCTGGCTATTGCAAGGTACACCCCTTACAGTTATTCTATAAGATATTTTGAATGTAACAGAATGCCCTGTGCGTGTGGAAGGCTTCTAGACTGGTGAAGTCCTGTGATGTATTATTTATTTGTTTGTTTGTTTATTTATTTATTTATTCATTTATATCCCGCCTATCTGGTTGTTATGACTACTCTAAGCGGCTTATAGAGTTGTAATACTATAATAAAATAATTTAAAAAGAGTTATTACATTACCTCTGGGTAGTGTGGGCAGCATATAAATAAATAAATAAATAAATAAATAAATAAATAAATAAATAAATAAATAAATAAATAAATAAATAGTCAAAGATGGGGAGAAAAAAATAAAGATAAACCACAAAGAAAAAAAAGAAGAGAAACTGATATTAACTGGAGGGGAAGGCCTGCCTGCACATCCAAGTTTTTAAAAATGCCCAGCGAGGGGGCCGCGCGAATCTCTGGAGGGAGATTGTTCCAGAGGCGAGGATCCACCGCTGAGAAGGGCCGGTTTCTTGTTTTTTCCTTCCAGGCCTCCCTCGGCGTCAGGGTTCTCAGCCTTACCTCCTGGCTCACACAAGTGACATGGATAGAGCTTCGTGGGAGTAGACGTTCCCCCAAGTATCAAGGCCCTAAACTGTTTAGGGTTTTATATGTAAGCATCAAGACTTTGAAGTTGATGTGGAACCGAATGGGCAGCCAATGCAGTGCGGCCAGAATAGGAGAGATATTGAATATGCAGCTTGCTGGGGGTGGGATGCATGACGTGGAGCCTCCATAATTAAAACGTAAACTGCCCAGAGAGCCCTTCAAGTGCTGTGGGGTGGTATATCAGCAGCACTTTTAGATCTGCCTCCACCATCTAATGTCCCATCACATTTCATAGTACTGAAAGGTTGTTAGCATCCCTTTTATGTTTGTGACACCCAAACAGCCCCTTTGAGAAGGACAAGCATTAAAATATGTTTTGTTGTAGCGGTCTCTTCATAAAATCTAAAACTTGCAACAAAAATTGGGGGAGGGGAATCAGACCTCAACTCTCATACCATACTTACTTTGCTTACTCAAGAATGTTGTATTTCTAATCAACTTTTCCTCTTTTGTTAATCTGCAGATATAATGTAAAGCAGTGGCATCACATTTAGATGACAAGGCGCCACAGGAAAGTGGTCCTCGTGTTCCAGTCACAATAGATTGCAATCACTTTGTAATCACACAGCAGTTCCATAAATAGTAACAGGAAGTATGTGATAATCTTATTATCACATGCAATACTAAGCATGAAATTAAAGGTTGAACATTTGTATAACATTTCCCCCAACTCCTGAAAAATGAGAGACTTTTTTTTCTGTAAAAGAAAATAATGTTTCTTTTAACAAGAGGATGTGTTAATTTAGCTATTCAGAATCTCACCGGGCTAAACTCTGTTTGTGCTTTCCAGTCATGCAGTGGACCGTTTCTGAACTTGTCCAGCTGCTGATGCAATAGACCAATGTATGAGTGGAAGCAGGGTGGATTTGATTTAAATAAAGGTGATTTGAATCATGATTTCAATCATGGTTTAAATCACTAGTCAGTAAGACTCGATTTAAAGCATTATTTTTAAATGTCAAGACTCATTCTTCCTGGTAATTATAATCTTTAATATTTGCCACAAGATGATTTCATATTTAGAATAATAACCTGTTAGATTAATAAAACAGCTATATGAGAACTGATTTTAGTTTAATAGGTTAAGCATTCATATTTGGAGAAGTACTTACATTGTTTTATTTAACCAAAACAATAACATATTGCATACATATGCTTATATGTGCTTCATCATCAATGTTTATTAACTCAAATGGTTAAACAAAACATCTTTTTAAAAAGCAATCTATCTTCCAAACAATCTTCAAACCTATCACTTAAGGTACAGTAGGAACCCCCATATTTATGATATCAGAATCCGTTGATTCACTCATCTGCTGCCTGGAAATACTCAACACTCCCCATACATATTTATGTGTATTTCCAGAGTGTACTTACTAGAACTGGCCACTAGAGAAATCCAGAGACGATAAAATGTATAGTGTTCACTTCATCTGTGTTTTTCGGCATCTGCAGGGAGGCTTGGAACTGACCCCCTCATGGACACTGCCGTCCTACTGTTATGTGTTCATTGTTTGTACATAGATTTGCAGAACAACAATGGAATTAATGTCATTTCCTGAACTTTGTTTATTTTATACCATTTTTACTGTGAAAAAGTGTGTGTTATTTCAGCTTGGAAAACGTGGATTAATTAAACTAGTTTACCAAAAATCTAAATATTGCATAAGCATACATCGCACATGTTATATAACTAAGCTCTGTTTCATGCTGAATAACCTTTGAATGATAATGTACCTTAAATAAAAACTATCTTTAGATAGATTTTTCCCCTCCAAAAGCATTTCATTAAAATAAATCTGATTTAAATTTTAAAAAATCTGAATTTTTTTAACAAAAGCAACCATTGATTTGAATCCATCCTGAGAAGAAGGGAACACTAGGATTCTGCCCACTGAATTTTCTTTTTTCATCAAACATGTTGAGAAAAAGCAAGCAGGTAGGCTGCCGATCAACTATTAGCAGTTACAAAATGCCAGATTGACAGTCATCGCCCTGGCGGTAACTGGTGTGGAGGAGAAAAGAAACCCAAAATAGGAAGTAGGAAGTGACTGTCAATCTGGCACTTTAAAACCAAAGCGTTGTCGTCGTCGTCGTCGTCGTCGTCATCATCATCATCATCATCATCATCATCATCACTGTTATGTGCTTTCAAGTCAATTTTGACTTATGGCAACCCTTTTTCAGGGTTTTTCTGGACAAAGATTACTTAGAAGTAGTTTGCCATTCCCTTTGTCTGGGAGCACTTTGAGGCTCGCCCAAAGCAACACAGGCTGCCTCTGCTCTCAAGAGGCACCGTGGGGAATCGAACCACCAACATTTGTCTCTGCAAACAAGATAATGAAACCACGGAAACCACTAAATATTCTTATTCTTTTAAAGCTTTGTGAGCCACCTTGTGCCCTACTGTTGGGAGAAAGGTGGAAAACGAAGTGAGTGAGTGAGTGAGTGAGTGAGTGAGTGAGTGAGTGAGTGAGTGAGTGAGTGAGTGAGTGAGTGAGTAAGTAAGTAAGTAAGTAAGTAAGTAAGTAAGTAAGTAAGTAAGTAAGTAAGTAAGTAGCAGTTTTAAATAACCACTCTCAACTGCGGAGCAGCTTGGTGATTTGTAATTGTTGCTATTATAACTTATAGGGCACCCCATTGTAATAAAGCACTCTCTAGGCAGTTTACAACATAATTATGCAATCAACATTTTGCTCCCCAACAAGCTAGGGATTCGTTTTACCAACCTCAGAAGAATGGAAGGTTGAGTCTGTCTTGAGATGGCTACCTTAACCCATCAGGATCAAAATCAGGTTATGAGCAGTCTTGACTGCAATACAGCGCTATGAGGCTCTTGTTTTGATCCTGTCATGATTTGATTTGGGCGCCGATCCAATCCTGTGCAAGAGAATGACAGTAGTAAGAGCAGCCACAAGAAGGTTTAAGCAGAAGAGGCAGCTGGAAAAAAAGATGAGAGCAAGCATGAGAGCAGGAAGAGGGAAAGGAAGTTCTTTTCGTCGCAGATGCAAGAAAAGAAGACACACTTATTCACATTACTCACTTTATCATTTAATGAAGTTACTAACTTACAATCCTGATCCATCTGTATTGTGTGTTGTGTATGCATTGCATACTCATATGTTTCAATGTTTGGAACAGTAGAGAGGTATTGCTGGTTTTGAGGTACCTAGCCTGAGAGAAACTGTCGAATTAGCAACAAAGTAGTGACTGTTGTTGTGGGTTTTGTCAAACAGAACAGTGACTGTTTTGTTTTGTCCTGCACATTTTCTGACTCCGCGCAAAATAAAACAGTCTTTTGGCACAGCTGGGGTGGCAACTGAAGCTGAGGTCTTAAATACCAGCAGGGGAATAATGGAATCGTCTCCTGAGCTGTCCTCCCACAAAGTCTTGGTTATATTGCCCCTTTCATTAGGGTGAAAATGGAGGGCCAGGAACACTCTCATTTGTTTGGAAATCGAACTTTCATTTCCGTAAACGACCCCGCTTTCACTGAAGCAATCTGTTTTGTCAGTCTTTCATTCTAGGAAGAATCAGAGGCAGGATCTTCTGTTTATCACATCGAGAGACTGTATTTTATAGTCTATCAGTGATGATGGTAATTTTTCATGAGATAATTTTGCTTATAAACACAAGAGGAGGGGGAAAAATTAAACTGATTCTTCTCCTTTTCTGAAGGAGGTCAATTTGTATCCTAGTTCCACTACTGCAAGATACACTAAAAACTGGTTCTGATTCTCATTTATTTATTTATTTATTTATTTATTTATTTATTTATTCATTCATTCATTCATTCATTCATTCATTCATTCATTCATTCCTTTGCATGCTGCCTTTCTCCTAAAAGGACCCAAAGTGACTGATAGCATTAAAAGAAGCGATGTTAAATGCTAAAACAACAAATCATTACAATATGAAAAAGAATTAAATAAATATATTAATATCTGTAAGTAGAAGCAGTATTAAGACAGTAAAAAAATAGAAACACAATAATCCCTTAAAAAAAACAACAACTTGTCAACCAGTCATTTAAAGAAAGCCTGCTTGAAGAGAACATTGTTTGCCTGCTTGCAGACGGACAGTGAAGACAGGACCAACCTGGAGGGAGTTCCAGAACCTGGGAGCAGCAACTGAGAAAGCTATCTCTTGTGTCTAAAGACGGGGAAAACTGCCAAAACGTGGTTCGTCTTGGTTCAAATGTATGAATGTTTTATGAACAAACCAAGAATTTGTCAGTTTGTCAGCTGAGCTTCCCCACGCCCACAGCCTGCCCTCCCCAGACAGCAGCAACAGCATCCCTTCTGGCAGCTTAGCCTTCCCTCTCTGCCTATGTGCCCAAGGAACATCTGATCCATGGAGGCATAGGCAGAGAGAGAAGCTGCTGTTCCGAAGTGATGAATAAAAAAATGGGTAAATAATTCATTGCTTCAGATTTGTCGGGTTCTCTGGAATTGACGAATACGAAGTGACAAATATGAATCAAATCAGCGATTTCCCATGAATATCAGAATTCATTTCATTATTCATCCCCATGTCTACTTGTGTCCCCACTAAACACACCTGTGAAAGTGGTGAGACATAGAGAAAGGCATGATAATCTTAACACCTGGGCAGGCTCACAAAGGGAGATGAGGTCTTCAAAATAGGTTGGAACCAAGCTGTCTAGGGCTTTATAGATGAAAACCACCACTTTGAATTGTGCCCAGAAACAGATCAGTATGTTTGTTTAAAGAGGTTCAGATTCAGTTCCCTACAGCATCTGGACTCAGTGATCCATAGGGTCCCTTCCAGCTCTGCATTTCAAAGGTTATTATAATCCAAATATGTACTCTTAATCCTCAGTAAAAAATCTCTTATAGTGGCCTTCATACCAACAAAACCAAGACAGGTTTATAAGGTAAAATGCTATATGAAAAGGAGGTGGGGAGCCAAACTAAAATAGCAACCTTCAACTACTGATTCTGCATGTATGAATCCAGGAGGCACTAATTTTTATGTGTCATCTGTTCAAATGAATTGTTTACACCCTGAAAACAAGAGAACAGATACACAGGAACACACACACAACCCAAGTGAAATGGCAGGTCTGTCTTTTGCTTGACTGATCTTGAAATCTAAGGTGTTCAATTCAGATTGTTATATCTTAACATTTTTCACAGCTCCCTTTGTAATGTGACATATGATTGTTTTGTGAACAGATATTGTCATAGAGGATTTGCTAATATTTTGAAACATTTTTTTCTTTGCTGAAAGCAACATTGCCTTGCAAGGCACACACACACAAACACACACACACACACAAACTGGCAGCTGGCATGAAGTCAACCATATTCCTCAAGAGTTCCTGCTTTGGCACCAGCTTTTAAAATTAGACTTGGAAGAGTGAATTCATCATTTGCAGATATTTTTTAAAATGCATTTTGTCATTTATTTTGAAATTAAATAAGCAAATTATCTCCTTTTTTTTTAGTTATGTAAGTATCTTCTCAAAATAACTATGCTTAGGCAGCCCATGGTACTATGGTAATTAGTGTTCAATAATGCAAAACAATAAATATACTGGGGGTGGACATATGCAGTGGCCCCTACTCTGCATGATAAAAAACAAGCAGCAGTAGCAGCAGCAACAACACCTAAACCTTTCCCCCCAGAAGATTTGCAAATAGCACCCCTAGAACCTTGGAGGGCATGGTTTGCAACTGAAAGGTTTGGGGTTGAGATGAAACAGGCCCTGAGAGGTCAAAATAGCCTTTAAGTGAAAAATTGTGTCTCTTCTGGGGACGCTGTTTACTTTTCTGCACCATTTCCTTTTGACATGGGGAGTGTGACCTGCAGAGGTTCAAATGCACACATACAAACCCCAGCAGTAAACCTTGTCACTATTTATGAAAACAAGTGATTAGCCTGTAGTCACACAATGAATCTGATGGCTCAGTAGAGATCAGAAACTGGGTTTCCCAAAAACTAATGCTATATATGAACCACTTTACCATAACAGCATGAATAGTACAAATCAACTGTATCTGAAATTCCATTGAGGCAAGAGAGGATCATGTGACTGACTGGGGAATTAAAGGCCTCTTCTCTGTTCTCTTTACTCTAGTTCAATGGATCCCAGCTTTGGGTCCCTAATATTCTTGGACTTAAAGCTCCCAGAAGTCTTCATTGCTCACTGGACTGGCTAAGACTGATGGGAGTTGTAGCCCAGGAACATTTGCTCTCGCTCATTCCCTCTCCCTCATCAGAGCTCCACCCTACCTCTTCTACTGTTCCCTTTGTTCCAGCCCCCTCCACTCATCATCTCCAGAAACATCCAGTTAGCTCCTGTCCTCTGAACTCTGCCATTTTGTGCTAGTCATTCAGTCCTTGTTCCAGCCATGATGCTCACGTATCCTTCCTCATAAGGGCCGGTCCTCTAACTGAACTGCTGTACAATTCAAGTCTCATATGGAGATAAAAAGCCAGAAGAGGCCAAAGGGGGCTTAAATCTACTCACTAAGTTCTAATGACTAGAAGACAGACTGAGTAGGCACACAGGCCACCTAGTCACAAGCTTCCCTACTAAGGTCATATGTATTGTAGTTGTATTCAAGTTATAGTATTGATTATTGAATCTGCACCTGTTCATATGCATTTAGCGTATACTAGCATTATGTCACTACACACAAAAGACCAGCTAATGACACCTATCAACCACAGGAACAGATAATCTCTTCCCCTTAGCACAACAATACACCCACAACAATACACACTAATCACCCATCTACAGGAAAAGACAAAAGCCTATCTCACAGCCATAAATACTGCACTCCCAAGCCAACTACACCAGAGTACAGGTTGCTGTCCTCTGAAGATGCCGGCCACAGAGACTGGCGAAACATCAGGAAGAACAACCTTCAGAACACGGCCAAAGAGCCCAAAAACCCCAGAACAACCATTATGTCAGTCTCTTGTCTGTTATTGTTGTCGTCATCTTTGACAACACATTTCCCCTTTATTTTGGTGATGCACAAATAGTTGCCTCAGACACAGTCTGCCTGTTACTGCCCTCCACTTTGCTCCACCAATGAGGGTAGGTAAGATCGGTTCTTTAGAGGATCTAGATTATTTTTGTGATGAAACCGTCTTGTTGGCAAATGTTGCTTCCTGAACAATTCAAATGCAAGCATTGCAGTTACCTGGCACATTTTTCTTTATTAACTTTTCTTTTCCCATGAGTCTCCTTTGAAAATGGTGAAAATGGTCCAGAACCTACCTTTTCTTCTATGATTTACCAGCAGATTTTGTCACCATTAGGAAACGCAGAGGAAGACACAGGTTACTACTGCCCGTATTGAATCTTTGACAACTCAGTGACTGTCTACACAATCTTTCACTCATTGTCTCTGACTTAGAACGCCAGAAAAACTTCTGAACAAGGCTGAGAATTTGCCCAGGCACCAACAGTATTGACTTGATAATAATAATAATTTGAGTACTGGCAAGTTGATTCTGAATTATGGCAACGCTTTCCAGGGTTTTTTAGGTAGACAATACACGAAAATTATTTACCATTTCCTTATTCTAGGAGTGCTCTGAGACTGTGCAGCTTGGTCAAAAATACAAAGGCTGGCTCTTCTCGCAGGAAGCACAATGGAAGACTCCAAACTTCTAACCACTGAGCTATCCAGCCAGCAGTATTGATTTGGCTGCTGGTGAACGTTTTGTGCTTCCAACTCCTAGTTCCAGGGTTTTATATTCTTGCTTTGGCCTAGTAGTAGGAGTTGCAAAGATCTTATTTATATAATGGCTTTTTAGCCTCTATTTTGGACATTGCTGCCAGGTTCCTATGAGACAGTGTGGGATAAGTAAAAAACTAGATACTGCTAAGCAAGTAAGCTAGCTTCTAAATAATTAAATATCACAGTTGCTATGTTCTTCTCTAAATATAAATCTTGCTAATGACTATTCACCTATTGAAGAACAAATATCATTACACATTTGTTCCCTGCTGATAGCAGAGTGTTCCTGACTTTATTTTTAAATGTCTGGAAAAATATTTTCAGAGCTTTTGCTCTGCTGTGCTAAAGGGACATTTCTGAGACAAGGTGATCTTTCGGAGTTTTTGTAGGCTCTTGTTAAGATGAAGGTCTTTCCCTACAATTCAAGCTGATATAGATCTTCAGTTCACCTCTTAGGCAAGAGGTCCTGTGTTCCTTTGTCCCAAAACGCTCTTACTTTTCTACTCATTATCCATGGTAAGGACTGCTTTAATTGAACTTGTTTCTCCTGAAACTTATCTTTAACCCAATTCGTTATTGATTTTTGAGGACTTGACCTCTTATAGTATTTCCACCCCTGTTAATGAGTTAACCTCCTTGCCTCAAGGAGAACTGAAACACAGAGTGACATTTCTAACACCTTGAGAAGTATTCAAAGAAACTGCTTCTAAATAGGCACTACAGCAGCTTGCCTTTTTTTTTAAGGGCAGCCCTCTTGTTTTGTCTGTTGTGAGCTGAATCTCACCTTGTGGGTGACGGAAAAGTGAAGGGTCTTCTTTCATTGTATACATGACTTTTATATCTGACTTTCTGAATTCCATTCTCAAATGATGAAAGTACAGCAGTCAAGATGGCACCCTCAGATATATTTTCCATTGATGTGTTCTGTAATATCGTGTATACCTTCTCAGAAATAAGCCCAACTGATGTCTATGGGACTTAACTGCCATGGAAGTGTGTATAGGATTGCAGTCTTAAAGGTTCTTTTGTGAAGTTACAAATCCATCCATTATACCCAGTCAGTGGCCATAAAGTTTATTTTAATGTACTGCACACAAATCTACTTTAGCTGAATAAGGGCAGTTGAACTTCCTGTGACATTTGGCATACTTGTCTGTGATCCTAAATGAGTGCAGACAGACCTTAGTAGTCATAGGACTACATCCTTCTACACAATTTTCTTCTGTCAGTGGCAATCCATTATTATAATTCCCTTCCAGTGTCTAGGTGTCTCTTCTAGGAAACACTTTCTGCTTTGAAATATTTAAGAAAGCACAAAAGTGTCATACCAAATAATTAGGAAACCAGTATATAAAATTGGTCCAATAGTATTGTGGTCATAACACATTTACTTAAACATAAATCCCACAGTGTTAATTGAGATCTACCTGCCTGAATAGTATACAGTGGCTCAGACAGAGGTTCAGATTTTTCCATCTCTTTGCCTAGTTTTTAGGGTGCAAAATGACAGATTTTCACAGAGAATTAAAACAGTCAAACTAGGCAATAAAATATAATATCAAGTTATTATAGTTTTCATTTTATTGCTATGTCTATTAGGCAGCGGTGGATAAAGTGCAGCCCCTTCAGATGCTGAGGTGAAATTTCTCTGCCCAGGTTTTATGGGGAGGCAATCTAGCAACATCTGGAGGACTTTGCCCATCTCTGTCATGATTCTCCAGGCTGAATTGAGTGTTGGAGGAAGGCCAGCATTTGATTCACGTGTGCTATCAGCTGAAGTTGATTTCCTTATCACAGTAGCATTTCCCGATATATCAGACAATGCAATAACAACAGTGAAAGCCTAGGAATGTAAGGTACAGGTACCTCTTAAACATAACTATAATCCCAATTTCCCGCTAGAAATACTACATTCGCCAAGATTTGGAGATCAGGTCCTGGGTGTCGGTATGTCTATAGCTAAAGGATAACTGTTCTTTCTGCATGAGAAATGTTGGCTAAATTCCCCAAGCCAGGCTTGGAAAAGAATTTGAGCATCTTATGAAAGCTCACATCAAAGAGAAGCCAATCTTTATATACCATAGAAATTCTCCCTTGCTAGTTTTAAAATCCAAGCAGGAGGAGAACTGCCAGCTTCCTAGGGTAAAAAAAGTGCTTTGTGCAACCATGGTAGAGCTCTCTCCTATCCGAGCAAAGCGGTTGTCAACCAGGGATAATGGCCCCTTTAGTGTTTAAATACCAGCATCCTCAAAGCCTATTGAATTTCTGGCTGCCAGCATCTGTGCATTGTATGCAGATTAATTTTGCACTGTTAGTATAACGGAGCAGCGTATAAACAGTGTGTGACTTCACGGTTCATTTCCCCAGTACATTCTTACTTCAGTGATAAGACCTGGCAAGGATGTTCTTCTCTGTATTTTGGTGTTGGTGATTTACTTTATGTGGAAATGCATGTGAGGATCTTCTTGACTCTGTTACCCTAATTGTGGAAGCTCCTTTCTCCAGAAGCCAAGCTGGTGTCAACTATGGCGTCACAGCCATGCCAAGCTAAGACCTGTTTATTTACTCCAGCATTAGGAGTCTTCTTGATCACAGCTTTTCTCTGATTCACCATTGCTGATTTTATATATTGGTTTATGGAGGGTTTTTTGTGTGTGTGGTTCTGTGATGGATTCTTTATATTCATTGCATCTCTCCTGAGGCCCAATGATACTGGGCAGGTTAGAAATATTTTAAGAAAGAAAGAAAATATCCAGTATCGTATTTGCCGGCGTATAAGATGACTTTTTTGGCCTCAAAAACATGCCTCCAGGTGGGGGGGGCGTCTTATACGCTGGGTACACTTCAGTTGGGCCAGGAAGGAGCCGCCGGCGCTGTTGAGTGACTGACGCGGGGCCGCGCCAGCAGCGGAGGAAAGCAAGCGGGCAGGCAGGCGGTTGGTCCCAACAGAGGAAGGGAAGCAGAGCCGGCCATGCCTGAGCGGCCAGAGCCTGCCGCCAGGCTGCCCACTGCCCTGTGCCTCTTGAGCCGGCTGCCCGCTTGCCTGCCCGCCGCCGGATAGCTGCTTCCCCTCCTCCTCCGCTGCCGCCACCCGCCCGGCCGCTTCCCCTCCTCACCCTCCTCGTCCACTCTATATTTTGAGTGGAGGTGTTGGGAGGTCGTCTTATACTCCCAGTCATCTTGTACGCCGGCAAATACGGTATATTTTATCTAATTCTTGTATATAATCTAGTCCTAGATTGCCCTCCAGGGCCATGCCATTGCAAAGGAAGTGGACACAGAAAGGAGACAGATGGATTATTATGCCCATTAATGTGTATCACACGATTAATACATGGTAGGCTTAAACATTTCTTTTGCTTCATGACCTAAAACAGGGGTGGGTGCTCTGAGCAGTGGCAAGGGATATTTTTCTTATTTACCAGCTATTCCAGGTCTGCAGTCGGAAAAGAATGAGGCTAAAGGTAGAAGGCATTGCTAGGGAAACTAATTTGAATATTTTCAATTTTAAAAATCCAGTCATTATCTACTGTGAAGACTGTTACATTGGGTTCTTATTCAATGAAAAAGGGGATAACTCCTTTTTTAAAAATATGTTTTCCTTAAATGGAAAAGCCCCTTCCTGAGCTGTTGTGGTGAAAAATTTAAAAAAATAAAATAACCCAGAGATGACGAGAGCCTCTCAGAACATGGCAGAATCCCCCCCATGTCCTCTAGGAACCATAAGTGGACTCAGAAATCCTTTTTTCAGTTAAAAAAAATCTGTGAGACTGGGGTGAACAAGGGTGCTGTGGGGTGTAAAACATGTTTCCCACTCATGAAGAAAACCAGAAGCCACCTTGATTCCCTTCTTTGAATGAATGGCAGAACAGAAATAAAGTAAATATGGATTCCAGTAAAATGAATATCTCAGGATCATATGAAGCCAAATGGATGAAAATACTTTCAGACAAAGTGAGCTTGGAAGAGGGAAATTTGGAAAGCCTGTTAGCCTGTACATCTAGAGGGACAGATACTGTATAATTCATAATTGGATAAGAGTTTCACAACCATGAATCTAACTCCCTTCAATGTAATTTATCTTACTGATGGCTATGTGAGCAGGATCAAATGGGTAAATATGGTTCTTCAGACAACCTTGTCCCATTCTGAGTATTAGCCCAGATTCAGCAACCTTTGAACCCATGGTGTCTCCATCTTAACAAGAATGAACACCAGCTTGTTCCCTATCATCCATTCCAAGTCAACCTCAGACAACTGGTTAAGAATCCTGCTGGCTACCAGATCTTCAAAGATGGAAGAGAAGCAGAGCTGCATTTTATCAGTGTACTAGGGATATCATAGTCCAGCCCCCTGAAATGTCATACAGATATTAAAAACATTGAGGTTACAATAGCATCCTAAGGTCCCAAACATATTCCGCTCCCACTATCCTGTCACTGGCATAAGTCGTCCACTAGGCTGATTCAGGCTGTTTTGAGGCTATTTTTTTCCTCAGGAGCAGTGTTGGAATCCAAATAACAACAGATCCAAATAATCACACACACCCCTAATCAATTGTAGTGGAGAAGCTCCACCTCTCTCCAATAGTGCCAAAAAGGGCAAAGTTTAAAACTGAATAACAAATTCCTTATCCCATCTGTATTTGGTTTCTTTTAGTAAGGTTTGCATCAACTCTGTTCTCGAAGGATTTCACGGCCGGGATCTACTAGTTGTTGTAGGTTTTTCAGACTGTTTGGCCATGTTCTGAAGGTTGTTCTTCCTAATGTTTCGCCAGTCTCTGTGGCCTGCATCTTCAGAGGACAGGAGTCAGCACTCTGTCTTGCATTTACTGCTTCTTCATTTTGGTTGTTCGGCTGGAGTATATAGCATTGAAATGGCACTGAGGCAAATCTGGATCTTCCTGAAGTTGTTTGCCACTATCGGCTTCTTCATGGGGGTACACGATCTTCTCCATCCTCATATATTTCCCTCCATGGTCTTTTTTTAAAATCTGTGCCCCATTAAATTAATGGAATACATGTGTAGTGGGTGTGGGGTTTTCAATCAATCCCTGGAATGGTTCTTTTTAAGATACAGGAATTTGAGTACTTTTCAGTTAGGAAAGGTCTCCTATCTCTAAACTGGATAACTCAACATTGGCTTTTGTTTCTTGACCACGCTGGGTGTGGCAGAAGGCTTGAAGAATATAGCAGGCTTTTGGATTTTATATTTTTCAGTGGCTGAGTGTTGCCTTTTTTGTTTTGATGAGAATTTTATTACCAGATTAGATAATGCCAATTTCAATTAAAGCCACTTAGGTAAATTGCAGTAAATAAAAGCAACCCCTGGGATATCATGTCAAATGGAATGTCAGCATATACTGCACAGAACCTCAAAATGGAGATCCGATGAGTGGAGGCCTGATTTATCAAGGTAGCTCTTCCTGTCCTGTGCTCTACATGATGTGCATGTTTTGAATATCCTATCAGAACAGACGCTCTCCCTTACAACCACACATTTATTTCATTTAAAATTTTCTATCATGTCAGGCATATCACATCTAGAATTCCCTTCCCTATTTAATTTTCACTGTATTTAATTTCAATATGGTGAGCATTTCTTTTTTGTTAATTTTTTTAAAAAATTGTGTTGTTTGTTGTTGGTTCTTTGTTGATAGGTGGGGGGTCAGGGCTTGACTGTTGGTTTGTTCCATTATATTCACACCTGGAGCAGCATTTGTCACTAACTGGGCAGTATAAAAATTCAAGAAATAAAGGAATTTCATAATGAGATCTCCCACCTCATAAACTGGATTCTAGCTACTATTTTTATTATCTATTTATTGACTGTCTACAAGCACAAGAGAAAAGCAGACTGAAGCCATGTGTAATATATCTTATTGTCTGTAGTATTTTAGATTTCCAAGAGATCAGTTGTTTGAGTGCACATGTAAAATGGCGCTTGCACGTAACAACATTTGTCAGGGCAGAGAATTCTTGCCTTTGTTTAAGTTGGTTATAGATTGGGAAGTGAACAATTGGGTTCTCATACTAGATTGAAATAGATTTTAATGCTTACTTTCAAAGGTTGGAAGAAGCAGAATTTAGTCTTGCTGAGTTTGATTATGGTATAATCTTGGTTTATCCGAAGAGAAGAAGCAAAATAATGTAATTTTTGTTGATCCTATTCTGTATCTAGTTATTTATGGATTGAATTAAACCCATATTTACATAGATAAGACTCTAAGAGTCACTGCACATTTTCCATAGAAAGAAAGTGAGATATCTTCTGTTTGGCAGTGTACGGACACCATTAATGTAAATCTATTCTCCTTTTTTCTCTCGACTGTGAATGCAATTCCTTTTTTAGAGTATCCTTACACTATTACTGGTATGTTTATACAGCAAGGGAGAAAAATAAAAACCACCAGTTCTTACACGTTTCCAAGAGAAAGAAGAACTTGAATTTCAAAACTTATTGTTTTAGATTTGATATTGAGAAATAGATACGGGCACAAACCGGAAAACTGGTGGATTGTGATGGTTTGTGGTTCATGGTTAACTACAAACGCTGAATCCTTGAAAAAATAAACCTGGTTTGTGGTTTCTTCTTCCAGTTTGTGCCCCCGGGGGGGGCTACCTGCTCTTGTTGTCTCCTCCTCTGCTGCTGCTACTGCTGCAGGCAAACATTCAGTGGCAGCAGCTGGCTCCTGTCAGGGAAGCCGGGCTTGCTGCCTCTGAGGATGGCCCCCACAGAAGTGACGATGGAGGGGGCAGGACCAAGTAGGCAGAGGCAATAGGGACAGCGGGATGGGGGCAGGAGAACATCCCCTTTTGCCAAAGCAAGGGAAACGCTAAAGGGACAAAAGTTTGGCATTTTGTTTTGCTTCAGCGAAATGCGACCCTTGAAACTGGGTTGTGAAACGAACTACGAACCAATCTGGGTTTTTTTGTTTCGTGGTTCATTTTGTGCCCATCTCTACTGAGAACGTAGATGAGGTACGAGAGCCAGTGTGGGGTAGTGCAGAGAGTGTCAGAAGACCTGAGTTGGTCTGCCTGTGAACCATAACTGTACTCCTTTGAACTTTCTAGGGGGGGGGGAAGCAATATATGAGTGCAGGAATACCAGAAATGCTGTGTATAGATTCTTCAGTTTCCATGCGAAATGATGTTTGTAAAAAACACCTAGGTTGCCTGATATTAATTCCATTCTCCAGACCTTGTCACAGACCATAAACTGTAGTCCTGTGAAAGACTCTTTGCCTTATGTTTTTGATAACCAATAGAAATAACAAATTAATGTTCATTGTTTAAACATTCTCAGAACTTAAACAGAGCTTACAAAGACTTAACAGAATTAAGTCTGATTGTGAGGCTTTGGGGCATTTTAAAATATCTGTTCTATAAGAAAAAAATCACAGGATTAATTTAAGCAGGCTCAGTAAACTGTAAGTTAAGACACTATGTTAACATATTTACATAGTAAATTTGGTGCAGAATATTAAAACAAAAAAACAACAGGTTACTCAGTCTCCATGCTTTCCTATATAGAGTTGGCAGTAGTACTGATGATATGCTCAGCCATCTACTCCATTCATTGATTTTCACATTCACACACTTACCACACACAGCCAAGCCACACCATTGTGTCACACACTCAGTCTTGCTGAAACAATGTATGCCTGAGCTTTAAGTGGTAAAAGAACATTGATACTTGGTCTTAAAATCAGCCACTCTGGCAATATTGAATGTTATACATTCAAGCAGACATGTTCAGCATGTTTAAATGCCAGATCCATGGCATGTTGATCTCGCTGCAGTTGGAGGAAGCTCATTAAAAAAGTCCAGGAAGGTCTGGGGAAAGCAAAAGAAAGCAAAACAGAGTTTTAGTCATCGAAATTGAGTAGTGAAGTGTCCAGAAGTGGAGGGAGGCAAATGCTTGATATGAACATTAGCAAATAGTTTACAGTTGCCTTTCTTCTCTTGCATCATGAGGGGGAAACACATTTTCAAAGCATTTTAGAAATGAGGGAGGATTAATCAAATATTCAGCTGTACCAGCAAAGGGCTTTGGGACATGTATCAATAAGTAAAGTATTAAATAAAATTCGTGTTAACCTCACTAGCAGGATAGCTAAAGGGATTTACCTGGTCATAAATTTTGGCATGTAGATGAAGAATTTTGTATCTGGACATGTGGCTTAGATGGAATAATTTCAGACCACATGATATTAACTCAGGAGCAGCCCGTCTTTTGAGTATTATGAAGTACCAAGCGTAAGCACAACAGGTGCATAAAAAATAAACCACATTCTCCCTCAGAAATGTCTGGTGAGCCTCCTCCTGCTTTTTTTCCCCTCTGAGCGTTGTTCCAGACAGAGCAAGAGTTCTTTCCTTTCCAGTCTCAGCTTGTCTCTGTTAGCTATGAAGGAGCACAGGATTTACCAGGATTTGAATCCAGGCTGATTTTTAAAATGTGTTTTTATAAAAACTCTTCTGCCTCAGGAGAATCTGGCGGTCTTTTTAAAGAATATGTTTGTGGGCTTTTCAAAAATGACTCCTTGCCAGATCTCTCCTTCTGGAGTGAGAGAGAGAGAAAGAAGGAGAGAGAGAGAGAGTTTTATACTTGAGTGAAGCTTAATTGAAACTATTTGGATGCTTCCAAGGGAAGATCATTCTTTTGTCATGTCTGAGATGTTCAATGACATTGTTTGGAAAAATATTATTGTTGCAGGAATAGATCAGATTAGGTTTTTTTGGCAGCAGTTATGCCGTGGCACCCCGTACCTATTATATGACATACCAATTTGTGTACTACATTGAGATCTACTGGTATCTGCTTCCTGCATATTCCTAGGTGCCAGACAGGTGTTTTTCTAATTGCCTGCTTTTTATTCTTGTATAGCTACTGTAAGAGTTTATATATAGGGCACTATATTGTTTGATGTGGATCTTTTGCACACCTTTTCAGAATGTCTGGATCCAGTGCTCTGTGGTCTTTTTCTGTACCTGCGGAGGACATTTTTTTTCTGTATAAAAAGAAAACGTAGACACAATGTACCATTTAATCCTGGATACCTTGACCTCTTTTCCCCAAGCCCGCACTCTCTTTAAATTTGAGGACACTACAGTTTTTATAATCTGGCTCTCAGGGGAGTCTCTGCATAAAATCCTCTCTGAACGGTAAAACATTCAGTAAGATTGACGCTCCTATCTATGTTGCTCATTCCAGCTTTTCTTCCTTCTACCCCTTTCCCAGACTATGTTTTCCTCCCTCCGTTTCATATTCAGATGATATTGTTACAAGACTGTTGTTGTATAGTGTCTTCTGTGTTGCTTTACTATATATATTTTTTTGTTTCTGACTGGATGTAAAGTGACTTCATTGCACATCATCTGGTACATCAGGCTGTTACGTGTGCACAGACAGAACAGGCTTTGAATGGTTCCAGTGTTGGCTTGTTCTTCCCATTTTGTTGTTTCCTATTGCTTTTGGCCAGTGGACTTGTGGTGGATAGGCTTCGAACTGCCTCTGAATGGCTGCTCCTAATTGCCCCTAACTTGCTTGTTCTTCCTGGATTTGGGGAGGAGAGAAAAGCTTACATTACTGGAGATTTTCCTTCCTACCCTTTCCCTTCTTCAAGTAGTGAAATAATGCTGCAGAGTCTATATTAATTTGTGTAGTTCACATAGCAAGACTAATTCTTAGGAAAACACACATATCTCCATCTGTCCTCCCTTCTGATTCAGTCTACTAAATTTCCCAACCTAGATTAGTTTGCTGTTTATATTAGAAGAGTTAATGGGTGCTTCTTTTTTCTAACCAACCCATGATTTTCTCAGCAAATGATCCGGTGTCTCATTTACACAGGATTGGACTCTCTTCTGGACAAATTTTCCATGCCAAGCTGATTGTCTCCTATTGTGGAATCAGGGCCTTCATAGCTTCTTTGCAATTCATTTTACTACAGAAGAAGCCAGGGGACACCTAGCAAGGTGAATGACTGGTTCTCCACGGTCCACCACTGTTCTTTCTGACTGGAAGTTTTGGATTTTTTATAGGTTGCTGCTACTCTGAGCACTACTTGCTACGTAGTTCTCAGAGGCTGCTGTTCTAAAACATGGAGTAGAAGAGCTGCTCTTGAATTTTGTAATGCTCAGTCACAGGAGTCTGACATCAAAAAAGTGGCAAAGATGATGATTGTGGCAGAGAGAAAAGGGAGAGGGGAGAGAGTCAAAGGAATGGTGGAAAGAGAGAATGGATGTGGCAACATAAAAAAGAGAAGGAAGCAATATCATATCTGTCCACTTATTCTTGACCTATACAGTGGTGCCTCGCTTAACGAGCGCACCGTTTGATGATGAATCCGCATAGCGATGCATTTTTTGTGATCGCTAATGCGATCGCATTGCGATGTTTTAGATAGGGAAAACATCGCATTGCGATGATCGGTAAACGTTTCGCTTACCAATCTTCACATTGCGATGTTTTACAAACAGCTGATCAGCTGTTCCAAAATGGCCACCAGGTCAACAAAATGGCCGCCCGCAGCATTTTCGCGCCCTGCCCTCGCTTACCGGGCAGCAAAAATGGCAGCCAGATGGAGGATTCCCCGCATAGCTGTGAGTTTTTCCCCAATAGTAACGCATTAAACGGAGTTTAATGCGTTCCTATGGGTTCCCCCCGCATAGCGACGAATCCGGATAGCGACGTTAATCCTGGAACAGATTAACGTCGCTATGCGGGGCACCACTGTATAGCGTTGGTTCTGTATAGCATTGGAACCAGTGCTATACTAGTGTTGGTACCTATCAGATATTTATCTCAGTAAATTTTCCTGATAGTTAATGACTCTATCAAAATCCAAGATTCTTGATTCTTTTTAGGGAGGCTTCAAAATTGTTCTTCAATCAGCAGTTAGTGATTATATTCTGTAGCAGTTGTATATTTGCTCTTCGAGAAGAACAAAAGGGGTGGTGATAAACTGTGCTATCATTTGTAACACAAAATATTAACACAAAATATTGGCTGATATCTGTAAGTTCCTCTTGTGGAAGGGTGATGATCTCTCCTGCATGGGGAAATTTCTGGTAATTAAATTAAATTATTTATTTATTTTTATTTGATTTATATACTGCCCATCTGGCAGCAAGGCCACTCTGGGCGGTTTACAACAAATAACAAAAAAGCAATAGAGTAACAAAATAGCAAATAGCAACATTAATATATAGCGGTGAAAATCAAAAATCGTAAAGTGAAGTGAGCATAAAATTATAATACAATAAATACAATTAAAAGCGTAGAAAAATAAAAACATGGAGCATGGTGGTGTGATAGAAGTTATATTATTGAGCACTATTGTATCAGAGCATAGTTTGTTCAGGTAAGGCCTGTCTAAATAGCCAGGTTTTTAGTAGCTTTTTGAATGTGCCCAGTAACGGGGCCAGGCGGACTTCAGGTGGAAGAGAATTCCATAACTGTGGAGCTACCGCCGAGAAGGCTCGATTTCTAGTGGTTGTTTCCCAGGCCTCTTTTGGGGTCAGAACTCTCAGCCGCCTTGCCTGCAACGATTTTATAGGATAAGCAGACCTAACTGGAAGGAAGTGCTCGGCCAGATATCGAGGTCCCAAACCGTTTAAGGCCTTATAGGTTAATGCCATCACCCTGAAACTGGTAAGGAAGCAAACAGATAGCCAGTGTAAGGCAGCCTGGCTGGGGGAGATACAGTATGTTGGTACCGTATTTTTCCGTGTATAAAATGACACTTTTTACTTAAATAATTAGACAAAAAATTAAGGGTCATTTTATACATGGAAGGCAGCTGCTTTCCCTGCCTTTTGCGAAGCCACAGGGTAAAGCAGCCATGAAAGGGTGGTAGGAGCGCACCCCTTTGATCCTGAAGCAACCACAAAAGGGCTTCAGAATCAAAGGGGTACAAGTGTGCCACCCTTTCACAGCTGTGTTACCCATTTCCTAAACCCTGCGGGGCTTAGGAAGTGGGTAACACAGCCATGAAAGGGCGGCACACTCGCAAACCTTTGATTCTAAAGCAGCCATGAAAGGGCTTCAGGACCAAAGGGGTGTGATTGTGCAAATTTTCTAATTTGGGGGTTAGAAAAGGGGTGGTCATCTTATACATTGGGTTGTCTTATAAACAGAAAAATACTTTACTTCATACACACACACACACACACACACACACATACACACAGAGTCTGTATATGTATATGTGTATACATATATACCCACACATAACCACACATATACAGTATCTGTCTGTCTGTCTGTCTGTCTGTCTGTCTGTCTGTCTGTCTGTCTATCTATCTGTCTATCTATCTATCTATCTATCTATCTATCTATCTATCTATCTATCTATCTATCTATCTATCTATCTATCTATCTATCTATCTATCTATCTATCTATCTATCTATCTATCTATCTATCTCAGAGCTTTAAGCTTTAAATCAGATGCATGCAGTGTGCATCGGTATTGTCTTTGCTTGTGATTAAATGAAAAGCTTTTCATAAGTAATATTTTGAGTTATTCTACATCTGAGGTTAATTCATAATCTGCCAAATCCTCTTTATCTCCTTCTCCCATGTAAAAAGCATTATATATCTACACAGCTTGCTTACCCATAATGCAGCAAAATACTACAATTCCCCCTCCCCTGTTTGCTGATTATCTTGAGATTCAGATAGGATAGCTTTTTTAAATGGCACTTTCAAACGAACATATTTCCATTCTTTGCAATTTGCGTTAGAACGAGTAGATAAACAATGTAACTCTGTTTATACTACAGTTTGTTATGTACCTTTGCTATGTCAAAGTGTGCTCATTTAATTGTCCAATCTAACAAGGGAAGCTTGCCAATGGAAATGATACATAACCTGATTTTAAAGCCTCTGTTAAAACTAACAGCTCATTATATTTTTCAAATTAGCCTTTGCTGGATTGCTCCCATTACAGGTGGTAGACATAATCACCAAATACTTGCTGTATTAAAGCCTCCTTGGTCATTCAGATTGCGATGGGCAGAATAGCTGATATCTGTGCAGTTGCTGTTCTATGACTTCTCCTACTGTTGTTGCTTTTATTGCTATTGTTAGAGAACTATTCAGCCATGCAGCCCCCTGCCTGCAGTTTGAAGTAATGCCACCTAGGAACCATTTGTCATGTAATAAACTAGAGAGATTAGATTTCTTTGTGACTCCAATGAGGCAGCCATCTGTAGACATGTCACCTTGCTATTTATAAATGCTAATGAATAAGCCAAGCTCTAACAAAATGCTTTGCTTTGGACAAGGATTTCCACACGTTTAATGCAGGAAACTCCCATGGAGTGTGTTATTGCAGCTCTTTTATGAGGCGTCATTTTATGCCTTCCGGCCCATAACAGGGCCACAAGTACATAGTGGCTCTTTTTGTCATAGGTAGCAGTTCAGAAAAATCAAAGCAATCTGTGGGCTGAGGATTCCAAGGAAAAGTTAAAAGCAGCACTGGATGTGGATGATGGGAACCTATTTCCCAAGTGTATTGTTCCTAGGAAGAACAGAGAAGAGTCTTGTAGCATGTTTAAGACCAATAAGTTTGATCTGACATTAATTGGAGTCAGAGGTTGGTTTCCAATTGGTTGCCATTAGAGACGGGGGTATTCATATTCATATACAAATATCCCCCCACAGGTGGAGATAACTGTCCACTCATGATTCCACCGTTGATGCAAGCTCGACGGACCCTTCCTATTGCTCCATTGTCCACAATGGATTAGTCACTCTGCGACCTGGTTAATCCACGGCAGACAATGGAGCTATAGGAAGGCTCTGTCGAGCTTGCGTCAGCGTCAGAATCATGAGTGGACAGTCTAGCCCCATGGGGCCAGACCCTTGTTATCTCTACCTGTGGGGAGATATGAATATCCGCATTCTAATGGCAACCAATTGCCAATTAAACCTCTGGCTTCAATTTTGCACACCATGCATCTGAACAAGTGGATTATAATCCACAAAGGTTAATGTCTTCGGGGGTGTGAAAGAAAGAGTCAGAGAGTTGGAGTGGAGTGTATGTGAGAGAAGTAGTTAGAGTGTGGAGTTTGGGGAATTCTGATATGTGATTAAAGTTAGGAGTGTATTATCAAATAGCAGGAGGTGGGTAATAATAAATTTATCTAAAGAAGATACTCATTAATCAATTTCAATTTCTGTAATCAATAAACAAAAGTCCTATTTAAAAGACCTTGAAGTGTGGACCTGAATCTTCATCTTCCTGAAGTAATGGTGATTTAGTGATCACCTGGTGGCAGCGGGGTAAAGAGGGGATTGTTTGCCTTTGTGTGCTCTGAGTCTTGATGGTCAAGCAAGGGGCACGAGGGTGAACGCCACACCAGTGTTTTGTTTTTGTTTTCAAGAGGATTACTGTTTTAGCTGAAGCTACCAAGGAGTGACCTGTTTTTTCACATAGTCCTTGTGGAAAAAGCATTGTACATAGAAAAAAATATTGTCAATCTCTATACGCTAACGGATACCAAACTGACTGTAGAAATGGCAGTTTTTATGAGGTAGTGAAAGAACACTTTAGTCCCTCTTTATTCATTGTCTGTATTTCCTACTATATATAGCATTAGTAATTTTTCTGAAAGACCTGTGAGACAACTCCAACTTCAGCTGAAGTAGACACTCTCGAAAGCTGCAAAAGACTTCCACAGCAATCTCCCTGGAAATTTCACTGTAGCAAAGCGTTCAAGATATATTGAATTAGAGGCAAGCATTCAAGATACATTGAATTGGTTTAGTCATCATAGATGGTTTGAAGAAGCTGGAAACAAGAATCGGGCTAACAGACCTCCACCTTCACCACCATTGCCATTCCTCACTGATTTTGCTGTGAAGTTCCAGTTTGTTGAAATTGAAGTTCACCAGTATGCCCCAGACAAGAAACTGTGCTGTTGGTTTATGAGGTATAACCTGAAGCTGGTAATGTTTACTCATTAATGGGGAAGACTACTTTAGATAAACCATCATTTGCACACCAAAACCAGTAAACCATGCAAGCAGAACAGAGCCATACACCTAGGTAGAGAGCCTTGAATTATTAGCCATTGTAAGTCTGGTTCTGAATCTCTGTATTATTCAACCAGATTGTGATATGCAATTTTGGGTGTCACCACTTTATTCTGTTAGTCTCCTTATCTTTCCCAACTACATGGAACGCAAGTAGCAAAAACATGGTATTTTCCATTCTGAGGATAGCTATGTATATTGAATTTGATCAGTGCAGGTGGTTGAGAACTTTGTTCACCTCATGGCTGACAAAAATATACCAAAATCCTCATATTTTCCTAATTAGGATGGGAAAAATTTGACTTAAAAAAATTGGCAAAGAAGCCGATTCCATTTTGTATTCTAGCTGGCTTTCTTCCACCTATTATACAGCAAATATTACAGTATAGCCAGTGCTGTTCTCTCTTGTTCCTTAAAGCTCTTCAGTGTCCTGGCACAGCTGTTTTACAAGAAGCTTGCAACAATGACATGTCCAGAGTGATTTGAAGATGGGTCAGAGTCCATTTGGATGCTATTTGCAAGCTGTTTTGAATTAACCTTAGGACACTCTCTCACTCCATTTAAGGCTGGCATATTCTTGTCTTGTGTTGTGGATTCTGATAAACTCTTGGTGAAGACAAAGAAATCTTTTAATATTTCTTTCTGAAACTGGAAAGTATTTATTCACAGCATTCCACTACAAGCCTGGTACTTCTTTTGTTTGCATGCTGTCTTTAAACACAGCTGTTCCCAGAGTGTTGGTAATTGGTTTTTAGGCAGTCTCTTCTCTTTTCCATTTTATTTTATTTTTTTGCTCTGTCAACCATTTCTCTTTGCTACAGCCAGCTATTTATTTTACAACTGTACCTGCTGGTGCCAGGGATTAAATCCCAAATCTTTTGTATCCGTAGTAGTTCCTGTGCCACCAAGCAGAGCAGAGCAATGGCCTAAGCTCTTCTTTCTCCTGCTGCTTCTGAGGGCCTCTGCCGGATTCTTTCCAGCTCAGCCCTTCTCTGGTCCAACCAGGTTCCTACTTTATAGGCATCAAACATGATAAACATATCACACAGGCTACAGAACGGTGTCAGTACAAAGAGTATATTCCTAATATTTCCACCTCAAAGCCCAAGAGAAACTTTGTGTTTCAGAAGCAAGCAATGTGATGGGGCATGGGGAAAGGGTGCCCACAGAGTAGCTAGCAAACTCTTTGTTTGAAGTTTGAGATGGAAGATTCCAACCATGTTACAAGGGATGGTTCTCAAGACTACACTCTCAAGCTTACATTTGCAACCTAAGTCTGAACTCACCTCCAACGAGCAGACTAGGCACAGACATCTGCTTTGATTAATTTTGAGGACTCTTATTTACAATTTTTCTCCTGCTGACCATGGAGGGATGGTGTCCAGCCTGAGGAAGTGGAATTCTCCATGAAAGCTTGCAATTTGATTGATTTTTTAAAAGTGGTTCAATAAAGTTATCATCCTACTCTTGCATTACAGAATTAGTTCATCCAACCCCATCTTCTTTAAATGCAGCCAATGGCCTGCTAACTAGGACATGGCTAACTAGGATATTAAACTAGGATATTAATATTTTCTTGTTAATGAAGCACATTGTTTTAAGTAAAGCAAAATCTCCATGCTAATGCAAGTGCATAAAAAGCAGAAGAAGGGAAGGGAAGAATGCCTTCCTTCCTTCCTTCCTTCCTTCCTTCCTTCCTTCCTTCCTTCCTTCCTTCCTTCCTTCCTTCCTTCCTTCGGACCAATAGTAATTTTTCAGATTTTTCCACAGCTCTACTTGCTTATGCCAGATATTAAACCTTTTGTAACCATTGTAGTTGCTATGCCAGCGAGCAGAGTGATGCTCTAAGCTGTTACAGTGGTGCCTCACTTGACGACGTTAATCCATTCCAGCAAAATCACTGTAGAGAAAAATCGTTGTCAAGTGAGGAAAAAACCCCATTGAAACACATTAAAAACCAGTTAATGTGTTCCAATGGGCTAAATACCTAATCATCCAGTGAAGATCCTCCATAGGGTGGCCATTTTCCGTAAATTAAGTCCTGAAAACAGCGGGGAGCCATTTTGCACAGCGGGCGGCCATTTTGAAAAATGACAATCAGCTGTTTTCTGATAGTCGTAAAGAGAAAAATCGGTTACCAAAGCAGGGAACTGATCATGGTAAAGTGAATTTTTTCCATTAAAACATCGTTTTGCGATCACAAAAGTGATCGCAAAAACATCATCATCAAGTGGATTCGTCATTTAACGAGGTAATCGTTAAGCAGGGCACCACTGTATCCCTTCTCCTGCTACTTCTGAGGGCCCCTGTCTGATTGTTCTCAACTCACGCCTCAGTTCACCAAATCATAAGATTGTGCTATAGAATACTTGTAAACACCTTCCAGGGTCTTATGTGCTGTATTTGGACTCTGTGTTGTGACTATGGTAAAAACGTTGCTGATACCCCAAAGTGCAATCAGAGCAGTAAGATATGGCCAAATGAGACTGGCATTTATCACCCTTTCCAGTTCAACACTTGAAAGCAGTTTTCCCTCATTTACATTGCTTCGGGTCCCACGTCATGCCACAGTAATGTAATTCTGTTTGCTGTTGCAGGAATAGATTGGTTTTGAGCTGACAAGTTTTAGTCCCTCAAGAACTGTTCAGTATGCTATACTCTGTTTTGACGGTAAGATTGCTCAAATAGTTTTGTGCACAAAAGAATATACCCTTTGTCTAGAGTAGGTGAGCAATAGTCTCGTCTCTTAAAGAACGTCTGGTTAATTGGACATGGGTGGTATGCACAAGGTGTGGTGGAGCGATAAGACAGGAGCTTGCAGCATAGAAGGTGAAGGACTTTGCTGTGTGTTCAGCAGTGATAATGTGGTGCATGATCATTTCATTTCTCTTTTCTAAATGTGGGTAGTGTTCTTCAGTAAAACTTGGGGCAGTTTCTCCGCTACCCCCCTCTTCACCGTTCCCATGCCTCTGCAGTTTCTCTCTGTGTAATGTAAATATACTTGAAGTAGAATAAATACAGCAGCCATGAGCGTGTCATTTGTGAAAGGCTGGTTAGAGATAAACTAGGGTAATCTTGCTGAAATGTATTTGTGCTTAAAACACATTTGTTTTGCTGGCTATCTAGCTAAACCTTGGAAACCCCGATTCAAAGTTTAATCTGCCAAAAACACACAGGAGTTTTTCATAGGCTGAATCTGTCACTGACAGCTGGCATTGCTATCAAGGATGTGTCGCTTAAGGCTTTGGAGTCTTTGAACCAAATGTTGGACTAGAGTGTCATATTGTCCCCCCCATAGAGTGCTCTGGTAAAGGTTTTCCTTTAAAGCCCTAGCAGTGCCCAACACAGAGAAAAAGTGCCCTATTCCATTAGTTTTCCGTGTTCCCAGTTTGCAGCAAAATCTATTTCTGCCTGCCTGCACCCTACACAGTTAACTGATTTGTATTTAATAATAATAAAAAAGCTGGTGATGGAATCGTTCTTTTTGCATTGTAACAGGCAAGACATGGGCAATATAGGACTGGCTGGGGAAAATGGCACATCTGTTCTATAGCACTGTGTATTATGATTTTTCTTTTAAAGCTACTACTGAGGCACACCCCTGGTTGTGGGCTTTGGGATGTACATCGTAAGAAGCTCAGCTTTATGTTTTCCCTGCTGCTCCGCAAATAATTCTTCTGGGGGAGTTATTTTGCCCTTCTCCTCCCCCAGCAGCTGGCTCTTGATCACTCTTTTAGGCCACAACTTTGTGATATCATTTCTTATTTACACATCTAGAAACAGAGATCTTTTCAAACGCAATATTGGAAAAAAATGAAATGAATTACAGATCTAAAAGACAAATGTATCTTTGAAGACTCCCATCAAACATTCACATAAACTAATTTTGTAGACAGTTCTGTTTGGTATAAAGGGATGGTGAGCTGTGAAAAGTGCCCACCTACCGCTGAAAGGGTAAATTGAACTACTTACTCCTTGAACAAAACATCAAATTAAATGATTGATCGTTGAAGATGATAAAGAAAAACAGCAAAATCTTTGGTACTGCAGAAAAGTTCTTATTTTCTTCTTACTGATGCTGTATCATTGAATAGCCAAACACACACCACTAAATTGCCTAATTTTTAATCCAGGTCTTTCTGGCCATCCTACTGTTGGCTACAATTAACAAATCTTCTTTATATAGTTCTATACCCTAGAAGTATAGAGCAGGCGTACCCAACATTGGGATTTTTGATGGATTTATGCTATAAGCCAACTGAAACATCATAGATTCTTCACTGGGATTATTAAAATTTCTAGGTATTATATTTCAAATTCATTTATAGGGCTAACATTGGGCTACCTAGTATATATCTAGTTTATAAAAGGAAATTCAGACTCTTCTGTGTTAGGAAGAATAATGCAAACTGATATTATCCCCTGTACAGACAGGCACATGGCTAGTATTTTTAATCAGTAAAACTCATATTAACTTTACTTTTTAAAATGTTGATTTTAACTACTAGACTCTGAGAGCCTTTTCTGGTGCTAGTTAAAAAAAAAAGAGAACACATTTAATTCTTGCACTCAGATTGTAATGTGTTGGGTCTGAGTTCGCCATATTCCTAAATCTTGCTTGCTGGTAGTTTTAAAGTGTGTAATGATTTTTAGATAGGATAAATGCCTCCAAATGTACTCCCAGTATCACAATGCGGTGCTCCACAACCCAACTGCATAGTGCAAACACATGTTGAGTACTCTTTAATACTGTCTAGAAGAGAGATTGTTGCAAGGATCCCAACTTGCTGATATCATACCATCATCTTAGAATTGCAGAGCTGGAACGGACCTGTGGATCATTGAGTTCAGTTCCTGTTAAGGAGGCTTCATGGGGATTTCAATTCCCAGTCGAACTCTGCAGCCAGATACACAAGCCGCTTAAGTATCTAGCAGTTCATGAATATATAAACTGTATTACTATCTCCTTTACGCAGAGCCAGAAGCAGGATCTGAGATGACAATGCTTCAGTGAAGCACAGCCAGTCAAAATATTTGGAAACACTTCAAAGCCCTTTCAAATTCTGCATTGTTATTCATCCAAATAGTCCAATTTACAATTGGTTTGTGACTGTTTCCAAAAATTCAGGGTATACAGTAAGTCTCATATTTGACAATAAAACATAAACATGGTACATTCTGTATGTAAGGTTTATGCCACCACATAGGTTCTCTTTTTCTTCAGCTTATTTTTAAGACTTTACTGTATTTTGAATGGTTGATTGCTCTGGTGGAATTGTTCTGAAAGCATGTCTGTAGCCTTGAGCACCAAGCAACAATAGCACACTTTGCCATACTAGGTTGGTTTAGTTTAATTAGAGTGGTCTAGTTTTCTGTAACTAAAGGCATGCTCCAGGATCCACTGGAAAACTGGCATCCTGCAGAGTCTGAAAAGAGTTTCTAGTAGCTACAACATAGACTTATGTGTCAGTCTTTTTGCATGCACTGGAGACATTTCTAGGCATTCGTAAACCTCTCAAGTGTTGCAAAGTCAAGGCTAGTCACGGTGATCCAGAAATTTACATTCCAGATCAGAGTATGGAAAGTTATTTTTAAAAAGCAATTCAATATGTAATGAGTAAGAAAGCCACAAAAGTAGTTTGCAACAAAACCAACAAAGAGTTTTGAAAAACCTAACAGGTTTTGTTTGGCATAAGTTTCCATGTACTGTATGCTTCTTCACATGAATGAAGCATAGTATCAGTAGGCAGACATTCATATACAGACAGAGAGAAAGAAATGTGAAATGTAATACAAATGCAAAAGATGGTCTTGGACAGTGGCCACCAAGGGTCATTTAACATTCCTTGGGAGATAAGAGGTACAGATCTTAATGGTAGTTGTGCAAAGTCTTTCAGTGGAGGGTGGCAAAGGTATCAAAACCCAAATAAGCAGATTAATCCATGTATGGTAGAGATAGGTCTTTGTCTAAGGCAGAAATAGGCCCTTTGGAAGAGAAAGATGGCTCTATTTTCTGAGAAGGGATGACTTTACACCATTAAAATGCCTTTTTATGCAAACGGGGCCGTGTGTGTGTGCTTCTTGGCTATTATAAAAGGGGATTGCGACTCAAAAAAGGTTGGGTACCACTGGTCTAAGCCAACTGTTATCTGGAGAGGTTGGCCTGTAGAAACACAAAATAGGTACAAAATTCTAGTCAGAGAGGGTGAAGAAAATAGGAATGCATAAAATTTGAAGTGGAGAAAATTATTTGAACTGTTTTTTCTCAGCTTGTAGACTTGTTTACATAGTAGTAGCAGTAGCAGTAGTAGCAGCAGCAGTAGTAGTGGATACCGCACTTTAAGAAGGATGGCAGCAAACTGGAACAATTTCAGAGGAGGGCAATAAGGATGATCATGGGACTGGAAACGAAGCCCTATGAGGAAAGACTGGAAGAACTGGGTATGTTTAGCCTTGAGAAAAGAAGACTGAGGGGAGATACAACAGCACTTTTCAAATATTTGAGAAGTAGTCATACAGAGGAGGGACAGGATCTGTTCTCAATCATCCCAGAGTGCAGGACATGTAATAATGGGATGAAGCCACAAGAAATCAGATTTAGACTGAATATCAGGAAAAACTTCCTAATTGTTAGACAAGTACAACAATGGAACAAATTACCTTGGGAGGTGGTGAGTTCTCCAGTACTGGAGGCATTCTAGATAAAATTAGACAAACAACTGTCAGATTGTCTTTGAATTGGGTTGGACCCGATTGGACTTGATTGACTTATAACTCAATTATTCTATGTTTCTATGAATAATAATGCTTTTCCAAGCTCTGTGGTGGATCATGTACAGTAAGAAATAAGATTAATCAAGATCATACCCCCATTAATATTTAACATGTTGTCGTCCTGGGAAGTACTGACATCTAATTGTGTAATTTTCTACTTATAGCTTTATGAGGAGAGATTAATTATTGGGATGTCAGCTGTTTCATGTTCCACTTCACCTGTCCCCTTGTTTTTCTAGGTCCATGGGGAAGGTGCATGGGAGATGAATGTGGCCCAGGAGGCACCCAGACCCGAGCCATCTGGTGCGCCCATGTGGAAGGATGGACCACGCTGCTTACAAACTGCAAGCAGACGGACAGGCCGGACAACCAACAGAACTGTTTCAGGGTTTGTGATTGGCACAAGGAATTGTATGACTGGCAGTTGGGCCAGTGGAACCAGTGCCAGCCCGTTCTTTCAAGGAATGTTGAAAAGCCCGCGGAGTGCGTCAAGGGGGAAGAGGGGATTCAAAGGAGGGATGTGACTTGTGTCCAAAAAGCAAATGGCGTCATAGCTGAGGATGCCATATGCGAGTACTTTGAGCCAAAACCTCAACTAGAACAGGGATGCCTCATTCCTTGCCGACAGGACTGCATTGTCTCTGAGTTCTCGGCCTGGTCGGAGTGTTCCAAGAGCTGTGGCAAAGGGCTGGCCTATCGGTTTCGCCAGATTGTTGCTCCACCCCGGTATGGGGGCTCGGCCTGTCCTAACCTGACTGATTTTCAGGTTTGCAACTTGCCCTTGTGCTCGACTGAAGAAAGCCTGTACAGCCTGAATGTGGGGCCATGGAGTAGCTGTTCGGTGCCCCACACACGGCACATAAGGCAGGCGAGGAAACGCGGGAAGAACAAAGAAAAGGAAAAAGAGAAGGGCAAAGACAAGGAGAAAGCAATCAGGGATCCAGAGGCCCGGGAGCTCATTAAGAAGAAGAGGAATCGTAACAGACAGAACAGGCAGGAGAACAAATATTGGGACATACAAATTGGATACCAGACAAGGCAGGTGATGTGCACTCACAGGAACGGAAAGACTGTTGCCTTGAGGTAATGCTGTTTTTCTCAACATAATGATCTTTCTTTTTATAAGCAGTTAGGCCTGAAGCAAAAGCAAGCCTTTCTCCCCAGCAATATAATGCATTTTTCTGGAGTCCCTGCTTGACACTTACCTTATCAAAATTGTCTCTGTCAGACATATGATACCTGGACCTGGCTAGACTAAGTAGGTTTTTCTTTCCCGTGACAAACAAGTTGCACCATACAGATCTTGTTTGTGTAAATAAAGTAGAAACCAAGACGCTATTCACTAAAAAGCATGTTTTCTTGAAGGATTTGGGCACATAAATTTCTTTCACACCAAACAAATTATGTTGGAGAACTGATTCTGATTCAGAATCCCCTCCCTTCTGGAAGTGAACTATCCTACTTTATAATGCAGGGAGAAAGGTTCATTGTTTGGGTATAGATAGAAACCAAATGTGGAATAAACGCCCTAGTTGTGGTGATAGTATTATGGATTGTTGACTGACAACGTTATATTATTTCTTTTCTAAAAGGCTCCCAATTGAGTGCAGCTATTATCTTCGCTCTGATTTGACTTAATGATGATGTGACATTATGTAATATCATAATGAAGCTGAACTTGGAGTGGAGACAATGTCTCCTGCCCTAACTCAGGAGTAACCAGTAGCTAGAATGGTGATAAACACTGTCACCGTGCCATGGTAACGATGAAACTGGTAGTGGCCATGGTAAACAGGTTAGGTGGAGTCAAGGCTTTTCTAAAATGTTTGCACATGCACACCACCCAAACCTCTTCTTTTGAGTGACATGCTCTGCAAAGAAGACGACTAAAACAAGTGGAATGTAAATTTTCAATGAGTGTCTTAAATCCCGTAGCTTTCAGTAGGTCTACTGAAGTGTGAGTACATTTGGATCCAACTCTTTGTTTATCACACTGTTTAAACTTACAGATTACTTCTTTGCCTATTCAGTAGTAGTGGAACATCAGGTACTATTCTCATTTTCTGTGTGAAGATACAGAGTCACTTTTATCTAATAGTATCTGAATGTTCAGTCGTCTCCAATTTTTTTCAGTGGAAGCAGAAGATTCAAAGCTTTCCGCCTCTTAAGCTTTTTGGTGATAGCTTTGTAATGCTGCTGAAAAACCCTGTGCAGAATTGCGTTGTATCCACTTGAGTATGTTCATGCTTGTATGTCTTACCCCTCAGTTGAACTAAATGGATAAATACTGATAAGTGGAGAAACTTTGTAGGAACTCATGGGATCAAGAAAAGAGAGCCCAAGAGGAGATAAACATTTAACCTGGGCCCCTTTATATAGCATATTAGTGCATCTTCTGTTTGTAAAACCATATATTTTCCCAAGACGTTAGGCATGTCAGTCTATTTCAATGTGTATAATAACTAGTGATTCTTCTAGTATTGTTATCTTGCCCTCTCCTCCCTCTGCGTCCACCCACCCCTATAGTATAGTAGAAAAAGTGAGCTGCTCTAAGAATTTTTGGACACGGTTGTGAAAAGAAACACAGCACAGTATTTCCAGATTTCGCAATTTGATTTCCTTATGGCTTGTTTGATTATACACACAATTAACTTTTATGTTTAATATAGAGCTTTGTTTGCTCTACTAATTTGTATAAAGCAATTATAATGAAATATTTTTAAATGATGGGTGTGAGGAACCTTCCATTACGCATATGCTGCATTCCTGTCAGCTTATAAACTCCATTATCTGAGAAAGATATTTTGCATGCTGGGTTGGAGTAGACCTTCAGATTAATCACTCATGAATCTGATTTAAGGATTTATGTATTTCTCTCTCTCCTTCCTATAATACTTAACCAATCTTCTTAAACACAGTTATTTGGAAGTCACATGCAGTGTTCAGTTGAACGTCTATTTAAAAAAGCTTAGAGTTACAGTCTTAAATTCTATTATATATTTCTCTGCTCAGCATGTCAAAAGATTGGATTCTTGTCCTTTGTTAAATTTGTTATTTATTTATTTGATTAAACTGCAGCCAGGGTCACTGGAAAGCATTTTTAGAGTGGTCGTTCTATCACTTTTTGAGTTGTAAATACATAACAGTGATTTTGCTGTTTGGTTATAACAACCCATTATTCCCTAGAGTTCTAAACAATGCTTAACAACAATGTACAATATGAATGATGGCAACGAGTCAAAATGGATTACTCATGGTGCTCTCTGTGTTAAGTGCTGAGACACATGTCACCAGAGAAATACAAATGGCCTTTCACCAGAAGTCCCTTAATAAAAGACACATAGCATAGGGCTAAACCAGGGGTGAGGAATATGTAGCCATATCGCTATTGAACTGGAACTGGAACTACTATACACCTTCAGCGTTGGCTACACTGATTCATACTGATGGGAAGTGCAATCTAATATCCATACCCTTGATCACATTCCCTTTAGGACAGGATGTAGATACTTTAAAGAGTTATGCAACAGTATAGAAGAGAGGATTCCAAGAGGTGTAGCGTGCCATGTAAGCTATGTATGCCTGCTGAAATCTCCTCTGCCACACAGCTCTTAAAAGTATGGAAGCTCTGTCCTCCTTTTCATGCGACTAATTGCAAAAATCTGAATGCCATCTAAATGGGGCTAAGGTTAAATAAAATTATCATAGAATTACCAGTGCACCTCTATTTATGGTATTTGTTATTAGGTAATTTAGTTACATCCTGGCTGGATTACTATCACACACTCTATATAGGGCAGCCTTTGGAAAGTGTTTGGAAACCTCAATGGGTCCAAAACGCGGCAGCCAGATTGTTAACTGGAGTTGGTTACTGGGATCACATAACCCCTCCCCCACACCCCATTACAGCAGCTCCATTGATTTTCAATTCATTTCTTGACACAATTCAAAGTGCTGGTTTTAATCTATAAACCACTAAACGGCTTCGGTCCAAGCTATCTCAAAGACCATATCTCCCATTATGAGCCTGCCCAGGTGTTAAGATAATCAGGGGAGGCCTTTCTCTTGGTCCCTTTATGTTTTGTTGCTTCTAAATCTGGGTTAGTATTTTATATTGATTTGGTTTTACTGGTCTTTGACCGTAATCAAGTATTCATTCATTCATTCATTCATTCATTCATTCATTCATTCATTCATTCATTCATTCATTCATTCTGGGTTAGTAATGCTTTTATCTAACATTTTAATATATTAATTATTCTGTACATTGAATAATTTCTTTTTAGTATTTAATATTGTGTTTTTAATTATGTAGGCCACCTGGCGTCCTCTTTTAGGAGAAAAGCAAGGTAAAAATATGTTAAATAAACTAACTAACTAACTAACTAACAATGGTAGGGTTTGGTCTGCATTGTATTGCTGGATTATGTATGTTCCTGAACTCTCTGGCTGTTGGCCCTAAATAAGGTTCTTATTTTTTAAAGTTAGTATCAAAATACTGTTCCTTCATGGGTAAAAATCTGTCCTTCTTAATGCTACTCAGTGGGACACGTTTTGAAAGCTGATAGAAAGTGGAATCATGTTCCTTGTACTCTGCTTATGTGGTAGGCTAACCCTCCAAAAAAACATTTAAAAGAGAAATATTGTCAACAATAAGGGTTGAAACTACAATGAATAGTTCCCCAGACAGCTGTGAAATATAAAACCCCAAAGTCTCTGTAATGTGGAACCCCTTGTCTGTTTCATGAAGAGTTAATGTTCTATAGTTGAACTTTGGCAATATTAGGATATAAGGCATTCTTATTTGTTTAATCCAGCACTATTGTGCTCTTAGTATATATGAGAGTTGAGTTGAATCTCCCCACCCCAATTTAAAGCTGGAAATAACAACTCAGCATTCAATTGTTTTTATTTCTGACATGTACCCGCAGATTCTGTTGGCAGCATTCCCCCTGCTGAATTTAGTTACGTTATTCATTCCAGAACAATGGGAGAATCGGTATGTAATCAAAAGGGAAATCAAGTAGGGGAAAATAAATGTTAACAGCTCCATTGCTCTGGGAATAAAACCAGGGAGTAATGGGGGAAATGCTAAAAAAGTAAAATAATGGCAGGGAAGTCATGCATAAAAAGCCAATGCACAAGCCGGAGAAAATAAAAAAAGTTTCCAGCAGGGGAGTAATATGAGAAGTTGAGGTTTACCTTAGTGCTACCCCAGCATTGTGGGAACTACTGAAATGCCTCTCTGTCTGTATAAGATATACAGCAGTCTGCATATTGGTAGCAACAGTAGTTTAATAGAGCTAGAACATGCAAGGCTGAAGTATTAGGGCATTTAGATGAGTAAGGGTGATGTTATCATCTGTTTCTCCATGTAGGCTTTTCTTTTCCTGTGGTGGCGCTGCGGGTTAAACTGTAGAAGCCTCTGTGCTGCAAGGTCAGAAGACCTGCAGTCGTAAGATTGAATCCACATGATGGAGTAAGCTCCCGTCGCTTGTCCCAGCTCCTGCCAACCTAGCAGTTCGAAAGCATGTAAATGTGAGTAGATAAATAGGTACCACCTCAGTGGGAAGGTCACGGCATTCCGTGTCTAGTTGCACTGGCCACGTGACCACAGACGATTTTCTTCAGACAAACGCTAGCTCTATGGGTTGGAAACGGAGATGAGCACTGCCCCCTAGAGTCGGACACAACTGGACAAATTGTCAAGGGGAACCTTTACCTTTAGCTTATCTCCCTTGTAATACAAACTATTTTGAGTGGCTTTGATGTGTGTTTAAGACCCAGTCGCTGTCCAAAAGATCTAGGAAGCTGGCTGGATAGGTATCTGGCTGGGAGTTTGATTCCCCACTATGACTCCTAGGAGAGTTTTTCCCCTTACTTAAAATTGTTTTAATTATATTGTAATTATGCTTGCTGTAAGCCGCCTAGAGTGGCCTTAAGTGGCTAGATAGGCAGGATAAAAATAAAACAAACAAACAAACAAACAAACAAACAAACAAACAACAACAGCAGCAGCAGCAGCAGCAGCAGCAGCCAACCTGTGTGGCCTTGGGCAAGCTGCATAGCCCCAGAAGTGCCCCCAGAAGAAGGGAATAGTAAACTACTTCTGAGTATTCTATACCCGGAAAACCTGGAAATGATGGCATGTTGCTGCTGCTGCTTCTGTTGCTGTGTTAATTATGGAGAGGAAAGTTGATACAATAAATTTGTGGACAAAGATCAGTCAGTGGTTTTGAATTCCCCTTAAGAGCACAGCTATCGGAACTGCCACAATGAGTGCCTATGCTTCAAAATTTAACATTGCACTTCTGAGTGGAAAGTCACAGGAGACTGAGTTAACACTGATGTGGAAGCCATGGTATGCACTGGTACCATGTGGTTTGGGGATGTTCATACTGCCCAGGAACTTGGAAAGACATGATAGTGCTGCAGCTCCCACATTGCCAGAGTAACCTAAGAGCGTAGCTTCAAGTTAAACTCAAGAAACTTTGGCAGCTTCAGCTATCATAACATACTTTGACATTCAGCATTATTATAACCTTTTTAAAAAGGATATTTTAAGGTCATCCCCTTGTTTGTGATGACTCCTGTGTCCTATTTTTGATCTACTTTTTACTGGACTTTCTGAATCACATAGTTTCTAATACTACTTTGATCATAAAGAAGCAGGACAGAGAATGGGAAAATGATATTTAGCTAAACTTTCCTTTTTTCCTTTCTTTTTCTGAAATGTTACTAATAATTGATGTCTTTCATTTTTTCTGCCTGTGTATCTGTGCTTTGCAACATGCAGACATAATTGCATATGTGAATCCACCGTTATTCAGAGTAAAATTGTTTGAGTTTGTAGCAAACATTTCCCTATTGAATAAGTCTTTACTAGTTTGATGATTCATCTATTTTTGTTAAAGGGACATTACGCAAGCTCAGCATTGTATGTTTCAACAATTGTTTTAAATCTAACGTTAGTCTAGACTAGACTAAATCCATGAAAATGGATGAGATTATTAACCTGCTATGTAAGTCTCATTGATTGCAGTGAGTCTGCCTTATTTAAGACAAGCATTGAATTTAACTTACTTTGTTTTCAGTTGAGATTGATAATCCAAACAGGATACTGATCTATATATTTCAGTGTTTTACCGTATCACTTGATATATGCCAGTATCTGTGACTCCTTTTTTATTTCCAACCCAAAATCTCTTGGTTTTCATTTTAAAAGTAAAAAAGCCATGTGCACCACTAAAAACAGGGTTGGAAGTTAATGTACGTACCGTATTTTATCTCTTGGTAAAGGGTTTAGAGCCAATTTAGGAAGCTGCTACTTAGCAGTAGGCACCACATGAAATATGCCTTGTGTGATACCTCTGTGTGTATCATGTCTCTCTTTCCCCATCAGGAACAGATGTGAAGGTATGTAGAGCTTTGAAGTTAATGCTAGCATGACACTGAGTTTCAGGGGAAAAGACTCACAGTGAAAAAAAATTTGAGCTTGAGGAAAGCAGTCTTTCTTCTGAAGCCAGGTTTCCTTATTCAGACTTTTTGCAACTGCTTTCTTTGTTATTGATAGGTCAGGTCAGGTCAAGAAATATTGAAGAAATGGTATCGAGTGACAGTGATCGCAAATGTGAAAGGTGGCAAATGGGGCAAACTCCCCGCCCCTCCTTATTGCTGAGATGCCCCTAGCTTTTCAAGTAGTGAACAGGATAGCAAAATGGGCTGAGGCCTTTTGAGATACCCATAGTGCTACATCATATCATTCACCATTTCATGTCAGCCTTGAAATAAAGGAATCACCTTCATTTCCGTAGGGGTTTGTGCGCCAACTTTTGATTTTGCAAATGAATCAACTGAAAATGTAATAAACCAAAAATGATCAACTAAAATGTAACAGAGCAGACCTTGGAAGAATCAGTCAAATTGGAATCTGGTAGGTCAAGGCAAGCTGGCTAGATAGCTTAGTGACTCAGGTGCATGGATTTTTGTATAGAAGGGTTGAGCAATGTTCAGTTCTGATTCTCTAAAATGAATTCCTTGATTCAGAATTCTGTAACACTAATGTTTGAATATGCTACAATGGCTAAACATACAAACTGCATAAAAAGAAGACATATCAAAGAATTTGGAAAAGTGGGGAAATTATTTTTATTATTTAAACAAAAAGTGTGCAGAAATAATGTTGTTAAAATACTTGCGAAAAGGAAAGCAAATATTAAAAGAGTAAAAATATGGACTAAGAATAAGATAGAACCTAGGATGAGCAGAGCGTATACAGTGGTGTTTCGATTTACAAACCTAATCCGTTCTGGAAGATGGGCGTAAGTCGAAATGATCGTATGTCAAAGCACCAATTCCCTTAGGAATGCATTGAAGAAAAAAATCACTAGAAAAAAATCACTCAAGACCCATCAGAAATGCAATTAATCCTTTCCAGCCGAGGGGGGGGGGAGAGAAAAGCAAGCAGAGCATGCAAGACAGATTGGAAATGGGGAAAGAGCGATGCAAAAAGCAAGTGAAGCATGCAAAGCAGATCAGAAATGGGGAAAACGCAAAACACCAACAAACAAACCAACCCCCAAGACCCATCGGAAATGGGGGGGGACTAAAAAAAGCAACCAAACCCCACAAGACCCATCGGAAATGGGGGGAACCTAAAAACAAACAAACCCCCCAAGACCCATCACAGCACAGAAACATAAACCCCCAGCCCAAAACTATGCTGCAAAAACACCCAGAATAGTTTTTAAAAAACAGAAAACAGCACCTTACCTTACCAGGCAGCCTCTTCCGATTGCATACTCTCTAATTGCTGGTGCGAAAGAGCTACAAAGAAGGAGCCTCGTTGCCACCTACAGTTAGCAATTTGAATTTCTCACCATTTCCCCCTGCCTTTATCTGTTCATAACCTGAAGCTCCAGCCGCAAGTAGAAGCAAAATTTTGCGGCTGGAGTTGGTCGTAACTCGAAATGGTTGTAAGTAGGGACGTTCGTAAATCGAGGCACCACATATCAAAAGGTTAAGCAAATTTCAAACATAGAATAGTATATTTGGTATAAAATGTAGAGTATGAGTCATGCATACAGATGTCAGGTGTCTTGATATGCAAAAATTGTAATTAAACTCACTTCTGTTTTCATTAAAAATAATTCTACATGTATATCTTTCATAGTAGACACTGTTAGGTTTTGAAGTTGTATTAAAACACACACACACACACACACACACAAAGGCTGTCTAAACCAGCAATACTATTCTCGTCCCAGGTAGTAAGTCTGTGGTGGAGGATGGGATTGCACAGCTGGTCTTGCGAACTGTGACGTGAGTTTGTCTGAAAAGCTCCATTAGACCTTTCTTTAACTGAGATTCCATTCTATGATTTTCATCTTGAAAATCATGCCTATCCTGTTGCTTCTTAAATGAAAGGAAATCTTTGTAATGGGCACTTGCAATTAGCTTCAACAATCCTTGTGATTTGTTTTAAATGAAAGCAAATGACAGAGCAAGACACTGCAGTTAATGAGTTCTTGGCCTTCTTATTCTCATTGCTGCTTGTCATTGTATTTTGCAAAAAGAAAAAAAGTTAAGAAGCTATTAGTGCAATCCTATAAATGTTTACACTGCAGTGATTTGCACTATTTTCAGTGAGACTACTCCCTAATTAGAAAGTTCAGGATTTCAGCCTTGAATTAAAAAGAAATAATGTTTTTGCATGTTTTTGTCCTTTTTTTAATCAAAGAAGAATGCTATTCTGAAAATAAATAGTTTTTAGCAAGTTTCTGTTTTTGCCTTTTGTAAGTACAGCCAGCCTATGTGGCCTTGGGCAAACTGCAGTCCCAGGGCACCCCCAGAAGAAGGGAATGAAAATACCACTTCTGAATAGTCTGTACCTAGAAAACCCTGGAAAGGGCCACCATAAGTCAGAATTGACTTTACGGCACATCATCATCATCATCATCATCATCATCATCATCATCATCATCATCATCATCATCATCATCATCATCATTATTATTATTATTATTATTATTATTATTATTATTATTATTATTATTATTATTATTATTATTATTAACACCAGGCACAGGCAATCAAAATTATAAAAACATTGACTGATATTACGGTATACAGTGGGGTCTTGACTTAAGAACGGCTTGAGTTAAGAACATTTTGACTTAAGAACCACTCTCATAGGAAAATATTGACTTGACTTAAGTACTTAGATTTGAGTTAAGAACTGAAAAAAAAAACACGTTACAGGCAGGGAAGTGCAAAATGTGAACTTTCAGTTAACTGTTGGCCAGTGAAAAGGGTGCCTGTCTGCTTCCTCACTCCTCCCAGTGTTTAGAGAGTGGATTGGGAGACAGTCTTCAGACTGCCTGGTACTGTACTGCCTGGACTGTATTTTCCCTGCCTTCCCTGAACCTTTCTTGACCTAAGAAAAAAAGAAACAAAATATCCCCCTCTAGTGGTCGAAGGCGGAATAGCAGCTTCCCATTAGTTTCTATGGACGGAAAAGAGCAGATACGGATCAAATGGTTCTCAATGCATTCCTATGGGAAATGCAGATTTGACCTGAGAACTTTTTGACTTGAGAACCGCCTTCCAATACGGATTAAGTTCTCAAGTCAAGACCCCACTGTATATCTGATACAAGTTTTAACAAAAACCCAAGTATGTGTTAAATATCGGTGCAGTATGTGTGCTGTTCTTAATATTGCCGTTTTTGTAGCTCTGCTGGTGTTATTTTTGAGATCTGCAACTCTTATAGTAACGTGTGAAATGTCTTGTTACTGTTCCCAAAGCCCCAATGATTGTGGGGACCAATGAAGCATGTTTCATCCACAAGCTAGATGTGTCAATTGTCAGGTCTCTGTATTTCCTTAGTTTTTCTGATTTTTTATTTTCAACTCTGGCATTCTCTAGAATTGCAATGTCAATGATCCAGACATTTCTTCGTTCTGTTACTGCTACATCTGATGTGTTGTGTTCAAGGTGCCTATCATTTTATATCCAGGAACCTTACAAAATCTTTTCATTTTCTGTCACATTCTCTGTCTGATGTTCCCATGGGTTTTTGGAGGCTGGCAAGTTACGGTACATTTTTTTGCATAATGACCAGTGCACTATTTTTGCCACTCTGTCATGTCTAATATTGTGATCTGTTTGTGCAGTCTTTGGACATTCACAGATGAGATGTGACAGATGAGACATGAGCAGCGTTGACATTTGCTTTTTAGCATTAATTCCTTGGATCTTAGCATTCACCACGTTCATTTGGAGTGCTTGTTCTTGTGCAGCAAAATCAAGCCTTTGGTTTCTTTCTTAATGGTCCCCAGTTTTAGCCATACCTATGTTGATTTATGATCATGCTTTCCATCAATATTTCTCAGGTGTTGTCCATGTAGTGGTTTATTTTTCCAGTTGTTTAATTTATTTTCAAATTGTTGTTTCTTACATTGAGCCTTTGTTTCTGTTGTGTTCAAAATATTCTCGATTTTCACTGCCTTAAGTAATTTTTCTCTGCTTGTACTGATATAATCATTTAGACTTTTCCCCTCTCCTCTATTACCTACTGTATTTCCACTAATTCATGGCCTCCATTTTTTGTGGTATTATTATTATTGCACTTTTTCTTATGGAAGCCAAACGCAGTGAGTGTCTTTTTGCCTTTGCATGAAGTACTTCTTCTCATGTAACTCTTAGGCATCTTAGACAAGGAGAATAGGAAGTTGTCTTCTGCTTACTCTAGCCCTTGGCCCATCTACCCCAGTATTGTCAATTCTGATTGGAAATGTCTCCCCGTAGTTTTAAGCAGGATGCTTTCTGAGTCCTACCTGGGGATCCCTGCTGTTTCTAGGCGGTCTCCCATCTGAGCACTTCAAGGCTTCTACTTCTAATTTTCTAAATGAAATGAGAGGTGATGTGTCAAAAGTGATGTGGTGGTTTGAAATGAAGTATGGGGATGTCCTTCTTTTGGTGAAGTATAATTTCCCCTGTAAAGAACCTTGTGGTGCAGTGGTTAAACCACTGTACTGCAGCCAAAACTGCGCTCACGACCTGGGGTTCAATCCCAGGTAGCCGGATCAAGGTTGACTCAGCCTTCTGTCCTTCCGAGGTCAGTAAAATGAGTACCCAGCTTGCTGGTGGGGCAATGTGTAGTCTGCATAATTAACTTGTAAACCGCCCATATAGTGCTTGAAGCGCTATGGGGCCGTATATAAGCAGCATGCTTTGCTTTAATACTGGTATTTCAATAATGTTTTGAAAATTATGGTGTAATGGGTTTAATAAAACTTGTATTTATTCACAAATGAACCCATTTGCTGAGTATTTCAATGCTCTTTTACAGCTTTTGTCAGCAAGAGAAGTTGCCAATCACCTACCAGTCTTGTGTGATTACTAAGGACTGCCAAGTGTCAGAATGGTCTGACTGGAGCCCATGTTCCAAAGCCTGTTTTGATCTGACATCCCCTAAAGGAAATCGTACAAGAACGCGGGCCATAAAGCAATTTCCTATTGGCAGTGAAAACGAGTGTCCAGAGCTGGAAGAAGCTGAGCAGTGTGTATCTCAAGGAGATGGGGTAGCTCCATGTATCACGTAAGTATCAGTCTGTCTCTAAATCTCTGCCATTTTACAGGGTCATGTTATTCTGTCTGTACAAGAGTTGCTACATTGCCCCTCCTTCCTGTGTATCAGAGTAATGTGAGTCGCCCAAGGCTGTTTTTCAAATAAATAAATAATGGGAGGAGAAACCTTGCTTGAATTCCTCCCACGTAATTCTTAGCTGTTTATATTACCAAGTGCTGCAGGACATAGTAGTATTACAGCTTCTGTGTCATGAAAACAACTTTTACCAGGCCTTAATTTGGGTGGTATTTATTAGGAAATATATATTTTTTAAAATTTCTATTGGGACAATCTTAAGAGTTTAATACAGAATAAACAGCTTATCTGAGCCATCTGATATCATTTATTTAGGATGAAAGAAGCTAAATTAATAGGATGGATGGTCAGATAGATGTATGAATACATAGATGCTGGCAAGGAGGGAGTCAGAGAGAGAGAAATAAACAGTGAAATCACCCATTATTGAAAACAGTGACCCCTTTACAAGTGCATTCCAATAACTTTGGGGAGGAAAAAAATGATCCAGCTTGCTTTGAGGTCCAGAGCAGTCTCTTCTGCCTTGGTACCATTTTTCTTTCTCTTCCTCTCTATTAAAACCACTGGCTGGCTTGGCAGCAGTTTGAGAAATGCTCCTGCCACCATTTTCCCCCAGAATGCATCTTGAGACACTGTCATATAACTCAGTAAATGTCATAAAATCGAGTGAGCTGCTACCAAGAAGGCATTCACACTCCCCCTCCCCATTTATCTATTGTCTTCTAAAGAAAAAATGGATCCCTTTGTGTGTCACTTGTTTTCTGCCGCACAATCTGACAGAAAAGAGAATCTCATTATTATCACTATTGTTTTTGAGGACACCAAATATTCTGTCATTATATATGAGTAGCCTTTGTGAGTACAAGCATTCAAAGGGCAGATCCAGGTGTCGTATGTTAGCAATAATGGGGAAAGAACGGGTTTGTTAGCAGCGATTATATTTTTGAATGGAATTGGACTACCATGACATTATCATTATGCAGGCATCTAAAATACAACACCACGTACTCTAGATCAGTGGACCCCGTCCTTGGGCCTCCAGATGTTCTTGGACTGCAATTCCCAGAAGCCTTCACCACCACTTCTGCTAGCCAGGATTTCTGGGAGTTGAAGTCTAAAAACGTCTGGAGGCCCAAGGTTGGGGACTACTGCTCTAGATCAGTGGTTCTTAATCTTTGTTACTCGGATGTTTTTGAACTGCAACTCCCAGAAACCCCAGCCAGCACAGTTGGTGGTGAAGGCTTCTGGGAGTTGCAGTCCAAAACTCCTGAGTAACCCAAGGTTAAGAACCAGTGCTCTAGATGACTGGATTCCCAGTATTCCTGGACTGCCACTCCCAGAAGCCTTCACCACTGGCTGTGCTGGCAGGGGCTTCTGAGACTTGCAGTCTAAGAATGTGTGGGTCACACAAGGTTGGGAACCACTATCCTAGATGAAATCAGTCCAGAGTACTCAGCATTGTGTCTCTCATACAGCTGTTGGGAAGAAGGACATGAGGATGATACCTGCTTGCTCACATCACAGCAGCTCACCCAACAGTAAGAGAAGGCCCACAAATGAGAATCAACAGCTAGTTTTTATCCTATTGGATGCCAACAGTAACTAGCTTCAGGGACTAAATATGTCCTACATAACAAGAATGAAATCCTGATTGTTTTATATTGGGGAAGATCTCTGCCTTGTTCTCAAAGTCTTTGCAAGCTGATCTCCTTGTCAACTCATGGGTGATACAGATCTCTTTTGGGAGTGTACCAGTGTGCTTGTTAAACAAGGGCAGTATTTCCCGCAGAAAATCGCAGGCTTTGATGTACCCTGTGCACAGAGGGATGAAAGAGCCTGATCTATAGACAAGGCTGATAAATATTCCTTATGCATCTTGGTACCTTCAGCAACTGGTCAGTGGGGGTTGTGGAATCTAAACATAGCAATAAATAAACCAGCCCTGCTTAGAGCACACATTATGTGGGAGCTGGATATTTAGATCCAAGGGATTTCTTTAAATTCCAACTCCTAATTAAGATTAAATATGATTACATCAATATAAGGAACTGCCTGGACCTTCCCATCTTTTTTGCTTCTTTTTATCTGAATTGCTGTGGGATGAAACTAACAATCCACTGAAATCCACTGAAATTCTGTGCATCTATACAGAAGTAAGTCCCACTGTATTCAATAGGACTAAGTCCCAGGTAAGTATGGCTAGGGATAGCAGCTTCAAAGACACTGTTTTTTCAAATATTTTGATATGCATGTCTTTAATTCTGGTAGCTTTTTCTTGAGAGTCAGAGGAAAAGAAGCCCATTATTCTCCTTCTCCTATGGCCTGTAGTATTCCATTGATGCCCTCTGAAAGGATTTGTCGAATAGAATGTCTTGGGACATTTGTACAATTGACTGATATTTTAACTTAGTGTTACAGATCTTGTTTCTCTGTGTAATGGCTTGACTGGGAAGCTCACAGCTTCTCAGCGTTCATCACTGCTAATCAGAAGGGGCATACCAACCCAGAGAAACCATCATGTTTCCCAGAGAGCCATCCATCATTTTGACAAAACAAAAGAAGGAGGAGAGACAGAGGGAGGATGTTTAGGGGAGAAGTATTTAATAATAATACAATCTTTGAACTGAAGTGTTTAAAGATAGAAAGTGTAGTTATACAAAACAAACGTTGATATTCTATATGAACAGGATAGGGTTGACTCAAGACATTTGATAAAATAAGAAATTTCTCATTATCCCCACTTCCGAATCAAAATGCATGATACCCAAAGCCAACCAAGTTTTTTTCCTACATTTTGCAGAAAAATCGCACTGGATGCCACATGGCATGCACGTCTATTATCATCAACATTGCGCCAATTGTGGAAGTAGCTTGGCTAGCACTTCCCCACCTCTCTGCACAGCCAGCCACTCTGGCAAGAAGGCGGGCTGAAGAGTCTCCCTATTCAGCTGTTGAGCGGTCAGCTGTGCGGGGAGGTGGGGAAGCGCTGGCCAGGCTACTTCCGTGTTTGGCATGATGTTGACAATGAGAGAAGTGCGCACTGTGCGGCGACTCGTGAGTGGACCAGCTAGTTCTGTGTGGGAGGGAATAGACCTCCATGGCACCTGTGGTATTTGTATCTCCAGGAATACAGTGGTGCCTTGCTTAACGATTGCCCCGCTCAATGACAAAATCGCTTGACGATTAGGTTTTTGCGATCGCTTTTGCAATCACAAAACAATGTTTTAAATGGGGTTTTTTTTGCTTTACGACGATCAAAACAGCTGATAATTGGGTTTCAAAATGCTTAAAATGCTCCCCGCTGTGTTTTTGGACGGATTCCTCGCTTGAATAACTGCTCTTGAATATCTTTATTTTCATTGTATTGTTTATCTTCAGAATATGACCAAGGCAAGAAACATTAGGTGATGTTGGTTCTGATGTCAAATCAAATAATTTCATTGTGTGTTTAAGCAGCTAGTTTGTCAGCTGACAATTTATTTATTTATTTATTTATTTATTTATTTATTTATTTATTTATTTATTTATTTATTTATTTATTTATTTATTTATTTATTTATTTATTGCTTCAGGTATGGCTGGAGAACCACAGAGTGGACAGAGTGTCGCATTGACCCTTTGCTTAGCCAGCAGGACAAACGGCGAGGGAATCAAACTGCCCTCTGTGGAGGCGGCATCCAGACCCGGGAGGTATATTGTGTCCACGCTAATGAAAATCTCCTCTCCTATTTGAATACTCTCAAGGAAAAAGAAGGTATGTTATGAATCAGCAACATGCATTATTATTAAAGCTAAACCTTCTGCTTTTTGACTATGTAGTATATTTCTCATTTTTGTGGCATTCATGGAAAAATGATGTGACAAAGAAAATGAGATACCATTCAGTAAGTCCCTTGTTTAGATCTCAACTCTGCCATGAGCTCTCCATGTTGGCCTTAGGCAAACCACTTTGCCAGTCTCAGTTTTCCATCTACAAAATGCAGGATAATGACTTACCTCCTGGTTATTATAAGGATTTAAACTAGATAATGCATTGAAGAACTTTGGCCAGTTGAAAGTGCTCTGCTGATGTGAACCAGCGGTACTATTATCTTGGAATCAGGGGTGATTTCTCAACAGGAATTTAAGGTTTCATGACTCAGTGCTTAATAGTCACCTGCTTTGTGTGTGTGTGTGTGTGTGTGTGTGTGTGTGTGTGAGAGAGAGAGAGAGAGAGAGAGCTGCCCAGAGCAGACATTGCTCTCAGCACCTGCCACCTGGGATCTTTGAGCCAGAGATGCTGAGATCTAAGCATGGAAAATTAAACCGAACAACCATGCGCTGTGCCATTGGGCTCTCTTATTTGTTTGGTCTCAAGCAATGTAACCATGAATAAAGTTTTGGTATCCACTAGAGCACTGGTTCTTAACCTTGGGTTACTCAGGTGTTTTTGGACTGCAACTCCCAGAAGCCTTCACCACCAGCTGTCCTGACTGGGGTTTCTGGGATTTGCAGTTCAAAAGCATCCGAGTAACAAAGGTTAAGAACCACTGCACTAGTGGATCTGTGAGGCATCAGGGAACAAAAGTTTCAAATTCCAGGTGTCGCTGGGATCAATGGTATCATGATTTATATCACTGCCTGATGCACTGCAGCTTTGAATGCTCCCAATTCTTTTAAATTTTTGTGAGGAAAATGCTTTTTCGTTTCAATTAGTGTACATAGTTTTCAGTAGCTCCACCTCTGTTAATTCCAACCACTCAGTCTTTTATTGTATAACCTAAAACTCTCAAATGCCACCCTTTTCTTCCCATGTATCATTCTCTCACATTAACACATTTGATTCTCTTCTCGCTCTTTTTATACCATCCACAGTTTAGGTTGCATCTAAATTTTACTATACGTGATGAAACTGCCATGGAGAGACATGTTATGTCCAAGGGGGCTTTTTTAAAAAAAGATGGCTCTACCATTTGGCAAAAATAGGTGGGCTGGGTGTGGCAACAGGGTGATGGAGGACTACGTTTAACATGTGGTTTGGCTCATATCCCCAAGTTAGCCTGTTGACATCAAATGTAGTGAAAATATGTTGTCTGGTTACACTTGTTGCAGTCAGATGCAATGCTGTATTTCAATTTATCTTCAAATACTTGAAAAGTCGTCTAGACCCTAGAACCATGTAGGGTTTTAAGCCTGGTGAGGACAGGGTATGTACTTAAAACACATACCTAATGCCCCCTCCCCCAAAGTCAACTGGACCTGTGCACATGGCTGAAATCCTGTTGCATAGTTATGCCTGTGTAACTTAAAGTTGCACAAGCCATTGTAAAATTTGCACCAAGGCAAGAGGTCTTATTCAGAACCCAGTTCTCCAGACACAGTTGTGTGGTCAATTGGACAGCTGGTTGTGTGGCACTGCCCAGTCTGTGCACAGTTGATTGTGTGATCATATGCATGGTTAGTTGTGGAGTTAATTGCAGCAACAACAACAACAACAACAAAAAGTATAAGTATAAGTATAATAATAAGTATAATAAAAATAATAAAAATAATAATAATAGTTGAAAATAAAGAACTGGAAAAACTAACAAAGTACAGAGGCCTGGCAATTGAAACATCTCACCTCTAGAAGAAGCACATTTTAGTGGTCCCTGTAGTCATTGGGGCTTTGGGAACAATATCAAGAAATTTCACGCAGTACTATAAGCAGTTGCAGATCTCAGAAATCACACCATCTGAGCTACAGTATCAGGACCAGCATATGTTGTGTGTCATTATTTAACAGATACTTAGGTTTTGGTTAAAACTTGTATCTGTTATATAATACCAGTCAATGTTTTTATAATTTTGATTGACTGTGCCTGGAGTTTTTGAATAATAATAAACAAACAGCTGCAGAGCTGAAAGGAATCCTGTGGATCATTGAGTCCAGCCCCTATCAAGGAGGCACAGGAGGGAACTGGACTCTCAGCTTCTGGCTCTACAGCTAGAGATCTAAACCACGGAGCTATCCAGCACCTCTTCAGATCTTCACATTACATGCAGAAAGGTCTGGTTGACTTCTGGAGAGGGAGGGATGTTGGGAGTGGAACTTACTTTTATCTGTACATCCCCACTGTATTTAAAACCCCACGTGGTTTCCAAACAGGTCTTACATTGTTATTGAGATGAGAAATGTAAAATGACCACAGCCCCTTGACAACTTGTCCTTATGCAGTAATTCCACAACTGACTCAAAACGTTTTGTCACCTGTCAGAAAATACGAAATGAGAATTCTCCTGTCCTCCTGTGCTCCAAGTACAGAACCAGACTGGACTGGCAGTTGAGTGTTACTTCAGCACTGGCAGTGGTGTAGGGTCCTCCATGACACCCGAGGGCAGCAGGCTAGTTTAGGGAGTGCAGGGCAGGCTATGTGGCACAGCCAGCCCTGTCTTTCAAGAAATGGAAATGGCCAGAGGACTCTGGAGCAATGGCGTGGGCTGCAGCTGCCCACGGGCAACTGCTGCCTGAGGCAATTGCCTCACTCTGCCTGGTTGTAAGTCTGGCACCAACAGGTCCCATAAATTTCAATGTGGAGAGAGAATGTTTCTGCAGTTTTGAAACAGTGCAAGTGAAGTAATCATATGATCTAATACAACGGTACATCCTGACATTAAAATGATTAACAAAACACAGATAGTAGTAAATTTCTCTGGCCCACACTTCAGAATGACCTGAAAAACCTGCAGTATGTTCCACCATTAGGCTGTTCCTATTGATCTTAACAAAAATAAATATGCAGCTACATACTCCAGGAACAGAGGTGTTCTTGACTTGTTTTACTTTAAGGTACATAATTGATTAGAAAATTATGTGTGATGCACAGAAGCGTAACTTGGGAAGACAATTGGCTGACTGCCAATTTCATTCTAGTCATATGGAACAAAGAAGTGTGGTTCTTGCTAAATCTGCCATGTGTGATGCATACGGTCTATCCAATAATGAAGGAATTACATAATTTGCTTAACACATAGTCCGCCTATCCTGTTGCCCAGATGTGGAGCTGAAAGACAATCAAGGAAGTGTACCTCTGCTCCAGCAGCCTCAGGTCCTGTGCCTCTTCTTGCACTGCTATTGAGACTGGCCATGCAACGGGTTGTGTGATAGGAAGCCTGCCAGAGCAGCGGAAGATATGTTTATATGATTTCCCTTCTGCTTTGTATTCATGCAGTAAGAGGTTCGCCAGAACACTTAAGAACCTAAAACCTTTGGTCACTGACTGGGAAAAAATGGAAACGTTTGTGCCACTAAAACAGATGACAATAACTCTTATCCAAATAAGTCTATTGGGGAATCAGAATTGCAATAATTTGTGTTGTCTTTATATGTATATATAAAACTCCCTATGAAATTCCGCATGCATAACTTCATAGTAGCCAAGTGAAATAGGATTTGAGCAGCCTATGCTTCCCCCTCCCCCAAGTGTGATAGTTAAAGTCAAGCCTATTGGGCATTTAATCTCTGTAGACACCAAGAAGCAGACTGAAATATAACCAATTATTGGACGCATTCACAGAGGAACACTTTATTTCCCTAGTGCTTCAAGTAATAAAAAGAGAAAGACTGCATTTTACAAATATGTTGGGAGCACGAAGCCATCACATGATAGAGTTATAGTAGGATTCATATGGATTATGAGAAGGAGAAATGGTACTTCTGTAAATAGGTGGCGGAAAAATTGGGGAGTGGCAATAATAAAAAAGGAAAACCTAGCACCACGGCCACCAGGAATCCCATCCTCACAGCATAAACTCTATTTCAAAGCAGCTAATCCCATTTTCAGCTGAATTAGAACCTTCCGTTCTTTTGTATTCATGGCAGTCTTTATCCGTGTTATTTCAGAAAGTCAGTCACAGAGCACATCGAAGGCTAGTGCTGCACCACTTCTATCCATCACATTTGAAATAACAGGTATGTAATTGAGGCCTTAAACTTGCAGTTACCATGAAACAAGTCTAGGGATTCACTCTCCTTTTGAGAGAGCTGTATAGGGCACATACAGGTTAACAAAACCCTGTGGCTTCTCAACCTGTAGACTTTCACTTCTAAAAGTTCAAAGTGTTAAAAAGAATGATAAAAAAGGCATAATAATTACACTTCAGTACTGATGGACCAATGTGGATAAATTAGGAGTTCCTGTCTCATATTCTTTTGTGACTACATTTAGTAGTGCACTGAGACCAATGACTGCTGTGCTTTATTTCTTGCACCCTAGAAACTATTCTTACTCAACGCTTCCTACTATTTAAAAACCCGAATTCAGGAGGCAAGGGAACACTTTCAAGTGGTTGTTCTTTGGTTCCTAGAGCAAAGGAGTTGTGTTGCAGGTGAAAATCCTGTCTTTATTCAGGTAGTTCCTGTTATCAGATGTGCATTTGCTGTTACAGTTTGATTCCTCCCTTATCTGTTAAGGCAGTTGTTTCCCTTCCTATAATATCAGATTCAAGCAGGCGAGCCCTACTGTTAGGCAGTGTGGAGTGGCTGCTTCAAGCAACACCAGTTGAGACTTGGTTGCAAGTTGCTGAAAGAGAAAACTGTACATGACTTCCCATTGCATGCCCTAAGCTAGGTTGCTGCCTTCAGGCAGAGTAGAAGATACTGTCCCACTACCAGTGTTTTGAAGAAGGAGTCAATTGTCAGTCTTGTGATCATTTGTACCTGAAATGGAAGTGAGAACCAGCTTGGTGCTTGCCTCAGGCAGTAAAACATTTTAGGCTGACTTTGGGCAAGAAGGCACATCGCAGAGATGGGGACTCAAGTTGTGGGAATTGCTGTCAAGTTGGACTTAAAGTGACCCAACTTGGACTCAAGTCGAGATTTTTTTTTCAATGACTCAGACTCAACTTGATACTCAGAACTCACCCATCCTTCTTTTTTTTCTGGGCAAAAAACCCCCCTTGTTTTTAATAGGGACTTGGGCTTGGGGCTTCGTATCAAAGACTTGGACTCAAACTTGGGACGTGGACCTAAAGACTTGCCAAAATCCTTGGCTCTTAGTGATGTACGATGACAAAGAGTTTCAGCAAAGCTTCATTCTGTGAAAACCAATGAAATATGACTACAGTGGAATGGACTGTGTCAGGGAGTGGAGGACCTTCCTTGATCAGTGTTTTTAAACAAGTGACATGGCCCACCTGTCAAGAGGTGCTTTAGCTGTCAATTTCCTGCTTTAGCAGATGGTTGGACTTGATCAGCCTTGAGGTCCTTTCTAGCTCAATAGTTTTATGATTATATATATATATATATATATATATATTAATCTCTCTCTCCATCCCTCAGCATCCAAACCCGTGGACTGGAAACTGTGCACAGGCCCTACTCCTAGCACAACTCAATTGTGTCATATCCCGTGTCCCATAGAGTGTGAGGTATCAGCCTGGTCAGCCTGGGGGCCATGTACATTTGAAAGCTGTGATGACCAACAAGCCAAAAAGGGTAGGTACATTTCCTATTTTTTAAAATAGACAATTATTTTTACTATATGCTTAACTAAAGGAATTTAATGTTTTGAGCGATCAGTGGAGTGAACAGATTAAGTTGAGACTTCTGAAGAACAGTGGGTACTTCTTTTTAATGTAGCCAGGGTTGATTGTGAGTGTGCCTTTGACCATCATATACATAGAAATGTTCTTCTAGTCTCCCAGAGTCTTGGGGGCAGGTAGAATTCACACCTTACAAGGTCTACAATGTAGCCCTTTTGCAACATTGTCCTTTAATGCTTCCTCCAAATTTCAGCTGCCAGTCATGTATAGTATTTTTTTAAAAAAAGCAGACAAAAAACACCTGGGGCAAAATGTGACGGTTCAAGATTAACCTCAGGCTGATTGGACACAAATACGGGATGCTCAGTTTTTTGGAAAACCGAACTAGGGTTTATTGGAACATCAAATAAAGAAGTATCAACATTAAACTTGTCATTGTTCTTTTCTCTCGTCGCCAACGGGTCAAACGAGGGTGTCCATAAATCTTGTAAAAAAGGGGTTGTAACTTGGATCATACCAGGGTCCTTTAGAGAAAGGAGTAGTCTCACCCTGGTCCTTAGTGTCAATGTCCACCTCAATCAGGGGTAATGTCTCTTCATCTCCCCTCTCATGATCGGAGAGGTCGGTTCCCTCTGCATAGGGGTCCCAAGGTCTGGTAAATACCTCCTCCGGCGAGCCTCCTCCAGATGCCATGCTCTTCTTTGCTGTTCCTCCCTCTCCACTGCTTCCTTCTCTTCCCTCAAGCATCTCTGCCACTCTCTGGCTTCGGATTCCCCCCAATAAGACGGTTTAGGAGGCAAACCCCTTCTTCGCCTGTAATCAGCCTCCTCTCGAGGCACTCTTACTTTTTCACATCTCCCTGTCCAAGGATCCTCGACCCATATTAATTCCCAATCCCCGGTATGTTGTCTCGTTCCCCTTTTATATCCCCATGTCCCGCCTCTACCAACGGTTGCTCCTTCACCCTTGTTCCCGCCTTTTCTAGTCCTGTCTGAGTGGCCACCGACAGTCTCATCAAACCCTGTTCCAAGTCACAGGTGTCTATTCCCTGGTGCCTGACCACGACGCGGGGAGCTGTAGATTCCGTTTGGGTCTCCTTTTCTTTCTTAAAGGAGGACGACACTCCGGCGAGCACTTCTATAGCCTCGCCTCGGGTCTCACACAAAAGTTTTCCCTACAAATTTTTACCACTGGGTACTTTTTTGTCTCAGCCGATGCTTTGGAAGCTATGCATACATATAAAAAGGGGCTTCCATGTTATTTTTCAATGAACCATGATGATGGGTAGCAGAAGTGATGTGCTCTGGTTATAATTCAGTTGGCGTTCAGGATTGAGGGTCATTGGAATTCTGTTGGATTAAAGAAATTTGAGAAATGTTTGTCTGCTTGGGTGTTTTTGTATTTATCTTTTTAAAGTTTTTTCTCTATTATTTCTCTTCATTTTGGTTGTGCTTTTCTGTTTGAAAAAATTAATAATTTTTATATAAAAATTTTAAAAATGTGAAAAGAAATGGAAAAAGTGTTAATCCAATTCTAACCCTAACTCTTGCCCTCTTGATGACCCTCAATACACTGGAATTCCCATGAAGTTCAGAAAAAAAATTATTTTAATCCATGTGGATTAATGTTAAAGAGGAGTTGTATGGCTCAACAACACTGGAAGTTTTGAAGACTTTAGACTAAAATGTATCCTGCATCCCATTATACAGACAAAAAAAGCAGAAAAAAACTTTGTAGAATATATGTCCTCCAGCCATAGTTTATGTCAGAATTTAAACAGTATTGTTGGCTCTTGAGACCATGTTGTTGCTGACTGCACAGTTTCAAATACAGTGGGGTCTCTACTTAAGAACGTCCCTACTTAAGAACAATCCAACTTAAGAACAGCTCCATTTGCTAAATTTAGCTTCTACTTGAGAACAGAAATCCAAGATAAGAACAGGAAAAAAAAACTTTCCTGCTCTTTTTTTAACCTTAGGTCATCTTAGGTTAAAAAAAAATTCTCCCCCTAGTGGTAGAGTACATATTAACCAGCTTTGCATTAGTTCCTATGGGAACTAATGCTTCAATGTACGAACGCACCTCTACATAACAAAAAACAGCCAGAACGGATTAAATGGTTTTCAGTGCATTCCTATGGGAAATGCAGATTCAACTTAAGAACGTTTCAACTTAAGAACACCATTCCAAAACGGATTAAGTTCTTAAGTAGAGGTTCCACTGTAGTTTCTATGGACGGAAAAGAGCAGATACGGATTAAATGGTTTTCAATGCATTCCTACGGGAAATGCAGATTCAACATAAGAACTTTTCAACTTGAGAACCACCTTCCAATATGGATTAAGTTCTTAAGTAGAGACCCCACTATAGTGGGACATATACACTACTGGTAGTGGTGATACTTTTTGCTGTTACAGAACGAAATGTTTCAGCTTTGTAAAGATGTCTACCTCTCTAAATAATACTTTAAATGTGACTTGTTAGATGCCATTGACGCTATGGTTCTCAGTGTTAATTTTGATTCCCCCCCCCCCGTGAATTATATCACATAAACCTAATCTTGAGTTAATCTAGTCTTTTTGCATTGGTATTCAGTATATTTTGTTAAGCTTGTTAATTTTTTGTTTGTTTTTGCAGGGGGTGGGGTGGGTGGGTAGTATAGCCACTCATGTTGCTTGGTTTTGCTTTGTGGACTGTATGATTGCATGATTGCCTATATCAGTCCTTTGGAGCAGTTGAGGGGTGAGCTATCCTGATCACATTAAAGGAGACATCTTCAGTGGGGCAAGTGTGATTATTTGGCATTATTTCCTTCAGGCTAATATTCCTAGGGTTGACAAACCTGTAAATAATATTTTTTTAAAATATTATTAGTATATCTCTACTTCATAGAGTCATAGAATAATCGAGTTGGAAGGGGCCTGATACAGCCATCGCGTCCAACCCCTTGCTCAGTGCAGGAATCCAAATCAAAGCAGATCTGACAGATGTTTGTCCAATTTTCTCTTGAATGCCTCCAGCACTGGCTCACTCTCCACCTCTTGAGGTAATTGGTTCCATTGCTGTACTACTGTAATAGCTGTGACATTTTTCCTGATATTCAGCCAGAAACTGGCTTACTTTAGCTTGTGCCCATTATCCTGTATCTTGCTCTCTGAGATGATAGAGAACAGATCTTGCCCGTCTATATGAATAGTTTTCAAATATTTGAAAAATGCTATTATCTCTCCCCTCAGTTTGCTCTTCTCAAGGCTAAACATGCCCAGTTCTTTCAGTCTTTCCTTGGTTTTTAACCCCCAATCATCCTTATTGCCCTCCTCTTCCAGTGGCAACTCAGAGTAGCCGTGTCTTTTCATTTCAGAGCTGAGGAGACCACTTATGTCTCACCTTACTTTGTAGGCCGGCAGAGGTATTTTTGCCAACAAGTGTTCTGAACTGAAGGAGACTCCCCCTGCACCACTGCCTGTGCTTTTATCTTCTGAATTTTCTTTGGTTATCTTGACTTTCCTCAGCAGCTTTTTCCAATACTGTACAGGAAGGAAGAAAAGCTGCTTGCATCCCAGACTGCTGGAATGTGTGTTGGAAACATGAATGAGGTAGTGAGGTCCTGTTACCTACTGTCCAGTGTGCCCACTGCCTTGTTTGTGCCTCTAGTGCATTTTATTGTCACCCACCCAGGGCATACCCCTCAGCATCCAAGGCTGAGCTGGTTTCTCACAGCTTTGGAGCATTGCTTTTGGATCAGTTCTTAGGCCATGCTTCTCTCTCTCTCTGTCTCTCTCTCTCTCTCTCTCTCTCTGTCCGTGTGTCTCTTTTGGAAGACAGCGAAATACATGCACACACATATATACAGAATGATCTAAGGAGATTGAAAACAGCTCAAGCTGTTAGACATAGCATCCAGTTCAGGTCTAGGTCACTTTGTAAACTGAACAAATAAAGGGGGCCAGCGGGGGAGAGGGCAGAGATAATGGGAGAGGTGGTGGGAAGTGCTGTGGGGAGAAATATACCTAATTTGATCCTCTGCTGTCTGGACACTTCCCCAGGGATAATTAAACATCTCCTGTGTGAAGGACAGCAATGATTTCAGCTGGTTAGAGACGCCAGGCTGCAGTGTAGAAAACTTTGTGTTTCTGGGTCCCTTCTTCCATGGCCACTTGTGGTCTTAATTGCAAAATATATAACCCATTAAACATGTTTAATAAAATTGTGTGCAATAATGTGCACAAAGAAAACTGCAGTGGTGCTTTGGAGCTCAATAGAGACCAGTGAAGAAAACAAGGCAAGTCAGTATTTCATGAACAAAACTATTTTCCAGAGAAAGTCACTGTCACTCACGAAGATACATCCTGGTGGATAGAGATGAGCACAAACTGAACTATGAAGCAAAAAAGTCACCCATGTACCCAAAATCCAGATCTCTCATGCCAGCACCAGCTTCACCCATAATATTTTCCTTTCCCTTTCTATTCCTCTTCTGTGTACTGGAGGATGGAGAAGACTCGAGTCCTTGAGTTTCCTTCCCAGAGCTTCAAAGTCTGATGTAATATCTTCATAGTTCTTCTCAGCTGAGTCATTTGTTCCCACACAGATGAGAAGAAAGGGATATGCATCTGTGGGTTTTATGAGAGATCACAATCCTTCTCTTACACTCCAGGGTGACAGCATACTGTATCTGGTCAATCTGTGGAGCTTCTCAGCATATTTCAGTTTCAATCCCACACAATAGGGAGTCTCCTACAGCTACTGTACTCTTCTTTTCTTCTTTTTGCTTGGCTGAGCTTCAGCTTCCCTCACGTCCTCCTGTAGGGTCTCCTGTATGTCTTCCTTGTATGATGTCTCGTGGATTCCTCTTCAAGGAATCTGAAAGCAGTTTTGCAGTTCCACTGGTGAAGAATGTCATCTTCTTTTGATCCCGGCTGTGACTGTTTTCCACTGTGAGTGATGCTTCCTCCACTATGTTTATTCTCTCCTCAGCATTCTCCTCTTTCACTTTGTCTTGCTGTTTCTTCCACCTTGAGGGAGGCACTGGAGGGGATTAATCCAGGTCACTTCCTGGTGTTAATGTAAGACACTCCCCAATCTTCCCATGTCTGCTTTGTCTCTTTTTTTTTTCTTTTTGTCTCTTCCTCCCATAGACCTTTTCAGGGTGAATTTGATTTAAATCAAATTGAATTAAATCACAATTTAAAATTTTAAAATAGAATTTTTTTGAGGATGTAATTTTAAAAATCATGTTTAAAATTTAAATCATGATTTTTTTTAAAAAATCATTCATTTTGATCCATTCTAGACCCTTTTCTTACTACCCTCCCCGATCAATCTCCTCTTTGCTATCCCTGATTGCTTGCTCTGGTCGATCACTCCCTGAGGGTCTACCTCAGTTTTATTCCCCTCCTGGAGCTCTGTTAGGAGCCAACAAACAAAAAAAGATGGCAAAAGCAGTGACATCGGCATGAAGGTTTTTGGGTCTGTGGATCCTTTACCAGGCTGTAAAATATCAATCACTTGTGTCTTTTCCCAAATTTTCAGAATCCTGAGAGAGGCAAGACAATTGTTAATGAGATTAAGGAGCCACTTTTTGGTTACTGTGCCAAAATATTTTGCTAATTTACAAAGAGAACAAGGTGAAAACTCTTATTCCTTGTATCTACAAGCATGCATAATAGAAGGAGGTATGGAAGTGAGAGCTGGACCATAAAGAAAGCAGACCGCCGAAGAACTGATGCCTTTGAATTGTGGTGCTGGAGGAGGCTCTTGAGAGTCCCCTGGACTGCAAGGAGAACAAACGTATCAATTCTAAAGGAAATCAACCCTGAGTGCTCACTGGAAGGCCACTTTATCCAAAACCTTACAAGGCATGCCCTGGTTGGGTGAAAGAGAAAGAAAGATGGCATTTCTTCCTTTCCCTTTTCTGAATTGTTCCCCTTTAATTTCATGATTTCTCCTATGTTTGCAGTTATAAGAAAAATTCATATGGTTGTTGTGGGTTTTTCGGGCTCTTTGGCCGTGTTCTGAAGGTTGTTCTTCCTAATGTTTCGCCAGTCTCTGTGGCCGGCATCTTCAGATGTTAGCCCCAGGTTATGTTTCATTCATTCAGTTCAGGAGTCTTTCAAGAATATGAAGCTTTTGGAACCAATGAGTCCCTACTGTTCCCTAATCCGCAATATTCTGCAATCATTATTAGCTTTTCCCTCTTTCCTAGTCTTCGTACGCTACTTGAATATCTCTAAATGCCTACCTATATTCTTCCTTTACCTATATTGTTATTTCCATTATCTTTCATTGATGTGTACAGTACATATACTTACAAACATCTTTAACAATCCCTTGTTCTCTCATGATCTGGCTTTCTTCTGATTCCCTTACCTCTCTCATTAGTATTTCCTGTTTCTGTTTCTCTTCTATTATACCACTTGCTTCTTATTCATTTTCTTTCAAGTGGAACTGTGTTTTTAATGGGACCACGTTTTGACTCAGACCTGCCTCAGAAAGTGGTAGATATACTTATGAAACGAGAGCTGAGCTTGGAATACATTCTGAACTGTAAATTGAACCATCTGTAAATGGAGGTTGGTTGGTCGGTCATCAGAAACATATCTGGTTACATATTCTCTTCAGAGGTGTGGAAGAAGAATCTAGAAAACAAAGGTGATGTATATTACATAGTGTTTGAAAAAGTATGATAATTACAATTATGGTGGCGTAAGTCCGGCTGCATGAATTTAGATGGGAAATTGTCATGAGTTAAGACATTTGAAGTTATATTTTTTGTTGTTGTTCATGCAACTAGTGTGTGCCAGGAAATGTAACTACTACTCTTTTAATTAGTGGCAGTTCCCAGCTGAGATGTATGCTGATGCACTTAAGCCAGTAGGGCTAAGTAAAAGGAATAAGCATTTTAAAATAAAAATCAAACATTTGACAATTCTTACATCAGTGGATTGTCTTTTTCTCAGATTGTTATGTATTTTTATACAGTTGCAAAGTTGGTACTTGAATATACTTAAATATTAACTAGATCTCTTTTTCCCACCTTCAGGGAATTCTCTATTCTCATTTTGTTCTGTTTTATGATTGGTTTTCTATTTTATTATTTTTAAAATACTGTACCATTAACCAATTGGAAGACCTGTAGGCATCAAAGAAAATGGGCTAAAAATACTAAGCAAACAAAGCTTGATGATAAAATGACCTCTAATATTCCCTGTTCACTCTCTAGCAACATTTAAACAGCTCTCAATTTGCATTAAAAATCTTCTCACTCTCCCGACTCCTTTCACTGTGCTTTCATCTGATGAGCTGAGACTGAAGAGTTCAGCTCATTAGTCACATCTTTCACTGTAATTTTGCACTAGAAGTACCCACAAGAATGTGAGTTGAGTAAAGCAGTGAGACAGGTTTGCTACACAATGTATGCTTGATTTTTTAAGGGGCATTACAGTATTAAAAGTTGACACAAAACAAACCACTTACAAACAAATGTCATTGGTCCTCAAAATGGTTTCAGCCTGAGGGTTGAATGGGTTTCAGCTGAAACAACACATTTTATCTCCAACCCCAGGTCAAACTACATGACCTGCTCACCAGCATGTTAGTCTTCTAGTGCTGTGTTTTTCTCAGAGCTGTATTCCTTGAAATGAAACTACATTTGCCTTCTGGTAAGCAATAAGAAAACAAAAGAAACTAATTCACAAGGTGTGGAGGTGAAAATAACTCATGTTTGGACAAGTAGATTTCTTTTGCCACTTAAAAAAGTCTACATCTAAAGGCAAAGTTGAGCATTTTGTGTAGTTTGACCATTGGTGGAAACCTTGAGTTCTGTCTTCAAATCAGCAAGACTTTTAAAGAGCTCTTGGTCACTCTCCCTGTAGGGTTATTCTATATGACTATGATTTTTAGATGGATAATCCTGCCATTTGTGCTTTTTCTGGTATTCTTTTTTATCTCAATATTTTTTTCATTATGAACCTTGATAGTTTTCTTAGTTTTTCTCAGAAATAAATAGAGTAACATTTTCAGCCATCTGCACTGGCCACATTCAATATGTATTCTTGGTTATGGAGAGGATTGTGTTGCACCTGATTATTACATAAATGAGGTTTAAGTCTTCACTTTTTTTTCATCCTCACAAGTGAGAATGAAAAATTCCAAGAGTTTTCTGACCTCTGGGTGAGATTCAGTCTTGTACAGAAGTGCAATGTTTTTCTGTGGCTGGCACTTTTTGACAGGACATCCTTTTGTTGTTAAAATTCATGGATGTTTGTTCTATCCTTCCAAACAACCTTATTCAGTCAAGTCAATTACAGTGGTGCCCCGCTTAATAATTACCCAGTTTAACAATGAAATCGCTTCACAATGTGTTTTTTGCAATCGCTATTGCGATTGCAAAACGATGATTGAATGGGTTTTTTTTCGTTTCACAATTATCGGTTCCCTGCTTCGGGAACCGATTTTTTGCTTTACTACAATCAGAAAACAGCTGATCGTCAGGTTTCAAAATGGCCGCCCGCTGTTCAAAATGGCTCCCCACTGTGCTTAGGATAGATTCCTCGCATTACAGGCACCAGAAAATGGCCGGCCTATGGAGGATCTTCACTGGACACTGAGGTATTTCGCCCATTGGAACACATTGAATGGTTTTCAATGCATTTCAATTGGCTTTTTACTTTCACTTGACAACAATTTCATTCTACAGTGATTTCGCTAGAACGGATTAACGTAGTCAAGCAAGGCACCGCTGTATAGTAACTTGTTTCAAGGTTTTCTTGGTATCCAGTACCCCAAAGTGGTTTATCACTCTCTTCTTCTGGGAGTATCTTGGCCACCCAGGTATCCTTGCTGCAGAGATATTAAAGATGAGGAGTCTGTCACAGAGAAAATGTGATGGTAACACTAACCTTATACAAGCACTACTGATACGGTCCAAAACACAGAAACAGAAACCCAGAAAATGAAGAGCTAAAACATTCTAAGCCTGGTGGCTGAACAGACAAATGTCCATGAGGCAGTTTCACTTTCTTCCACATTGGAGTTTTTAATTTTTTTTCTGAGAAATTCAGGTTTTGTTGGCATTTTTAAAAAATCTCAAGTTGAAAATTTGGATAACTCCTTACAAGAAAGCAGTAACAAACCAAAAGAATTTTTCATCTACTCCTGCCAGGTTCACACAAGGTAATCTTTCTGAACAACAGAATGTCTTTCTTAAGCACCCCTCCTCTTGCAGTGCAATCTGTTAAGGAGCAAGATGATTTTAAGGGGAACGCCCAGTCAGTAAAAGGATTTCAGGCCATTTGAGCATTGCCTAATTGTACTGATGTTTGTCCTAGAATATGCATATGAATCCTGAAGCTTGGTTATAACACGATTAGTGTAATAGTTCAAGCGTCTGATCTTCTGGAGTGATGCTGCTCATTGCCAAATGCCAAATGCTAATCATGAATTCAGACAGAATGCACCTCCCCTTTCATTTTCCAGCCTGGTTGAGATAAAGATGGATCCTTTGATACAGAGGTACCACAACACAACATCCTTTGTGCTTGCATTAATGATTGATTAGCTGATTCTCTCCCGGGTAATAACGTACTGACTTGTAATTTGACAAATATCCTCTGTGATCATCATACATCATTTATATTAGCATTTTTCCCTCCTGTCTTTCTGCTTCAGAAAATACTTACAGCGTATATGTAGCAATCTAAACAAAAACAAAAACAGAAGTTAGAAACAATCCTGTCTGTAGTGAAAGAAAGAAAGAAAGAAAGAAAGAAAGAAAGAAAGAAAGAAAGAAAGAAAGAAAGAAAGAAAGAAAGAAAGAAAGAAAGAAAGAAATTGCCTAATTGTACTCTACAGTGGTCTCCAACCTTGGGCCTCCAGATGTTCTTGGACTACATCCCCCAGAAGCCTTCAGCACCCCCTCTGCTGGCCAGGATTTCTGGGAGTTGAAGTCCAAGAACATATGGAGGCCCACGGTTGAGGACCACTGCGAGTCCAGAACACAGAGTTCTGACTCCTGTCCTCTGAAGATGCCAGCTACAGAGGCTGGCAAAACATTAGGAAGAACAACATTCAGAACACGGCCAAACAGCCTGAAAAACCTACAACCTCCATCAGATCCCAGCTGTGAAAGCCTTCAAGAATACAAAGAAAGAAATTGTTAAAAATAATTACACGGGAAGAATCATAGACTATCCCCGTATAATAATCTAACTTTTTTTAAAAAGATGGGGATAATCACAGACTGGTAGCTGAATAGCTCAGTGTTTTAGGTAGCTGGCTGCAGAGCCAGAGATTGACAGTTCAATTCTCCATTGTGCCTCCGAGAGGAACAGCCAGCCTATGTGGCCTTGGGCAAGCTGCACAGCCCCAGAAATGACCCCAGAAGAAGAGAATGTGTATTCTCTATCTTGATGCCCTGGAAATGGTCATCATAAGTCAGATTTGACTTGACAGCATGCAATTATAATTATTGTTAATAACAGACTAAAAATAAACAAACTTGCACATGGACTATCCAAGTTAAATACTGAAATAGAAACATTTTAAGGAGTGAGTACACAGGGAGCAATGAAAAAGCTAGAGTTATCACCTGGAACAGAAAGTCTGTAGCTATGTGTGGCCACTAAAAAAATACTGAAATACATCCTGCCCAGATGCACTGTACAGTGGGGTCTTGACTTGAGAACTTAATCCGTATTGGAAGGCGGTTCTCAAGTCAAAAAGTCTGTAAGTCAAGTCTCCATTGACCTACAGTGCATTGAAAACCGATTAATCCTGTAACAGGCCGTTTTTGTTCCATTTTGGTTTTTTTCTGGTCTGTAAGTCAAATCTCAGTCTGCAATTCAAACCTAAATTTTGCGGCCAGAGAAGTCTGTAACTCAAAAAGTCTGTAAGTCAAGCCGTCTGTAAGTCAAGGGTCCACTGTAAATTGGTTGTCAACAGGCTGTCCAAAAGCAACACAGGTAGTTCTCATAGCATGGCCATGGTCATACAGGAGAAGACAGCCCTCCAGCTACTCTGGCCTTAAATTACTTAATAGTAGCGCCTTGAATTAAGCTGAGAAACTGGATCAGCAGCCATTGCATTTGGAGCAGCAATGGGGTAGTAATCACCTGCCCATGGTCAGGATTTTTTTTCAATGGACCATTTGTTTATTAATACATTAGCTGCTTAAGGTAGGGTGCATCACAGTGACCCATACACATGGTCGTCATGGTCCATTTGGCTTCTTCAGGAAGGGGCTACAGTTAGTAAGCTAGACTAAGCTGGCAAAGGTGCTCTTGGTCATAGGCGCCATCTGAAAAAACCCAATGGCAAAACTAAATGAAGAAACAGTCCCAGATTCTGGGGCTGCTTTTCCTGAAGGAATGCAACCCCAACTAAAACTGGGTGAAGACAAGTTCTCTAATGTACATATTTACAGACTAGAAGTGTGACATTCTTCCTTGGATTCAGTTCAGGGCATATAAAACCTTTCACTGATTTCCAGGCATTGCTTCTGAACATCCACAACCACCTTGTGTAATTTCTGTAGAAACACACAGAAAGTAGAGAAGGAGCTGTGTATGTGTGACAAACCCAGACCTACTGGGATCTGCCACACGTTAACTAAGCTGCCACCAACCATTCCCTATAAGAAGTCACACAGACCAGGGATGGATTTTTAACCAATAAAAGAATAAGGTTTATTTAAAACAACACACAGGGAAAATAAAATGATCAGGTGAATAAGATATAGTAACGTGGCTTAGTTTCACTCATACATGCATACAGTTTGGTTCACACAGAACACTTAACTTGAAGCACAGACCCTGAACCTATCAGTTCTGGCTAACCAACAGACACCTGAACCTATCAGGTTGGTACTCTGACACACAGTAGTACCCTGTCTGACACACAGACTCCCACACCAGCTTCTTCTTCCCAGCTGCTGCTTCGTCACATCCCAGCGTCTCCTGAACTTCACCACACAGGCTTCACATATATATACAGTACAGCCCCTCCTCCTGATGTCCCGCCTTCCACTCCCCATAGGCTGGAACTTTCCCTCCAAACCCATGACAGACAGGTAACATCAGTGCTGTATGTAACACCTCCCCTCTTTATAAGTTGTTTTGTAGGGGGAAAGCTAAGGTGCTTTTCACCAAAAAACAACCTGGATAAAACACACAACAACAGTTATACATACCATATCATACTTACTTATACTTACATTCTAAGTTAACCATATCAATTAGGCATTTAAACATTTACCATATACATTACATCAAGTTACCTTTATTCATACAAACCAAATTCAAAAACCAGGTACATTTAACTTTTTGTCATCAATATATATACATAGTCCATGTTTCTTTCGCCGTCTTCATTCTTCAGGTCTTCTTGACAAGGCGTCAGCAACACAGTTCACTGACCCTCTGACCACCTTCACTTCAAAGTCATAGTCCTGTAGGTTTAAAGCCCACCTCATAAGTTTGCTATTGTGGGTTTTCATTGTCTTTAACCATTGCAGTGGTGAATGGTCAGTGCACAGAACAAAATGTCTTCCCCAGATGTAAGGCTTGGCCTTCTGGATCGCGTAGACTATGGCCAAACACTCCTTCTCCACGGTTGCCAAATGTCTCTCACCTTTTTGAAGTTTCCTACTCAGGTAGGACACTGGATGCTGGTCACCATTCTCATCCTCCTGGCACAGAACTGCTCCTACCCCGCTGTTAGACGCATCGGTGTAGATGATGAACTCCCGGTCGAAGTCTGGAGCCCGCAGCACTGGATAGTTGATGAGCGCCTGCTTCAACCTCTGGAACGCCTCCTCACAGTCGCTGGTCCACGGGATGCGGTCATCAGCCTTCTTCCTCGTCAGATCGGTCAGCGGAGCCGCAATCTCGCTAAACCTCGGGATGAACTTTCTGTAGTAGCCCACCAACCCAAGAAATGATTTGACTTTTTTCTTGGTGTTGGGTCTGGGCCAATCACGAACTGCTTCTATTTTGGCCTCCAGGGGTTTTATCACTCCTCCCCCTACCATGTGACCCAAGTATTTTCTTTCTGGGATACCCAGCTGCAGTTTGTTCTCTCTGCAGAGCCTAGGCCAAAGCACTCCCTCCCCTGGATTAAAGTGCCTCTCCCCGGCTTTCTGGTCATCCCAAACTTTCTTTTTGACCTTTTGAGCTTGCAGGGTCTCTGCTGCTAGCTCTAGGTTTCTCTTTAGGTCATTCATCAAGGTGTCTATGTATGTCACAACGTCTTGTGGGTCATCCTGGGTGATCTGCTCCCAATTTTGTTTGATCAAATCAAGGGGCCCTTTCACCCTTCTCCCAAATAAAAGTTCAAATGGACTGAACCCGGTACTGGCTTGTGGCACTGATCGATACGCAAACAAAAGGGATTGCAGCTTCTGGTCCCAATTGTTTGGATTCTCTGCCAAGTAAGCCCTAATCATGCGCATTAGAGTCCCATTGAACTTCTCAGTTAACCCATTACTTTCAGGATGATAGGCAGTGGTTTCCTTGTGCTTAATTCCACAGATTTGCCATAAGCGTTTCATGAGCTTTGATGTGAACGATGCGCCCAAATCTGTGATTATTTCTGAGGCAAATCCCATCCTGGACATATACCCCACCAAGGCATCTGCCACTGTGTTAGTTTCAATGTTAGTCAAGGGTATGGCTTCAGGGTACCTCGTGGCATGGTCCACAATGGTGAGAATGAACCTGTTCCCCCTCTTTGTGGCCTTGGGCAAAGGTCCCACAATATCCACCCCTATGCATTTGAACGGAGTGTCAATCACAGGCAAAGGGCACAACTTTGCTTTGGTCCTGTCACGGCTATTCCCCTGCCTTTGACACACATCACATTGTTTACAGAACTCCCTGATCTGCTTCCCTATGTCAGGCCAGTAAAAATTCTGTGTGATTCTCTGCTGTGTTTTGTTCACCCCTAAGTGTGCAGCAAACATGTCAGAGTGCCCCCTTTGTAAGATCATGGGGCGATACTTTTCAGGTACCACTAGCTGACTTCGGATCCCATCTCCCCCTTTTGAGATATTCCTCAGGGTCTCTCTATACAAAATCCCCTTTTTCTCTAGAAATCTCACTGGGGTTTCAGGTGTTAGCTGGGCGTCAGTCACCTGTTCAAAACACTTTTGGAGAGTGGCGTCTGCCTTTTGCTCTTGTCCAAATCTGCTGTCTGTGGTTAAGGTTTCCACCACAGCTTCTGAACTCCCCCCACCTGCTTCCGTCTCTGGCTCATCATTACCCCCCTGAACTGTCCCCGTGGTGGCTTGTGAACGTGTAATCACTAGCACCCGTTTCACATGTTCAGCCAGGTCATTTCCCACGAGCACGGCTGCTGGCAGAGTCGATGAAATCGCTAGCCGCCAAACTCCCCTCCAGCCTTGAAAGTTCACAGGTACCTCCGCGACTGGCAGTGAGATTACCTGCCCCTCAATCCCTGCCACCTTCATGCTCTCATTTGGGATTACATACTCCCTAGGAATAATATCTGGATGGCACAGGGTCACCTGGGAACAAGTGTCCCGCAGCCCCCTATACTGACGGTCAAGTATTCCTACGTCCACCCCTGCTGTCTCAAACAACTGAGAATCTGTTCTCACCAGCAGGCAGCGCCTGACCTCTACAAGAGGACCATTTTCCTCAGCCTGATCAGCAGATGTAGCTGTTCCAGATTGAGTAGCCATGGCAACAGGCTCCCTCAGTGACAATGAGCCTTGCTCTTTCTGGACACAGAACACAGCTTTTGGCTTGGTTCCACTCGAATCCTGAGGCACCATTCCTTTTAGCTGCTTTAATTTCTCACACTCTGAGATTAGATGGCCCTTTCCCTGACAGAAATAACATTTTCTGGTGTATTTTGAGTCTTTCTCATCTTGTTTTGGTTTTCCCTCCAAAATCTGAGGTCTTGGTTTCATGTCTGAGGGCTTCCCTTCACCATGGGCCCCTCCCCCTTGCTGGCTTTTCCCTGGTCCCTGAGAGTACTTGCTGTAGGTTTCTTTGGGTTTTCCTACAGATTTCTCCTCACCTAAGGGCTTTCTTATCTGGTAAATAAAATCTGCAATCTCGGCTGCTTCTGCCACAGATTTCGGTTTCCTTTCCCTCACCTGGAATTTCAGTTCCCCATGCAGGACTGAATAGAACTGTTCCAGCGCTATCAAATCTTTAAGCTGCTGAAAGGTCTCTGTCCCCTCCTGAGATAGCCATTTCTCAAGCAGCCTCACCAATTGAGCCCCCACTTGGGTAAAAGTCTGCTCTGGTTTCTTTGTGAGGGACCTGAATCTTTGCCTCAGCTGTTCCGCATTTATCCCATGTCTTGCAAACACCAGTTTTTTAAACTCTGCAAAATCTCTCATCAGTTCCTGTGGCATCTCTGAATAAACCTCAGCCAGGCTACCACTGATTAAAGATCGCATGATGGTCATCTTCTCAGTTTCCCTCACTGAGAAGTCCACAAACGCTCTTTCCACTAAGGAAAAGAACACCTCAGGACAATCTCCCTTGTGGTACACAGGGAATTTCTTCAGGTCAGCCTTAGACAATTGGCCTCCCTCAGAATCCCTATTGTTATTATTGTTCTGGTTCATCAGTTCCAATTTTCTTAATTCAAACGCCATTTTCTCTCTCTCCAATCTTTCTTCTCTTTCCATTTTCTCTAATTCAAATTGTCTTTGCCTCTCCCTTTCCCTTTCCTGTTTCTCTTCCTTTTCCATTTCCAATCGTCTTTGTTTCTCCCTTTCCCTTTCCTCCATTTCCCTCACCCTCAGTTCATGCTGTTGGGCTAGGAGCAATTTTCTGAGTTCTGGGTTCTGTTCTCCCGTGCTGTCACCCTGCACTGAGCCAAATTCATCCTCAGAACCTTGGTCAACCTGGGGGTCTTTCACTTCACCCATTTCTGCCATTTGGCTTCGAGTCAAGGGCATAATCCCCCCTCAGAACAGGCTGCTTTAAAAAGTCAAGCCTCAAAATAAAACGACCACTTTTTTTTTTCTCTTTTGCCTCAGAACCAGCTTTCCCTATAGATTGCTGCTGTCCTTCAGCACTACTTGCAACTGTAGCGAGTTAGAGTCTACCCCCCTCTGCTGGGCCTCTCAGCAGACAAGCTAGCTCACTGCTATTTCACAGTTTTGCCTCAGCTTTTTTCCCGCCAAAAACAGGCTGCCTCAGAGCACCCTAATCTAGTCTCCCCAGTTGGCACGTTCTTCTACTAGCGCACCTCCCCGTGAGGTACACCTAGAAGATTACCTACGCGCCTCAGATTGTCCCTGACTAGACCCCCCTTGCTCTGGGCACACTTGCCAAGGCTTTGCTGGACCGCTGGACAACTGGACCAGTCGTATCCCACACGCTGGACACCAATCAATGTGACAAACCCAGACCTACTGGGATCTGCCACACGTTAACTAAGCTGCCACCAACCATTCCCTATAAGAAGTCACACAGACCAGGGATGGATTTTTAACCAATAAAAGAATAAGGTTTATTTAAAACAACACACAGGGAAAATAAAATGATCAGGTGAATAAGATATAGTAACGTGGCTTAGTTTCACTCATACATGCATACAGTTTGGTTCACACAGAACCCTTAACTTGAAGCACAGACCCTGAACCTATCAGTTCTGGCTAACCAACAGACACCTGAACCTATCAGGTTGGTACTCTGACACACAGTAGTACCCTGTCTGACACACAGACTCCCACACCAGCTTCTTCTTCCCAGCTGCTGCTTCGTCACATCCCAGCGTCTCCTGAACTTCACCACACAGGCTTCACATATATATACAGTACAGCCCCTCCTCCTGATGTCCCGCCTTCCACTCCCCATAGGATGGAACTTTCCCTCCAAACCCATGACAGACAGGTAACATCAGTGCTGTATGTAACAGTATGGATCATTGTACTGATAGTACCAAATCTCAGATACGAGTGGATTGTCTCTTTTAGTGATTTCAAGCCAATGTTAAACAGAATTGAAGCTATGCAGAACCTTGTAGGATGCTGTGAACAATGGATACTATACTGAGCATTGATCCATTGCTACCACCTTACAAAACAACCATTCAGAAGGGATTGGAAACATGATATGTCAAAACAATAATAATTGTGTGCTGTAAAGCTGGTTTTGACTTATGATTGATTGATTTTATGATAGTAAACCCAAAAGGGTTTTAGTATTCCCTTCTTCTGGAGACACTTTTGGGATTGTCTAGCTTGCCCAAAGCCACACAGTCTGGCTCTTCAGGGATGCACAGCATGGAACTGAACTTCAAACATCTGGCTCCACATCCAGATACGTAACTTACAGAGCTCACATAATTTGTTGCTTCAGGTAAGTTAATTACCTGACTAGAATCCTATTGACCATCATTGGAGCACAATGCTGTGTAGCTCTACTTCATCTCTGTTGTGCAGGAAGAGATTGTGGAGCATACCCATTGGCAATAACTGTGCTCTTCATTATGCAAAGAGGTACAAGATACTTACTGGTGCACGCGCCATTACTGGTCAGCTCACACCTTGGCAAGTTACAATTGCAAAGCAACGGAAGAGGATTCTACTTATGAAATCTTAAGGGAGCAATTATGGAAAACAAATGTTGATAGCTTTGTATAGGAAATATATCACAGTGCTCATTTAATTGAAAATGTAGATTAATATTGTTCATGTTTCTAACGTTTAAGGATTTAAACTAAGAAAACGTCGCATCACAAATGAACCAACAGGGGGAACTGGCAACTGCCCTCATCTGGTTGAAGCCATCCCATGTGAAGAACCTTCTTGCTATGACTGGAGAATAGTACGATTGGAAGAGTGCATTCCTGACAATGAGAAGGAATGTGGGCCTGGTACACAGATCCCCCAAGTGGTCTGCATCAACAGTGATGGTACGTTGATTTGCCAATTTCCTATGACTTCTCATTCATTTATTTAGTGATGTTGGTTTTCCCCAGGAAAAAAAAAATGTAAAAGGCTCTGCCCATTGAGTTCTTAGTGTCTGTGCTTGGCGCTGAGAGTATAGTTACAATTTCATTTTATTTTGATTCCCATGATTGTCTTTTCTCCACCAATAAGTAAGTACTGTGTTTTGCGAACCACCCTGTGTTTAAAGCGTAATTAGTACTGAACAGAAGTGGAAATGGGTTGACATGAACTTTAAGTAAAAGCAACCAGCTATGTTTGTTCATGTTCTGATTATAGTCGTGCCCCGCTGGACGATTACCCCGTTTAATGACGAATCCGCTTAATGTTGAAGTTTTTGCGATCGCAAAAGCATTGAACGGTTTTCAGTGTGTTTCAATGGGTTTTTAAATTTCATTTGACGGCGTTTTCGCTCTACAGCGAATTCGCTGGAACGAATTAACGTCATCAAGCGAGACACCACTGTATTAGGGACCCAAATTCACTGATCATTTTTACCAATTTGCTTTACATGTGCCAGTCATAATATGTTTATGCTGATGTCATGATACTGCCTCTATATTGAAAGGAATAGTTAGCAAGATGTTAGGAAATTGATTTTAAAAGGTGACACACACTTTAGTGCCCATTTACTATTAGATTTGACCATTGCAATATATATTTGGTCTATCTGAGACCAATTATCAGTATTATGAAGTTTCAGTATTTCTTTCTGTGATCTCTTCAGTGTTTGTTACTTGAAGGAAGAGACATTGAGACATATACAGAAGAAGAGAAAAACAGTTGCTTGGTAGTTTGAATCATTCTACATTATTTTATAATTCTATTTATTAATGTTATTTTAATTAGTATTTTACTTCACTAGCATTCAACTGGCAAGGTGTCTTTCTTTCCGAGTCCCATACAAACTGTTACTTATGTGTGCTAAATTTCTCTTTTGTGAGTTGAATGGAGGCATAACAATAACTTAAGGAGCAAAGTGTGAGGTGAAAAGTACATAACAAAAGCAACATAAATCTCCAGTAAAAATGGAAAGTTCTGAGCCCCCCCCACTCCACCCCCCGGTCATAATAATGGAAACTCTGGATTGGTTAGAACAACTGATATCGTCCCATTTCCTGTGACATTGGTTCACAAAGAGAATGTTTTCAAATAGAGGACAGTCCTCTGCAAAGCAGGATGGAGGCCTTCATAAGAGACACACCAACCCAGGAAGTTTATATTCAAAAGTTAATCCAAAGGAAGAGGGAAAAGAAGATGAGGAGAGAGAGGAACAGGCCGTGTAACATTCCTTGAGTGTTAAGATCATCCAAGAGGCCCTTCTTTGGGTCTCATCATTTATATAGGTATGTTTGACAGGGACTCAAGAGCAGGTCTTCTCAGTAAGTATGCTCAGATTATGGAATGTCCTCCTTCATGAGGCAGGGAAGGTCTTCTCTCCTCTTTTTTTTTTTAATGGCAGTTGAAAGCATTTTTATTCCAACAGACTTTTAATGTTTAATAGCTCATGGCTGTATGTTTCTGCAAATATGTCCTTTTTTAATGTGTTTTAAAATATTTTTCTATTTCTTAATTTGTTATATGTCATGGTTTTCGTTATTTCTTATTTAGCAATTTTAAAATAGCTTTTAATACATAGTTTTTAATTCTTGTCTTATTTCGTGATTTGTGAGCTGTCTTGACTCTCGCTGCTGGGAGAAAGGCGGCATAGAAATGCAATTCAATGTATGAGTAAGACTCCAAGCAAAAGTAATTAGTTATGCATGTTCTGAATCATTCTTGTTGCACATATATCAGCCATATGTAGACTAAGAAAAACATTTGATAGTAATACCATAGCTTTAGGAAGAAAAACATAAGATGCAAATAAAAAAGGACAAATGTCTGCAAATGAAAATGACGGTGCAAGTTACACAGTGAAGCTAAGAGTCTTGTCAATGCTTCAAAAAGACTGAAGCGAGAGGTTGCTTGGTATGCATTTAGCCACTATACCAAATGTTGTTTTGTAATTAAATTGGGCAGGGGGAATTGGAGTTGATTACTTGTGCACACAGAGCTGTATCTAGTCTTGCTCCGTGGCTCCAGCTTCTGCTTTATAATTGACTTGGGACTCAGCTGGGAAAACTAAGAATTAGGATGTAAGCTTTATTTTCATGTAGTTAGCTAAGCGCATCATATGTCCTTTTCCTAACAGTCCTGACTCCACAAGGTGAGTTTTTCTAAGGAAGATGATACAGAAATTCATGGCACACCCTCTCCTTTTGTAGAAGAGGATGCTTAATCATATAGGGTTGTTGTGGGGTTTTTTTGGGCTCTTTGGCCATGTTCTGAAGGTTGTTCTTCCTAACGTTTTGCCAGTCTCTGTGGCCGGCATCTTCAGAGGACTGGAGTAGGAACTCTGTCTGTTCTCTGATGCAGTTTGTTAAACTTTGTTAAACTGCATCAGAGCACAGACAGAGTTCTGACTCCTGTCCTCTGAAGATGCCGGCCACAGAGACTGGTGAAACCTTAGGAAGAACAACCTTCAGAACACGGCCAAAGAGCCTGAAAAACCCACAACAACCATCAATCCCGGTTGTGAAAGCCTTCGAGAATACCTTAATCACATAGTTGTTACTTTATTTTAAATATGAAAAATGAGTGATTTGAAGAAGTAAACATTTGTGGCAATGTATTAAACTTTTTAGAATACTTTTAGAGTGAATTGTGGTATTCTAAAAAGGGGAGATGGGTGCAGGGGCAAAATCCTATTTCTGTCTTTTCAGTAAAGATTCGATCATTTGATTGTGGTCTCTGTCTTCATTACATTATCTGACTCTGTTTTCTTCTCTTCTGAACATTTTGCTCCAATTATTTACCTGTTTTTCCCCTTCTTTCAGTCAATTAACTGAGTTTCCTTTCATTGTGCCCTTGACTGACACTTTGTAACCCTGCTGCCATGGATCAGCCCATCTCGTCTTGACTATCATGTGCTGCAAGTAAAAACTCAGAAATAATACAATTTCTGCTTCTGACAGGTTGCCATATATGGGAGCCCTGCCAGTATTTTACTGGGAATTGCTTTGAATGCTCTAGCTTGCCATGGATTTAACAGGGGTGGATCAAAATGTATAATTTACAGAATATTAATGTGACACAAATACATAGAATAATTCATCTTGATTCCTGCTAGTAACATGATACCAGAACTGTGCTAGATTGTGTTATCATTTCCCCTGTGATGTATGTGTAACTAGGAATGGAGAATGCTGCCTTATAAGACATCTCTGGAGGCTTCCAAAGAATGGTAACACAACTGAAGAGGAAGAATATTAGGGTATTCTCTTTCTGCATATTTATATAAAAGTGACTTCATCGGCCTTCTCCTTCCCATTGAGCCACGTAAAATGCCTTTCTACTATCTGCAGTCTGAGGGAAAGATTATGACACAAAGGGGTGGTGGAGAAGTTTGGAGGTACAGGATCTAGGAGAAGGTCCCAAAATAAGTATATTTTTAAAAGTATTAGAAGCTGGATCAGCTTCTTCTCCTCTTTCTCTTTCCCTCTCTCCCATTGTCTCCCTCCTCCTCTCACATACAGTGGTTCTCAACCTTGAGTCCTTAGATGTTCTTGTACTACTTCTACCAGAAATATTGGCCAGCACAGCTGGTGGTGAAAGCTTCTGGGAGTTTTAGTGCAGTGTCATCTGGGGACTCAAGATTGAGAATCACTGGTGCAGAGGAATCAAGGGTTGTAGCATTAGTACTTCTTTATTAGCAGGAATGATGATGTTGTGTTCTGTACTGTTGAGTCCGGGCTAGCCTCTAGACTTTCCAAGTCAAATTAATTGCCAGTAAGTCTTGACTCGAGAGAGAGTTCAAATGGTTGTTATTCTTATTTAGCTAGATAAAAAGCGTGACAGAAGTCAGGCCTCCAAGTGTAGGCAAGAACAACCGTGCCATGGAAGGGGGAGACCAGGACTTTTATAACATTGGTTACACAAGGGAATGGGAGGAGAAATGGAGAAATGCGTGGTTCATGACCTGTTGGCAGAAGGGATGGGGTTACAGAGGAATCCAAAACTCATCCTTTGTCGTCACACTTTCCCAACATCAGGATCTTTTCCAAGGAGTCTTCTCTTCCCATGAGATGGCCAAAGTACTGGAGCCTCGGCTTCAGGATTTGTCCTTCCAGTGAGCACTCAGGGTTGATTTCTTTCAAAATGGATAGGTTTGTTCTCTTTGCAGTCTCAAGAGTCTCCTCCAGCACCACAGTTCAAAACCATCCATTCTTCAGTGGTCCACCTTCTTTATGGTCCAGCTCTCACTTCCATATATCGCTGCTGGAAAAACCATAGCTTTGACTATGTGGACCTTTGTTGGCAAGGTGATGTTTCTGCTTTGTTGGCAAGGTGATGTCTCCTCTCGATTAGCCATCCTTGCTAATCGAGAGGAACCGGTGTTTTGTTTCGATCTGTCTTGGCTGTAATACAAAGTGGTTTGGGTTGGCTTGAACAAGGTGCTAAGTTCCATCTCCTTTACAAATGACCTGCTCCTGATATAATTGGCTGCTGGAATTGAGTTGCTGATACAAATCAATACAATGACCAGCATTGTTGGTGGCTTTGAGGGTCTATCCCATGGAGTGCCCACCATATGGGAAAGCTGTGCAGAGAATTACTGATTTCTGGCTCTAGTACAGCTAGCCCATGCAGCATTTTCTGGAAAAGAAAAGCTAGCAAAATCAAGCCCTGTTATCTTCAAGTATGGGTGGGAAACCCTTTTCACCGGAACATTGGAAAACCACTAATAGTCAATGTATGTAAACAATGTTTAAGATGGATGGACCAGTGATTTGATCCTGTGTAAAGACTGTGCCTATGTAGCAGGATGAAGATTTGGAAAATACCTCAACTCTTAACACAATTTTTGTGTCACCGTGGCTGAATTTCTGTTGCTTAATATAGTAAGTCATACTAGGGCAGGTCCATTGAATGAGTGGGGATTTGGCGAGTCAACGCCTCTGTAAGTTCCATCATTTAAATGGTCCTACTCTATTTGCAGCTTTCTATCTTGTAGTTAGTTGCAACTAAAGTAGGCCCATTGGAATCAATGGAACTTGCAGAGGAATTGACTCAACAAATCCCTACTTGTTCAGTGGGCCTACTCTAGTGCAACCTACTACACTAAGTAGCAGGGTTTTAGCCTGGATGTAAATATCTCTAGTGCTTCCAGTGACAGGACCTGCAAAAGCTGTGCAGATTATCTGCTCACATGCTCATTAAATACTTTTCATAATTGTCACCTGCAATTATGCACCCACATCCAGTGAGAGCAACAGGTACCAAAAAGAAAAAAAATAGCCCTATGCCATTGTGCTTTGGATATAAGTAGAGCAAGGAATCTTTGTGTAAGAATTCCTTTATTTCAAGTTATTGCTGTTCCGCTATTCCTTTCCAGAGCTAATAATGCAAGGGACTTAACTTCTTTTAAATAGCCAGCATTTAGTACAAAAAACAGAAGGAACACTTGATCAAAGAGACATAAATACTTTAAGTATGAGCATATTTCTCAATCTTCATTTTCTGCCCCAGGCTTCTTTACTGCATGCTAAAAGAAGCTAGTATTTTAAACCTCAAGATGGGTGCTGCTCTATGGCAACAACATAAACTAAGCCCATAAAACAGATCAGTATCTCTTTTTTCCTACTCTCTGCATCATTTAATGTGTTTGAAATATAATTAGCTGGGATATTATGTTTAAACCTGAGGTCTCTTATTTTATAATTAGGCTCAAAGAGCAGTGTTTGTGGTGTTGTTGCATATAATCAGGGATGAGCATGTGTGTTCAATTTGTTGTAAAGAGAAGAGCCATTACAGCCCTTCAGACAATACTAAGATAATAGATTTATCCTCCAGCGTTACAGCTGGAGGCTTGTGAGTGTCATTGCTTTTCCACAATCCATGGCAGTAATCAGAATTTTAATTCAAACTGGGAAGAAGCCCAGGGGTGGGTTGGTGGGGGAACTAGCTGTTGGAAACCACAATTAGCAGTGTCTGGATTATAATATGTTTCTGTGCATTTTATTGGTAGGTTGGCTTTGAAGGCACTGCACCTCTGTTTTCTTCCAGGAAATGCTCAAAATTTTTTTAACTTGGCTATTTAGCTTTTATATTCAAAGCCATGTGTAATAAATGAAAAAGGGAAGGGGGGAAATGGCCAGTTTCTTCTGCAAAATTAGATTACCAGTGATAACAAATCCTATCTTGTGAATTGGATGGCTTGAAGGACTCAGGTGGCGGACATAGAATTTTCCACGCTATAGCTTAACCTTTGTGAATAACACCAGTACAGCAAATGCAAAGTGTTCATACAGATATTAAACAGCATGATTGCGCTTTCCTGCCCCAAATATTTCAGCTATTTCATTTTGAGAGGGCTTAATGATAGTGGGAGGAGCCATCTTGGCTACTGTGATAAGTGTAATGCTCTCTATCTAGTCTGTTCAGAAACAGAACAGAAACGGCAACCTTTTCAACTTACTGTCTGTATTTTGCTGCTGGTCTTTTATCCTTTCACTGGAAGGGTAATGTAATTGCTTTTGCCTGTGCCAGGTAATGTAGAGATGAAGTATCTGAACATAAAGAGTACTTGCTTGTAATAACACATGGACTTGCACAGTGGGGGCAGGACTTCCTATTTCATGGAAGAGTCACGCCTCAAGCTAACCTTCAAAGATATGTGTTGAAGACTGGGCTGCTCATGTAAGAGAGAACCCCCCTGGTCAAATCCCCTGTTCTGTGAAACATGATGCCCTTTCCGAAATGAATTTAGGAAATAATTTCCATTAAGTCCAGAACAGACAAGGCATATATCTGGATTTGTTCTTTACATGTTCAGTAATTTTCAAATGTTTAAGTATCAAGTTCTTCTTGGTCTCTTTGGCATCCTTCATATACAGTTTTGTGCCTATGCAAAGCCCTGTCTGGAAACATCTGCATCAAGGTAGGGGTCGAATCCATCTTCTGAGCTTAGGAGGTAAAGAATAAAAGATAAATTCCTCATTTTCATCAATTTAGGTTGTGTGGACTTGACAAAACAACTCAGTTTTCAGGATTCCTTATTATTGCTTCGTCATAAAGTTCTCCCTCATTTGTACAAACTTTCTGAGAAAAACTGTTGACTTTTTTCTAAGAAGCAAAGCACACACAAATACAGTGAACACAGGACAACCACCGGATTGCTTAAAAAGATGCAAATAACCCCTTCAATGCTTCTGATCCTTAGAGGTCCATGGGGCAGGGGAGGGGCCATTGTTGTTTTCTTCCATGTGCGTTACCTTGAAGAGCTGTTTGCATTCTTAGCATGATTTTGCTTAATTTCACACACACACACACACACACACACACACACACACACACACACACACACACACACACCACACACACACACACACACACACACACACACACACACACACACACACACACACACACAGATTGTTCTCATTTTCATTCGCTTTTCAAGAGTATGACAAACTAGCTTTTCTAGTCTGAGAACCATAATTTTTACAGTTCCTTATCCTCATATGTGAGGATCACACAGGCATGGATCCTCATGTTTATCTTCTGTTTTCTCACTCAGTTCTGTCTCAGCTTCCTCAACAAGAACCCCAAGGGAAGGGGGAAATTGGGCTAAAGGGAGAAAGAACGACACAGTGAACATGTCCCCCCATTTAAAAAAAAAAATCTTCTCATCTTTTTCTGTGCTGTTTGTGTTTTGATTTAACTTTTTCCATGCAAGTATTCGCCCTGTGACAGGGAATTACTGCCTTTCGATGGTTATGCCCTTTGTTTCCTTTATTTAGGAGACAGTCACCTTGTTGATTTCTATAAACACTATATTGGCAACCACCCACACATTGATGATCACATAGCAATGTTATAAGCAATCTAAGTAGGCTAAAGCCCGTACAAAACATTAGTCTCAATCTTGGTTTTCCACTTAACATTTCCTCTTCTCATCAGAATAACCTTGAAGTTTGCTTAGGATAAAACGTAAGCCTTATAAAGTAATCACTCATCTGGTTAGAGAGCAGCAACTACATCCTGAAGTCTCCATTGCCACGTTTTCCACATGGAGAACAACACGTTTGAAGAGAAGAAGCTTTTGGCTTCTAGTTTGCATGTAAAGTGTAAACAAGGAGTTTCTCCTCTTCAGATATGTTGTTCTCTACAGACAGAAAGCAGTAACAGAGAAGGGAAGGTGTAGTTGCTCCTCTCTAAGTGTTTTATGACAACCAAGCAAATAATAACTCAATGGGGCTGTAGTTTGTATTTCCTTCCCTTTGGTGGCCTAGGCCACACATGGTTCACTATGCCGCCTGGACCAGTCCCTCCAATGCCTGCCCCTCTGTGTAGACTGGCTGTTATAGGACAAGGGGAAATGTACTCTTCTTTTAGACTAAGGATGAGCAACTGCAATAGGTGGCCACATCCACCCTTTCTTTCTTTCTTTTTTTGGCTAACTCAAAGTGATTGTAAGGTTTTCTATGGTTTTGTAAAGTCTTGGACTGTAGGAAGCTAGCCCCTCTCTGAGCTGCCTTAAAAATAGAAAACCTTGCTCCTTGGAGGATTCTGTGTGTGTTGTGTTCCAGTCTGGGTGCAAATATATTTACGACATTGTCAAGGATGTGGGATTCTGAGGGTATTGGAGGCCACACAGCTGTCCCTCCAGGCTGCATGTAGCCTCTGGCCCTGTGCTGTGCCTATCACAGATCCAGATGTCCACAGTTTCAGCAGGCAACGTGTCTTACTGGGCTGTAGACCCTTTCTATCAATGTGTATATGCCAACATGAGAAGCAGGAAGATAAGTCCTGTAAAGTAGTGGAGCAATTTCCAGATAATTGCCCCAAAGGATTTTAAATATCACCTATATTTATCATTACATCTTTTGGAATTACAGTGGTACCTCGACGTAGGAACTTAATCCATTTTGGAATGGCGTTCGTACGTCAAAAAGTTCGTAAGTCGAAGTACCATTTTCCATTGAAATGCATGGGAATGGAATTAATCTGTTCTAGCATTTCAAACAATTACGTTCGGAGGTCTCAAAGGGCTTTCCCCCCCCCCTCCGACATCGGAGGAAGCCCTTTGAGAGCTCAGAAGGCAAAAAGGCAGGGAGAAAGGGCAGGAAATTCGAATTTTCAGCTCTTTCTCCCTGCCTTTTTGCCTTCGGCATGCATGAGAGCTCTGAAGGTGCCAATCAAGGCAGCAGGGACCCCCAAGGAGGTCTCCCATGGTGGTGGGCAAGCCCTGGGAGATTCCCTGGGGGTCCCCACCACCATGATTGGTGCCTTCAGAGGTCTCAAAGGGCTTTCCCCCCAAGATCGGAGGAAGCCCTTTGAGAGCTCAGAAGGCAAAAAGGCAGGGAGAAAGGGCGGGAAATTCGAATTTCCAGCCCTTTCTCCCTGCCTTTTTGCCTTCGGAGCTCTCAAAGGGTTTCCTCTGATGTCGGGGGGAAAGCCCTTTGAGAGCTCTGAAGGTGCTGATTGTGGCAGTGGGGACCCCCAGGGAGGTCTCAAAGGGCTTGCCCGCCACCATGGGAGACCTCCCTGGGGGTCCCTGCCACCACGATCGGCGCCTTCGGAGCTCTCAAAGGGCTTCCTCCAATGTCGGGCGGAAAGCCCTTTGAGAGCTCCGAAGGCAAAAAGGCAGGGAGAAAGGGCAGGAAATTTGAATTTCCAGACCTTTCTCCCTGCCTTTTTGCCTTCGGAGGTCTCAAAGGGCTTCCTCCGATGTCGGGTGGAAAACCCTTTGAGACCTCTAAAGGCGACGAACGTCTCCGTTTGCAAAAAATGGCATTGACTTGCAAATGGAGCCTCATCCTCATTCGTAGGCCGGGGCTCCGTTTGCAAGTCGATACCAATTTTTGCAAATGGAGCCGTTCGTAAATCAGAAAGTTTGTATGTAGGAACGTTCGTCAGTTGAGGGTTGACTGTAGCCAATTGACTATCTGAAGCAGGAAAATGAAAGGACAATAGCCAAAATATGATATAAGAAGGGAACATTTTAAAACTTCGACAAGACCTGCAGTGTATATTTTATGATAGTGTTTTTTTGTTTTGTTTTATTAATTTAGGCAATATGTTTTCTTAAATATTCCTTCCTTCCTTCCATTTTTTATGTACTGCCCCATTAGTGCACAGCACTGTTCTGGGTGCGTACATATAAAATAATAAAGTGACCACATACAAACTAAATAAAATGTCGAGGTCCAAACAAAAACAAATATACCAACATTAAATATTATGAAACTTTGAAAGAACTATAGTAAGATGGGGAAGAGATTTTATTTTATTTTTTAAGCTTTATTATCTTGCCTCCCCCCCCTGCCCTCCCAAATCCTGCCAGGTCACTTTTCTTCATTCAGCACTTATTAGTTGATTATTTGACCTTTTTTTCCCTCCAAGATCCCGACTTTTGCTGAGTACTAATTAATACGAAAACATCCACTGTGAAATTTATGAATCCACAGGAGGACACCAGCTCTGGGAAAAGCCAAGTCAAACAGCCCTGATATATGTCATTACTTTATAATGTTGTTACCCTTCCGACTGATTGGCAGTTCAAGATCCAAGGACTCCATAAACTGAGATACAGTTCAGCATGTTGACTACAGAAGTAATAAAAACTTCAGGGATAGCAGCTGATTTTCTAGATTAAATGAAAACAGGGGTTATAGAAAAGCTATGTAATAATTCTACAAACTATTATCAGACGTGCACATTTTGAAGCATAGTTTCTGAATTGCATTAATGGCTTATGGAGGGAGGTCTAATCCCCTGGTTGGTCATGTGTTGTCTGTGTCTAATTACTTTCCCTTCTTGTATTGGCTTAATTACTGCAATGCTGTTCCTATAGGTTGTTATTCTTAGTTAACCGAAAATTTATGGAACAATCTCAACATAGAACAAGACCAAGGTTTCAAAAGCTTTGTGCTCCCCATGTGCCTTCTTTCCAAGCAGAAATGCAATTTCTTAGAAATTGAAGGCTTCCCCTCACTGGTTGCTGCTGCCCTGCTGTGAGTTTCACCTCTATCCAATCACCACGTGTTGTCAGGCAGTGGTGTGACCTGCAGAGCAAAGCTGCCCACACTTGACTTATGTCCCTCTGATTTCTGTTAGTTCACTCTTAAGTATGATTAAATCTGGATCATTGCCTTGGCAATGGAACTGACATTATATGGACAGAAATTCAAACGTGACATAGCGCTATACTAAGACTCAAGGTGGTATAATGGCTTCAGTGGCTTCAGAATCACCACTGGGTTTCAACTCCACTTTAGCCTTTAAGCTTTGTGGATGATCTTGAGCCAGTCATTCTTTTCACACCTATACTACTTTACAAAGTTGCAGTGAGGAGTACTCATACACCAGCCTTAATTCCTTTCATAATAAAAATGTAATAGATAGCATTGAAATATATACAGAATCTGTTAGATCCCCATTGAGTCAAGATTACATACCTTGTGGACCCTACCATGTGCCCTACTACTGCCGAATTTGGCTGTATGGCAGTTAAAAAGCCCTGTATTTTGATGTTAGAACACGTTGTGTTGAATGTGCTCCTTTTTTGATGGATACTCATTGACTGTGCCACAAGACTTTACATGTTTTTTAATCAGACAATAACATTGGTCTAGAGGGACAATTAGAGCTGCTTTGTATGATGTTGTTGTTTCTATCATAATATAATATAATAAATATAATAATCAGTGCTATAGCAAAATCCCAATCTTAAGTGATAAAATAACAGGTTTTATTGATACCATTGATTATGTAGATGAAATTTGATGGATGTATGGTTTTTGTCTCTCTCTTATGCACACGCGTTAGTGTCAGAAATGCACTACAAATTTACAGACAACCTAATCTCCTAGATTAGCGTCATCAGCACTTTATATCCCCTACTCTATTCTGTTCCATTGCGGCCTATTGCTCTGGTAGATTGATCTGTTTTGGTCCCAGGACTCAGATTGATTTTATTCCCAGTAGAGTCTCTGCCTGTCATCAAACTTATTTTATTTTCCCTCTTCATTTTTACTAAAATGACACTTGATTGACTCAAGCCACAGGGGCAGCTCGGTGTGCTTGGTTATGATCAATATGCGAGTGTTCACTGGTCCTTATCATTCTCAGTATGACTGCATAAAGAAATGAACCCTGAAAAATGTTTCAAGTAGCTGTCAAATTATGCAGGACAAGCCCAGTGACTACTGGACACACAAACTAGTTTGGAAAATGTTGACCATCGCACCATTCTCTTTATGTGAATTAAGACTATAATGATAGCCATGTGCCTTTAAGTCAGCTCTGACTTATGGCAACCCTTTTCAGGATTTTCCAGGTAGAGGATACTCAGAAGTGGTTTACTGTTCCCTTCTGGAAGCACCCTCAAACTATGCACTTGCTCAAGGCCACACAGGCTGGCTCTACTCACAGCAGGCAAAGTGGGGAATTGAACTCCCAAACTCTGGCTCTATCTAGTCAGTGAATGAAGACTATAGACAGCCCTGGTAAGAGTCACCTCACCAGTTTCTTTCTAACAGTTTTGGCTTCCAGCAATGTCAGAATTTTTTTTGCTGCTGAACGATATTCACAACTATACTCCTGGTAAAAATAGGATGTAAACCATCTTGTATAAATCATTTAAAAATAATGTATAGAAAGAGACAGTTTATCACCCCCACCCCACCCCTTCTCTAAGGGTTGAGAGAGATCAGCCAGTGGAATTATCTCTTTTACCCTGATCTGAAGCTCACTGTAGAGACTGAATTCAGCTTAAGAAGGGATTGGCCCATTCATTAAATGTCAGAGAATAGCCTAATGTAAGCTGGGGGTTAGGGGGAAATCATTCATATGGCTGTATACACATATCAGGAGAAGAAATGTTTGGGCAAGTGCACAGTAATTGTTAGCAGGATTGTCAGAGTCCATAATTACCTCCTACAGATAATGAGTTTGTCCCACTCAAAATGCAGTGAGATGTTGTGATTTGTGTCCATTATGTGAATAAAACATAGGTGGAATTTTGAGTGGCAGTTAAAAATTAAAAGGAAATACAATAAGATCAAACATCGCAAATCAATATACAACTCTTTTTGCCAAGGAGAGAACGTTTGGTGATTTTTAAGTCTACTGATAATTGTTGAGTCAATTTAGCATCATGCAGACCAGAGGTCCTCATCATTAAAGATTGCAGGAGTCATTTTCTGGTGATGAGATATGCAAGTGCAGTGTGAGGAAAAATCCAACACAATTAATATGGATTGCCCCCAAAAATAATGTACAAAAATGGAAGATTGGGTCAGGTGTTACTCTGCTGTGTGTGCACAGTCCACAGTCCTAACAGAGAACATTTGAGTACTTGGATCAGCTCTGAATTGTACTGGAAGTTTCCTGGGGTTGACTGTACTGCATGGTGACTGGTAAAGGACACTCTCATCCTGTTTCATGAAGCTGGGTGAACTGGTGTGTGTGTGTGTGACAGAGCATCTGCTGTTCAAGTCCCATTGTGCCACTACCCATTTTGATAAATTCTTAATGGCAGCCTTTCACAAAAAGAAAATAAGTTCCTTCTAACCTTCCATCCTCTTTTCCTGAACTCCCCAAGCATAAAATTCTTGAAGCTGAGAGAGGTCACCCAATCCAGGAATGAAAGGTAGGTTATCACAGCTTGAATGCCTCTGGATATCAGATTTTAAAATATATTTTCTGAAGTAACATAGTTGTGGAAAATGTTTGCTTTATGCACTTCTTAATATCTCCTTCTACAGCTGGCAGATGGTGCAGTACTTTACAACGAAAAATATTTTGTTTTCAATTGAGAACACTGCTCATTAGGTTTCGGCATTCTGTGGGCATGTCCATACTTGAATTTTCTACTCACCATTTAATCCCCTCAAAACATGCAAAAATAATTTTCCACACTAAAAGAAATATGTAATCCATGAATAGATGATAATAACCCACCCCACATGATAGTAAGTGGGGGAGGGTCTGTGTGGAGTTTTGGCTAGCCCTTATTAAGCAGGAAAAGAATACTACACAAACACACACAAACATTTTAACTTTTCTTTCATTGTTCATGTGTATGGTAGTCAGAAGCAGGAGGTTGTTCTGTTTGTGATGATAGCAGAAACTGTACTTCAAACTATAGATCTGTTAGGAGAGGAATATATTACTTTCACAATACCTGGTTATCATACTGTCTCCCCTGTCTCTGTATTATATTCTACTGGTGGAGGATATCTCCTTATACATTCACTTTTTTGCTTATTTCTATACATGCAGTTTTCTTGATCCTGCACATATGTTTGCATCTTCAGGTGCACAATTAATATTTCATACTGGAGAAGATGTGATGTATGTCTATTTCTCTATGGAGGGCATGTGCCAGGAGTCCTTGGCAAATAATAGTTTTCTAGTCATTAGGAAAGGCTCATATCACCTTTATATTTACATCATGTTCACTGAGAGGAACTGGTATACCTGCAGCAGACACTTTGGGTTGGATTAAGTCCAGATCCACTGAAATCAGTGAGGTTACAGTTACTCTAAACTGATTTCAATTGCATTGGTATCATATTAGGTATGATCTAAGCCTGGATCCAGTCCAATCCATGCATAAAATATAAGTTGGCCTTCTGCTTAAGGGTACAACTAGATGACCCCATTGTCTTAGCCTGGATTCATCTAGATAGTACTAGGTGTGGTTTGTTATTTGGAGGTGATCTGTAATTCCACATGCAAGGACTGATCACACCGCACCACAAGCAGCCATGTTTAGCATGACCAAAACTAATTTTCTTTCCCCTTAAAGGGAGAGAAAACATAAAGAAAAATTCTCCTGTCTCCTCTGAGCTTTGTCTACTAACCAACTCAGCATATCAATTATGGGTTTTATAAAAAGCCCATTCAGAGCATTGCTAATGCATTAACAACCATTTTAAAAATTGAAAACTTTACCTTTCCGCCTGCAGATGAGTGGCTAGGAAGATTCCCATTTCTGGGGATTGTTCAGAGAATTCAGCAAAGGGAAAGCCAGGCAGCCACTAAAATGGACTATCCACACACACACACACACACACACACAAACATTTAAAATAATTCTTTTTAAAATGTAGCCATTCACAGGGATCCAGAGAGGTGTGAGTAGGCATCAGTAGGGGCAGATTGGTTTGTGATGGCAAGTATGTCATGTGGTTACTGGGAAAAGGAATGAACCATCCTGTCCCTTACCCTAGACCAAACTATGGGACAGAGACCCATTTCAGTAAATGCTAAGTTACTCTAAAACTTGCAATTGCACATTGTGTCTTGAAATGAAACTAGAGCTGCATGTGCCATTGTGGTTATTATTTTGCTGCATGACACAATTTGTCATAAATTATACCTCTGTATCTTTTAAATGGGACGTGGTGGCACTGCGGGTTAAACCGCAGAAGCCTGTGCTGCAGGGTCAGAAGACCAAGCAGTCATAAGATCGAATCCACGCGACGGAGTGAGTGCCCGTCGCTTGTCCCAGCTCCCGCCAACCTAGCGGTTCGAAAGCATGCAAATGCAAATAGATAAATAGGGACCACCTCGGTGGGAAGGTAACAGCGTTCCGTGTCTAAGTCGCACTGGCCATGTGACCACGGAAGATTGTCTTCGGACAAAACGCTGGCTCTATGGCTTGGAAACGGGGATGAGCACCGCCCCCTAGAGTCGAACACGACTGGACAAAAATTGTCAAGGGGAACCTTTACCTTTTATCTTTTAAATAATAAGAATTAGTGCTATACATTGAATGTAAATGCAATGATTTGTTGTTCTTTAGTGCAAATGTCAGCAATGTGCAGCCTTCAGGGTGTTGTTGGCATGCAACTCCCAACAGCCTTAGCCAGGATTGTCATTGGCAAGGGATTCTGAGATTTCTGTTTAAGAACAACTGGGGAGCCACTTATTGCTCCTTGACTTAGTGTTGGTGAAAGCAGTTGCGTTAGTGAAAATTAATGGAGCAGTGTCTTGGAAATCTATCAGAATTCTCTTGTGAGGATACACAAAGAAAATGTCATGTCTAGCTGATTTGAATGCAAACACAATTTTTATAGTGAAACATTTCCCGACCCCACCAGCAAATGTAAGATGAAACACTTGGATATTTGTCTTAATTGAAATCAATGCCATTTTTATTCCGCTTTCTCAAAAGAAAATGACTTAAGAATATTAACTATCAACTAATTAAGGCTCTTAATGAAGTGCAGATGCTGCTTCACAAGTAACTGAGAGAATATGAATAGGGAATCAGCAGCTTGTTAAAGAGACACAACTAACAGCCATGTAAGCTCGGCATGGTTTGACTGCCAAAAGTGCCACAGATATCAATTACATATATCTGTTAAGAAAACCTATAAAGGCTTCATCGCACATTATTACTTCTGTAAGCAGATAGTTTTGATTCCATGTGCCAAGGAAGTATGTTTTCATTCCTATCAAGAATACTATTTTGTCAAGTACTTTAACCCAGTATTCAGGCATTACAACTTCTTAGCATGTAGGGGGAGAGAGTAAAATGCATTCTCGCTGCTGTTCCTTGCACTTCTGATCTCCCGGTGTTACTGGAGAAGATCTAAAACACAGTTGTAACTCATCCTAGTGAATGTTCTTACAGAATTCTATGGGATTGGAAGCTTTGTCTTATCAAGGTTTCCATTTGCATGGATGCCTGTCACCATGCTTAGCTGAATGTGCTTCAAGCTCTTCTTCAGCATGACATGGAGGCTGGGAGTGGAGGAGTAGGCCCACAGCATGCGCCCTCAACTCCCTTTGTGCACTTAAACATTGCAGCCCCTATGTAGCCTATTCTGTCCCCAGTGTTGGAACATTCTGGCTTGTCTTAACATAGAACTGTTTTGAGCTGGTCAGACCTTTCCTTCTGTTTCCATTTTTAAACCGATAAAACATTCAGAGGCAATAGTTGCTCTATTATAGCACCATTTCCAAATGCTTCTGTAATTCTGAGATAACATACATTTTTTTTCCTTTATAAGTATCAGTACTCTATCTCTGTAAATGTGAGAGTATTTCTGGAGCTGTTTTATGAGATTTCAGAAGTTCATATTATTCTCATAGAAGGTCAGCTTTTTCATAAACTAGTAAGTGTTCTTTTCTTGGTGTTCTTCGCCTACATCAACGTGGTGATTTTGATTTTGGGAACATGGCAGTTGCTCACAATATTTCTCATTCTCATCAATTTTGTATATCTCACCATGTTGAGATTCTCAACTTAGACTTCCCCTTGCATCAGTAAGATTTCCTGGCTCCCCAGAAAAATAAGACACAGGTCTGATTTTTTAAAAAAACATTATTGTGTTTGTTTCTCAACAAACAAACATGCAGAATTAAACATTATTGTGTTTAGTTCTGCATGAGCAACAAGCAGGTTCTGCACAGCTTGATGTCCTTTCAAGCGTCTCCTGTGCAGGAACAATGTCATTCTGCGCAGGAATTGTAACAATCCTACACAGCTTGGTGTTACGTCTGCTTTTTCCTTGTGAAACATGCGCAGGGAAGATGTCCTTCTCCACGTGAACTGCAATGACCCTTTAGAACTTGACATTTCTTCTGGAAAAAAATGACCACAAATTTATAAAAAATCATGTAACATATCTGCAATGTTTATCACAGACAGGGGAGGGGTCTCACACAAGGAAATGTTGTTGTGAAGAGAAAAAAGTGATTCCCACCCACCCCCTCTTCGTTTACTCCCCGAGTGCAAGAGGCTACGAAATTGACATCCCTACTGGCATCTTTCAACAATGATGTGTGGCATCCAAACCAATTTCTCAGGTTTGTCAGCCTATGGTCTTGATACGCAACTGAAGAAAATATTATTGTTGGAGTATGGAGGATAATCTGTTTCATGGCCACCATGTTAGCTTTTTTTGCTAGCAGTGAATTAATCTGTTTTGTGTTTTAAGATCAGACGGTTACTGTTATATGCTAAATGAGATGCAAATACACCAATAATTTCATGGAAATTGGTGTAATGTTTTACATGGAGCTCCATAAACCTTGGCAGCTATGACCCTCAACTCAAGGGGCCTTCTGGGAGTTAGTGCGCTTGGAGTCTGCTACACTCCATCAATCACTTATTGCTGCTCCACTGCCTCAGACATCGCTTGGAGCTGTAGGTAAAATAAAACAGTGTTGTTCTGGTCTCTCTTTCCTCCCCAGAAAGAGTAGGAAAGTGATTAACTAGTTTCATTTTCCAACCTCTGCCTTTGTGGCCTACACAGTTTAAATGCTAGTGGTCTTCGGAATCCAGAGATTTTGTGCAGAAGTTCAATTTAGCTTTGTAACATGAACAGTATGTTACTAACATACGTAGAAAACACGGTTTTAAACTTTAATACATTTATTTTTTAAAAAAAAATTGGCATGTTCAAAAGCTCTTCATGACTTTTGAGGGCCTGATTACTGCATTCACCCTTTTCCCCTTTTCTCTTTGGAATAACTTCGTATCATTTTTCAAATGCAAATGTGCTACCATCTTAGAAGAAGAATCTTAGAACTGCAGAGCTAGTTCTACGCCAAAGGTCTGAAGCTGTGGTTCATATGGAGCAGGATGAACCGTCAAATCCAGCTCCTCTCTAGGAGACACAGTGAGGAATTGAGCTCCCAACCTCTGGCTCCATAGCCAGATGTCTAAATGACTGAGCGATCCATCACTTTGTAGCCATGTATTTTATTTGCATCACACTTCAGACCTTTACCACTTAACACGACAGTGACCAAAATCCTCTCAGATGCGCCCACCAACATGGCACAGTTGGCATAAATCTTGTAGGATTTGTAGATGCATTTGCTGTCGTACACCATCAAGTTGTGCAACCCAGCATGCAATGGCCTACATTAATTTCCTAATTCATAGTAATTTGCAAATGAGAGTTACACCAATGTTGTTAGGCTGGTAGATAAACTCAATAGAATTTTGCCCAGTACTGTTGCATTCTACATATTATCTAACTATAACGTGCACAAAAATTTTAAGAGAATACTGCCAGCTTTCTACCCACCCACATACTGTACGTTTTTATAACAAAAACAGGAAAAGAAAAAAATTCTAATGCTCCTTAATCTGTTTCTACTACAAGTGAATCAAAGGAAGGCATTTTTATTTTATTTTGTTTTTTGGATTTTGACTCACGGATTTTGACTCACTTTCTCAGGAGATTCTTAGGTATGATTTGTTTTCCGCTGTGCAGTATATCATAAGTAATGTGCATATTTAACTAATTCCTGTTTGTTTTTAGAATCATAGAATGATAGAGTTGGAAGGAATCCAGATCAAAGTATATCTGACAGATGGTTATCTAACTTTTCCTTGAATCCCTCCGATGTTGAAGAGCTTACCACCTGTTGATGTAAATGATTCCATTGTTGTACTTCTCTAAACAGTTAGGAAGTTTTCCCTGATACTCAACTGAAATCTGGCTTCCTATAAGTTCAGCCCATTATTACAGATCTTGCACTCTGGGATAATTGAGAAGAGATCCTGCTCCTCTGCCGTATGGCAATCTGTCATGTATATGAAGAGCACTATCATATCTCTCCTCAGTCTTGTTACATACAAATGCTCTATTGATTTTTTTAAGGCTCTATAGTAATTTAATTATGGTATAGACAGGTCCACTGGAATCTAAAAATTATTGTCAGTTATTTGACATGCTGTCTGGACATTGACAGGGCTGTGGTTCCCTTAATAGTTTGAAGAAGAATTAGGACAAATTTTTAAAAGCTAACTTTATCCAATCTTAGATTCTTATTGCCAATGTACATTTACATAATGTATATTGTTTAAATCCTGGCCAGCAAGAAAATGCTGGTTGCATTGCTGGCAGTGAGCTTAATGGCATGATGGAACACACCTCTAAGAACAGAACCAGCTGCTTGTTAATGAGTGGCAATTTCCTGGTGAAGAATTAGTTGTTTCCTTCACACAAGCGTAAACCAGCAATAGGATTCTGACAGGTGAAAGTGGCATTTCCAGGTCTGTCTCAAATTTGCTGTGCTTCTGTGCGTCTCTCTGGCTGGGGAAACACCCACATTGGGTGTGGAAGAAAAGGGTTGTGAAGTGTTTTTAATGGGTTATTTTTCTATTTCAGATTTCATTAAGGCTTGGTCCGTCATCTCCACCCATTCTCAGTTTGCTTGATAATTCAGCACAAATGTATTTCTGTATGTGTTGTGGCTGCTTCCTTTCTACTCCTTGATTGTCCTGCCTCTGTGACACCATAAGGACTCTCCATTGTGATATTAGAAGGGCCCCATCCCCTCATCTCAAGTTTTGGCCTTGACATCTCTGGGACTGGGGTGCTGCTAACCTTGTAAACTTTCAGTGGGAATGATGTTTCAAATATGTGCACTTCATTTATCTCATGTTCACTTTTAGAAGAAGTAGGATAATCTAGAATTGGTTGGTTTTTCTTTTCTTCATTCAACTCTGCCGTTTTTTCCCCACACTGTACTCCTAAATACCTTTGTTAGGATTAAGTCCTGCCAAGACTTACCTTGATGGGGTTGCTCTGTTAACCAAGAAAATATGAACTATGAAAACTCTCCACAAGATCTGGCACTCTAAAAAATAAGCGTGCCAGGTAGCATGGAATGCCTTTTTGAATAGAGAGAGATCTTCTCTTCAGACCAGTTGCTCTGTGTGAAGAAGAGTGACAAAGAGGGAGCAGAGCTGTTGCAACTCTCTTCCTTACATTCTTATTGTATCTACTCAGAGAACCCTTATGTATCAGCTGTACATGTTCAGATAATAGACCATGATCTGTGAATACTAACCTGAGTTTTCTTGAAAACTGAGGAGGAAGTGAAGTGATCTTGCAGCTTTCCAGCTGCACCTCAAATTCTTAAATCATGTCTGTACCTGCATGTCGTATTGAAAGCTTTTTAATGTATTTTAGTCCATAATTGTTATGAAGGACCTTGTCTCCTTGTTATTTCTTTTTTGTTTAAATATACGTTCGTCTATTGTACACTGATTTGGAATCAATTGAAAGAAGCATGGTTCAAATGCAAATTTTAAATACCTGGGTAAGTCTAACATTCTATCAGAAGGGATGAAGAATGATGCTAATTAAATGTATCTCCAGTGGGCATGTTGCTGAGCAGGAATCCCTTCTAATCACCTCCCTATTTATCAGTTTTCAATAGCCTTATTTTGTAACACCTGACCCCCTAAATAAGTTAAAATTCAGCTAAGATTAATCCCTTGTTTGAGGAGTACTGGCAGGGAACATTTCTTTTTAAAAAGAGAAAAGACGAGAAGATGCTGTTCCTTCCTTTGGCTGCAGGACTTGAATCCACAGAAGTAGGTTTAGACCAGTGGTTCTTAACCTTTGTTACTCAGGTGTTTTTGAACTGCAACACCCGGAAACCCCAGCCAGCACAGCTGATGGTGAAGGCTTGTGGGAGTTGCAGTCCAAAAACATCTGAGTAACAAAGGTTAAGAACCAGTGGTTTAGACAATCTGTGGTGAATTAGGCGTATACTTTTTTACAGATGCATTTGATACCATGAAGCCTGTTTTGTTTTATTGAATATAACACAAATAAAATTCAATGCTGTTGGCAGTGGCTGGTTTACTAGGGGATTTTTGCCAATTAATAGTGATCTTTATATTGGAATTAGTTTCATATCACATGGTGGATTGTTTCTTGTGTTGCCAAGTGCATTAGGATGTAGAATATGGGACTCAGTGAAGGTCACGTTACTCATAAAATCATTGGTGAAATATTAAGGGACAGTTCAATTTAAATAGTATAAATCCCCCAGTGAGATGAAGTGACTGTTGTAAATTATTGCCTCATTCCATATTGTTGCCTCCAGTCAGATAAGTCTTGTCCATCAGTAGGGACTGAATTTTGAATACATCACTTCAGTATTCAGATAGTGGGATATATTTTATTGCCTTCAGGTAATTCCAATTTTTAAAGAGGCTTGAGTCCCATCCTGTTGCTTTTTCTGTATGTCAATCCTGTGAGGAAGGACCGGGAGGGGTAGATTTTGTGAGCATGGCCATAATTTTTTAAAAGTCTGCAACTAAATTGTTGTGCATTTTCCACACATCAATCCTAAACCATGTCTCCATCTTATAGGATATATGCCAGCTATCAATTCCAGTATGAGGAAAGAATAAAATATTTTCCCTTTTCCAGCATGTGTATTCAAAACACTCTCACACTCTTCCAGTGTTTGGAAATGTTATTTTCTTCAAGCTACAACCCAAATCCAGCTTAGCCCATGAAGAAGATTCAGGAAATAAATTTTTCAAAAAACTTTCCAAAGTCCAATTTTGTTTCTCAGGAAAGAGCCACCAATACTGAATCCTGCCTTAAATCTGACATCTACGTATTATATTTCATTCAAAAGGAAGATATTTTTTCGGTGTTGTGACCTTATATTTTATATGGAAAATCTTGCTTTTAAATTATATGAACCATTATAGTAGAACAATTGACTTTGATAGGATGATATAATTCTGACATAATGCTTGGTGTTGCAGTTATTGATTATCTGAACTCTAGAGTCCTCTTGAAGAATATGCAGTTCTTAAAGTAAGACTTTTCACCCCCATAAACTGATATTTTGTTGAAATATTGAATATAATAGGAATGTCAGCTGTCTGATTGATTTTATGTGTCCAGAGTATGGATACTTGAAACTGAACTTGAAAGCTTGCCTTTTTCTTTCTTTCTTGACATGTTTTAAAATGCTCCAGACAAGTAAGTAAGTAAGTAAGTAAGTAAGTAAGTAAGTAAGTAAGTAAGTAAGTAAGTAAGTAAGTAAGTAAGTAAGTTAGTTAGTTAGTTAGTTAGTTAGTTAGTTAGTTAGTTAGTTAGTTAGTTAGTTAGTTAGTTAGTTAGTTAGTTAGTTAGTTAGTTAGTTAGTTAGTTTTATTATGCGGTCACAATTAAAGCACAGAAAGTCAGCTCTTTGAAGAAACTATACTCTAGGACCCCATGCCTTCAGTGTGCATTGGCAGAAAAGGATCTGTATATCTTTGACCCTGCAGGGTTTTATGTAAGTGTACTTGGTCAGTGGCTGGTGCCACAATATTCAATCAGATATACTCAGCTACCCTGAATTCTGATTTAATTACTTCTTTATCAACCGTATTGACACAGGGATATGAAAAAAATTGCCAGCTTCATTTTCCCTGCATTTCTGCAAACCCAGCCAGAAATCTGATCATATCCAGGTTTTGTATTAGATTACAATATTTTTCCCTTATAGAACTGTTTCTGTATTTTGTGAAACAATTTTTCTAACATACATGGCTTTTCATATTTTTCTTCATTCATATTTCCCATTGACTAGAGTGTATTTGTTTGCATTTCTTTTTTAAAAATGTAGGTTTTAAGTATTTTCATTTACTTGCATATACAATGCAATCACAGGATCAATATCCTTGGACTCACTTATCTGCTGCTTGAAAATATGAAATTTAAAAAAACTCAGCAATACATGTTTCAACATATTTCCATAGTGTGTTTACCAGAACTGGCCACTAGACGGAGCCAGATACCATGCTTTGTATGGTGTTTGCTATTTCTGTCTTTATCAGCATCCATGAAGGGAAGATTTGGAACCAATCTCCATGGAGACCACAGTCCTACTGTAATTAAACTAAGAAAAAAAAGTTCCTTGGTGATTTCCCCCTAACAAGCAGAAACTAAAAGATATGTTTATGGTTTTATTAGTAAGTCATATAGAACCCAAAAATAATAAATCTGTAGTTAATATGAATACGTTTTCTTTATCTGCAACAGCAAAAAAAGAAATAATGTTATATGAGATTCTATCTGGGATGATTTGCTAGACTTTGGCATTATAAAGAGAAAGGTCCCCTTGTGCTTCACGAAGTCTTACACTTAGTACCAAGACAACTTGTTTGGAGACATGTTCCTGGGAGTTTCCTTTGATGTTCAGTGACTGGAGATTCAGGATAGATCAAAGGAAATATTAAACAGTGGGACTCATTGCCACAAGGTGCAACATGATGACCACAAATGCAGATCACTTTAAAGATAGATTAAAGGTATTTATGGCAGATGAGCTTCTCAGTGACAATTAGTCATGATAGCTATACATATATTACTTTCCATATCAGAGGCAGTGTATCTCTCAGTGCTAATTATTATGGGACATAAGTGTGAGGTATCTCAGGTTCTCGTGGATCTTTTTGCCTGCTATGGGAACGGAATCCTAGACTCGACAGGCTTTTTGTCTGTTTCAGCAAGAGTCATAAGCTTTTTAACTTTGGCCAGATTGACATATTATTTTATTTAGTTAGTTCAATTTAGTTACAATGTTTATATAGCACCCAATGACATTAGCTTTCTGGGCTGCTTACAATTAAAAATCAAAATACAAAACTGGCAAAATGGTGCCGGGGGCAAGCAACTCATGTTGGAAGTGTTCTCAGCAACCTAGAACTTTTATTCATATGTGGTGGACATGCAATAAAGCAAAAAGCTTTTGGAGACAGATAGAAGATATTACACAAGAAATTATACAACAAGAAATAGCTTTTAAACCAGAAATGTTTTTGCTGAATATAATGCCAGAAATTGTTAATAAAAAATTTAAATATATGTTGCTGCACATATTTACAGCTGCAAGGCTGATCTGGGCCCAAAAGTGGAAAAAATGGGAAAATCCAAAGAAAACGGAGCTACTTAAAAAATTATTAGCTATTGCAGAAATGGATAGATTGTCAGAGTCATTACATGAAAACCCGAGAACATATGTTAAAGAAAGCTGGAAAATGGTTTATGATTCAACCCAGAAACAGATATTAGTAGAGAATATAATATAGATCATGGATTTTAGTATTGTATCACAGCGATGGAGTCAAGAGTATATTAGATATTGTATGAATGCAAATACTTCCCTGTATCTATGTTTTGTTTTCTGCTACCTCTTTTCCCCTCCCTGTAGTTCTATCCTTTTGATGGTTGTCTGTTTGTGTGTTACATAAAAATAAAAAATATTATTTTAAAAATTAAAAAAATCAAAGATATAAGATAGAAATAAAATAAAGCTAACACCAATGCTGAATTGCACAAGGGTGTATATAAAGTCTTGGTACTTATTGATATGCCATTAGTAGACTGGAGAATAAAATATGTGCAAAGATTTTTTTTTAAAAAAAATACCATATGCTAAAAAGTAGGAAGGTGGTGGCGCTGCGGGCTAAACCGCAGAAGCCTGTGCTGCAGGGTCAGAAGACCAGCAGTCGTAAGATCGAATCCACGCGACGGAGTGAGCGCCCGTCGCTTATCCCAGCTCCCGCCAACCTAGCGGTTCGAAAGCATGCAAATGCAAGTAGATAAATAGGGACCACTTTGGTGGGAAGGTCACAGCATTCTGTGTCTAAGTCGCACTAGCCACGTGACCACAGAAGATTGTCTTCAGACAAAATGCTGGCTCTATGGCTTGGAAACGGGGATGAGCACCGCCCCCAGAGTTGAAAACGACTGGACAAAAATTGTCAAGGGGAACCTTTGCCTTTACCTTATGCTAAAAAGTACTTGAGATAAGAAAAAAGCTGGGGAAATAAAGAAATCTTTATTTGGTGCCCAAAATGGCACATTATAAGCACCAGGTGATTTTTCTGGGGAGGGTGTTTCATAACCAGGGTGTGAACAATGGAAAGGGCCATGCTCCCTAGGAGCCAGCTGTTGGGCTCCCTTTGCTGAGGGTACTTTGGAGAAGAACATCAGAAGATTTGTGGAGGGAAGAAGAAGTGAAACCTCTAGTAACCTGGCTTGAAACCATTTAGGGTTTTAAAGGTTAATTTTGTTGTACTGGCATGGAACAAATGTTGTGAAATATTTTTTTTACTGGATAGGGAATCTTTGGTGTTCCAGATGTTTTGAACCAAAACTCTTACAACTCTTTAGCACTGGATGAGTTGAGGGGAGCTTATGTGGGCTATCGGCCTAAAGCTTCCCAAGTGCTAATGGTTCTCCTTCATTTGTGAACCCTTGGTACAGAACAATAACCTTGGATCTTGCCAACAGCATTACCTGTTATAGGAAGAAGTTGAGAGCTCTATGTAGGAATGCTGGAATTTGAGCAGATGTGTGTATGCTTCATGTTTAGTTCTAGTCTGATTTTGCCAAGAAAACAAAGCAAAGTTTAGTTGTGAAATACTTAGCACAACTTAACATAAAGGGGAAAGTATGTTTTGTATCCCTACCCAATTGGACCAAAATCTGATTCAGCACCAGTGGAGTGGAAAGCTCCAGTATACTTGAAATACAAGATTTCTCTGCTCACCACTCAGCAAGAAAAGATTGTTGTTTGAGCAGATACTGGATACCTCTTTGTCTGAGTGGTGAAAATGTCAGTGTCTGTGCTTCAATCCATGTGCGCAAAGTTTGGCTGAAGGGGATCTTGACAAAGGTTTGCCATCTTAGAGGCAAATATCAACTTTTCAAGCTAGGTACTTTGTGAGTAATCCCAACAACATCCATATTAACTTACAATATTGGAGTCTTGGTAAGAGGAGAAATATAACTTATATGGGAGTGGCCCCCACTGAGTTCAATATGATTTATTTGTGAATAAACCTGCTTATTGCTGAACTGGAAGATGCTTTTTAATATTGACAGTTAAACTATGTGTGTGTGTGTACAAACACAAATATAGAAAATATGTTATTTATAAAAATCATTCCAGAGAAGAAACTTAACACTCTTCTATAAGGAAGAATGGTTCTTTTTTTTTCTTTTCTTTTTTTCTTTCTTGTTCTGAGACATCATCTGCTGAATTTTGGTTGATTTTGTAGGTACGAATTGTGGACCTCTCTCCCATCACCCGTTAAAATGTAAGAGGAAATCTGAGTAGAGAGAGAGGGCATGTGCCTGTACATGTGTGTGTCCAGGCATAGAAGACACAATTGTGATTCCTAATCCATTTACTGTTTTTTTTTATTTAAAAAATCTCCAAATCTAATTTATTTGCATGCCCATCTGTGCTGAGACTGCTCAATCTAAGTTAAATTAGTAATGATAGACTGCTACTGGCCTTTTCTTTCCCAGGAGAAGAGGTTGACAGACAGCTGTGCCGAGATGCCATCTACCCAGTCCCCATCGTCTGCGAAGTTCCATGCCCGAAGGACTGTGTACTCAGCACATGGTCTGGTTGGTCCTCCTGCTCTCACACCTGCTCAGGCAAAACCACAGAAGGGAAACAGATGCGTGCCCGCTCCATCTTGGCATACGCAGGTGAAGGTAAGGTCATCTCCTTCAACAGCCTTGGCCTATAAATCCTAACATTACCTTTTGAACAGCAGTAGGCATAGTGAGGAAAGTGTAGCTTTCAGCTGGTTAGATTTAGACAATGATGTACAGTTAGTATTCTTAAAATAGGAAATCATATGTAGAGTCCTACATCTGATTTACACGTGTGTAAGAGACCTTGCATAAGTCTTGGTGGCAAACTGCCCCCCCCCCCCGTATAACTGGGCACATGTCTTGAAATGCAACCATCACCTCATTATTGAGTGGAAGTTTCCTTGAAGACTTACACGTTTCCTCTTCCACAGGCATCAGTCAGCAGCAGAGTTCTGGTCACTGTTCACTAATTATATTTTGCATTCTTGTCATCGTCATTGTTTCTGTTTTATTTCATTTTTACATGTGGAGTTTGGGTGCAGTAATGATAAGACTATTTTAAAAGCCATTTGGCTTGCGCCTTCAGATTAAGTTGGGCAACATATTACACACAGAGGCAACATATTCTCAGGCTCCTTTAAGAGAAACTAAACAATACAGCTGATATCTACGAATTAAAACATTCTCTGGAGAGGTAAACATACATAGGCACTTCGTCAATCAGTTTGCAGTAGTACAGGTGGGACAAAACAGTGACCCTGTTGCTGAGTAAACTGTAAAAAGAAAAACAAAGAAAAAAGCAAAGCTAATGAACTTAATATGAGATGGTCTAACTCCCTAAAAGAACCCACAACTTGAGTTTACAAGAGCAGAGCAGGATTGTTGCGGACAGGACATTTTCAAAGTCACTTATTCACAGGGCCGCCATGAAGTAGAGGCAACTTGGTGACACATAACAGCAACCAATAGATTTAATTTAAAGACAAATAGTACAACATTTATTTAGTCTCTATCTTTGGTCATGAAATACGTACTTCTGAGTGACTTTCTAGTCAATCCCCTCATCAAAATGGTTTGTGGCTCTTGCCAAGCTGAATCCTCTGAAGTAACTCTAGATAACAGAGACTTCACTGAAGAATTATTAGTAAATTGCATCCTGAGTTTGTTTGTTTTTTAATATTCCTATCATGGGCTGTTTGGATAGCAAGAATTCCAGGGCAGATACAAATTTCCATGGGTCACGATTATCGCTCAAATACACATAAATGAATAGTGGCATCTAAAACAAGGCTCAGCAATGTATGTCTCCATAGCTGTTTTTGGACTGAACCCTCAACATCCTTTACCGATGGCTCTGCTGGCTACGGCTGGTGGAAAAGGCAGCCCAACAAGATCTAGAGAACTGCCCAGCAGTTGCCTCAGAACTGACATAAAACATGGTCTAAAATAAAAATTAAGGGGGGAAAATTGTGATGGAGGGAAACGCTGGAAGCGCATTAAAAATGAAGATTGTGAATATGTATTTCTATAGGAGCAGCTCAGAGACCGAGCAGCTAGGCTCCTCCTCATCCATGCTTAGAGAGCTGAGTGAGAGCAGAGGAAGGTTTCAAAGTAGTTGGAGTGGAGATGGGACATGTTTTCAAACTCAGCCGTGGGGAGACTGTAGTGTTTTATATACTTTACATGCATGTGTATGGGCCTAACATCTTTCCTACTGTCGTTAGAAGCTAAGCTGGTTCATGTGTGGACAGGAGATATGGACAGGAGATTCTAGGTGTGCCACATAAAGTATAGTATCTAGAGATGGGCATGAAATGAACCATCAACCAAATGACCTGACAAATTGGTCTGCTTCATGGTTCTTGTTTAGCTGAAGCAAAACGAAACACTGATGTTTGGTGTTTTGTTTGCTTCGACAAAAGGGGATACCTGCCTACCCCCTTCCCCCTGTCACCTTTGTTTACCTGCTTCTGCCACTGCCATGTGTGCCATGCTCAGAGGCAATGGGCCCAGCTTCTGTACCCGGAGCCTATCATGTGTCTGCCTATCAGCTGAGTGGCAGCCTTATGCTCAGAGGCAGCACCCAGCTTCCCGGCCAGGAGCCTGCTGGTGGCAGGAACCGGTAGGGATCCTCCAGGCACAAACCAGAAAAAAACGGATCACAAACGGGTTCGTTTTTCCAGGGCTTTGTGGTGTTTTGGGAACTGGATTTCTGCTTCGTGCCCATCTCTAATGGTATCCATTCAAATTAGAAGCCATTGTATCAAAATCGAGAGCTGGACCATAAAGAAAGCAGACCGCCGAAGAATTGATGCCTTTGAATTGTGGTTCTGGAGGAGGCTCTTGAGAGTCCCCTGGACTGCAAGGAGAACAAACCTATCAATTCTAAAGGAAATTAACCCTGAGTGCTCACTGGAAGGACAGATCCTGAAGCTGAGGCTCCAGTACTTTGGCCATCTCATGAGAAGAGAAGACTCCTTGGAAAAGACCTTGATGTTAGAAAAGTGTGATGGCAAGAGGAGAAGGGGACGACAGAGGATGAGATGGCTGGACAGTGTCTGCGAAGCAACCAAGATGAATTTGACACAACTACGGGAAGCAGTGGAAGATAGGAGGGCCTGGCGTGCTCTGGTCCATGGGGTCACCAAGAGTCAGACACGACTAAACGACTAAACAATGACGACGATGTATCAAAATCATTTACATACGTTCTAAAATAGTTCTTCTAAACTTTAGCCCCCCAGAGAGTGAGGCAGCTATGAATAAAAGATGTCCCAGAGCCATAATATCATTTCCAAAGTCACTGACATGTCACTTCTCAGAATTAATTCCAAACCATATCAGCTTAGATTATAACTTTTAGGCTTTACTTCAATCAAACCTGTTACCATTGACATGCCAGGAAATCCACTATGGAATTTTGTCATGTGCTGCCTGAGAAACAGGGGTGGTCTTTTAATCTTCAGCAATACTAGCTATGTTTTTACCATCAAACCAAGATATATACATATACATGTACTTACACACATGCACAAAGAGAGAGAGAGAGATGTTTTTATGGGCTGCATAAATGGAATTCATTCCTGTTTCTGATTTTCATAATACCTGTTTATGTCACAAGTTGATTAACAAGGAAAAAAAGGAGAGAGGGAGAAATTGGAGACCTACATTAGGGCTGAAAGTCTTTTTAAGGGGAAGAAACATTTACAGAAGCTTTAAAAACCATGATGAAGGAAAGAGAGACTTACAAAATTGCACTGAGGTGAAAAATAGTTATTGGAAGGTATTTCAAGCACTTTTTCATGGCCTGTCATTTTGGCATTAATAATAAAAATGAAATTAATAGAAAAACTTTTATTCAGCACTGTAATGGGTTAAATAAAAATCAGTGAACTAAGTTCAATTGTTATTTTCAGCTAGAGTAAACCCACTGACTAGGTTGCTGGGTGACAAGTCAACACTAGTGTAAATTCCATGGATTCAGTGGATTGTTTCTAGTTGGGACCAGCAGTTGGATTCTGGCCTATGTCCAAACCATTTTCTTGGCTATTTTAAAAACTGTTGGGAAAGGAGGATATCTTTGTCCTAAATCATTGCATTCTTTTTATTTGTTCATTACATTTGTCTCCTGCTTTTCAGTGTAAGTCCCAGAGGAAGTTATAATTGAAATTAAGAGATTGCAAAACTGATTGTGCAAAGCATACTTATGGGTAGGACTGTTTCCAAATTTCCTGACACATTTGGAATGCAAATGTTTGCCTTGAGGGGATGGTTAAGAAATTAATTAAAATTCTAAAGAAATTACTGTAGCCTTGATCCTCATCTTTGACGTGCTGTTGTTCTTTTTCATTTTGCAGCTGTCATTTTAACCTTAAATCTTAAACTCTTAATGTGCACAGAGTATGTTTTTTTTTCTCACTACCCCACACATTTGAACAAGACAACTTCATCATTTGCTGACATTTGTTTTAATAGTCTTGGCGTGTGCTTGAATCCTTTCAATCATTGTGTTTGCCAAGTAGCAGGAAGGGTAACTAGGTGAATTTGGAGGAACAAGAACAGAGATTAAAAGAACACTTTCTTAAATGCCTTATATATTCCACTATTCATATTTTTCTACTTCCAGAAGACTGGAATTTGGCAAGCCACCTTGATTAGAGTCAGATAATGGGTTCATCTAAGTGTTGAATTGCAGATGTGTTGTACTAGAACTCCATGTGGACTGGGGAATGTGACTGTTGTAGTCCCACATATCTGGAGAGTCAAACTTTCCCCATCCAAGTATACTAGCTTATATTTAGATATAGTACCTTCATATGCTGAGGCAGCCTGGGGAATAGAGATGATAGAATGGATTTTCAGTCTGTCCTGATGTGCAAGGCTACCTAATGTCAGGAAGATTTTGTAGACAGAAGAGATATATATGGTCAGGGAAAGTTGGGTAGCAACTGGGAGACTGTGAAGGACAGGACTTTGAGGGCAAACATCTAGGGTCCCACTTTGCAGAATGAGCAGGAGCATTTTCAGACAGGGCTGGCTTGTCACATGTTGAAGTAAGTGACATAATACACATGCCTATCCTCAAAGGGACTGTTTTAAGTCCAGAGTTTTAAGTTTCCTTACGGCACCTCTCCTTGGAGGAGCAAAGAAGGTGAATCTTGAAGTGGTTCAAGAGATGCTGGATTTAAATGGGGTGGTGGTCATTTGTGACAGGTAGTGGAGAACAAAGCAAGAGTGCCAGCTTGAGTTTAGTGGCAACAAACCAATAATAATTCTAACAAGTTTTTGTTGGCATAAGCTTTCGTAGACAGCAGCCATTCCCAGTTTTAATGCAGTAGACTATTTACTAACAAAGTAGCTCTCCTGGGCATCTTTATCTCTGCTATAACAACTAGGAATTATCCCTTCAGCTATTCTGCCCCTTCCACACACACCAGCCATTCTTATTCAGAGAAAATATTTTTCTCTTTATATATATGTAACTTATTAATATCTTTGTTCATTGTGGGTGGTGATTTTGTCTGTTCTGCTCTTTTTGTCCTCCCCTTGGGCTATTTATCTGGCCTGTTCTAGGAAGGGCCCACTGGGAGACAAACATCCACTTGTAAAATTCAGAGCGTCTGTTATCTTTTCCACCTCCGAGTCTTTGGCATATGGCAACTTATAAATGCAATGAAAAAAACAAAAAGCTGGAGAAAGGTGGAGACTTTTCCAGGCCTGCATTCTGTGCCTTTATCATTCAAGGCTTAAATTAGTCTCAGATTCCATGCTTGATGCTTAATTGTTCATGTTATTCAGAGCTTGAGAGACAAGCAATAACAATATAAAAAGTTAGGCCTTAAAATCTTGGTGTTATCAACAAAGCATTGGATGTATCCAGTGAAGTTCAGAAAAGTTGCCTTTCTGGAAAATTCCCCAGTCAGAATTGCCAGTAGTCTTTAAAAAACAAAACAAAACAAATTCAGAGACCTTAAAGCAGTGGTCCCCAACCTTGGGCCTCCAGATGTTCTTGGACTTCAACTCCCAGAAATCCTGGCCAGCAGAGGTGGTGACGAAGGCTTCTGGGAGTTGTAGTTCAACAACATCTGGAGGCCCAACATTGAGGACCACTGCCTTAAAGTATCTAAAATAGAGTTGAATTTCAGCAATATCCTTTGGGAGACTGAAGAAGCCACAATTCAATCAAAGCAGCTGTTGAAGGGCCGTTTGAGATGTGAGAGGAAGGGAGTGGCCAAACGATAGTAGCTTTTGTTTTATTTTACGAGAACTGAGCCAGAAAGCAGAGGTCAGTTTGTCTACTGACAGTGCCATTCTCTGTCTACAACTGAGGCTTTTTAGTTTTAGAAGCTTAAGCAGCCTGCCTGTGTAAAGTAATAGGATATATGTAAGTCCAGTAATCGAGAAAATGGCCAGCCTTTCCCAAAGCCAAAGACTTATCTGTAGATTGGTGATCAAGGCAGAGCCTTTTGCTTGTACAATAACTTGCTTTTGTGTCATCCCCTTTATATTAAAGAATAAATGGTGTGTGTGTGGGGGGGAATACGTTATGAAGGAACTAGAAAAAATCATCAAGTTCAAGAATGGGTCACTAGAGACCAAGACCAAGATCCTCCACACTCTTGTATTTCCTGTCACCATGTATGGGTGTGAAAGGTGGACAGTAAAGAAAGCACATAAATGTGCTGGAGAAGAGCTTTGGGGATACTCTGAAGTGCCAGAAAGACAAACAAGAGGGTCCTAAGTCAAAGCAAGCCTGAACTATCTCTGGAGGCAAACATGTTGAAACCAAGGCTGTTCTAATTTGGGGCACATCATGAGAAGGTAGGATTCTCTGGAAAAGGCAATAGTGCTGGGAAAGGGTATTGAAGGTAGCAGGAAAAGAGAAGACTAAATACAAGATGGACTGCCTCTCTAAAGGAACCACAGGCACCACATCTGGAGACCAAAGGCTGGGGACCACTGATATATTGTACCATCTATCAGAGCTCCCCTGGTGTAGTTTTGGCCTTTAGTTTCTAATTCCTGTTTACTTTTATTACTGGCACTGAATTTTACTGCTGGCTACAAAGGCAAGAGGCACTGGTACAAAGTACGCTTTCATGCTATATATCTGTATACCTTGTTTGCAGTACAGCTATCCTTTTAGTTTTGCTTACTGTTGATCAATATGTCTAATTCATGCTTGTTTCTTTTCGCCTTGTCCATACCTGCCTGTATTGTACATTCTTGTTGTAAAGGAAGCTTTTTCTGAAGCCTTATCACCAAACTGATTTTAGGCCTCAAAGCATTTAGCTGATTAACCACTCTAATGAATCAATTAATGCTTTGATTGCAGATTAGCAGCATAGTTTGAATTAATATTCTGTGCAGTTCTGTGGGCATTCTCCTTCATCTGCCAAAGGGTGTTAATGCTGGTTAATTATAATTAATTGAATACAAAAATAAATGGTTAAGATGCCATTATATAGCACAGGGGTTGTCAACTGTGGCCTTATACTCTGTGCTTTTTCACTGAAACTCCCATGATCTAAGCTGGCTAGGGTTGGTGGAAGTTGTTGTAACACCATATGTAGGGTCTTGGCTGCTTATGCTGAGGTGGCTATGCTTTAGGTATGTTGATTGTAAGGAACTCATTGTAATTGCTACTATTGACAGGGGATGCAATTCTAACCATGTTCACCTGAGAGTTCTTGGTGTTGGGATATGGAAGCAGACCTTGATGAAAAACCAAGCATCCCTATTGAGGTCTCTTGGAAGCATTCTAATATGCACTAGGTGTATCTGTGTGTGGCTTAATACATGACTTAGAGCCAATAGTTAGGAGAACATCTGGGTCTTTAGCACATAGAAAGGAGTTAGAAATGAATTCAGAATTGTAGACACACAAAAGAGAAGGAAAAAACTGTTAATTAAATTAAACGGATAACATTGTGCAGCTGAAACTCAAGAGAAAATAGCACCATGCCCTACCTTATAGTAACAATAGAGGACTTACAATGGATTACTTTTAGCAAAGCAAAGTGTGCTGCTTATATACCACCCCATAGTGCTTCAAGCACTCTCTGGGCAGTTTACAATTAGGCAGGCTACACATTCCCCCCCCCCCCCCAGCGAGCTGGGTACTCATTTTACAGACCTCGGAAGGATAGAAGGCTGAGTCAACCTTGAGCCGGCTACCTGGGATTGAACCCCAGGTCGTGAGCACAGTTTTGGCTTCAACCACTGTGCCACGAGGCTACCAGAATCAGAACAAAACAAAAACCAGTAGCACAGTATGAGCTGCATTTCAGATTTCAGTTTGTTCCAATCAGGAGTGTCCAGTTCAAACATAGGAGGACCTGTTGGTGTATTAACTTGGTACTGAGAGCCAATGTAATGTAGAGAATGGTCAGATGAGGAGACCTCATTTCAAATCCCCGCTCAGCAATGGCAGCCCACTGGAGTTTGCCAGTAGAAAATAACTCCTGAAACATCTTGCATACTGTGGAAACCCTATTAGGGTCACTATACATCCAAAATAAATTGATGGCTTGTCATGTTAACAGACATCTCTGAAACATCTCAAAAGACAAAGTGTGGAGGAGAGGTACAAGGGTTGTGGATCTTTCCATTTAAAAATTGAATAAATAAAATAAATAAATAAATAAATAAATAAATAAATAAATAAATAAATAAATAAATAAATAAATAAATAAATAAATAAATAAATAAATAAATAAATAAATAAAATTTCCATTTAACAAGTTGACATATATTACATCCAAACTGGCATTGTAGGTTTGAATTAGGCTTGGTATTGGAAATCTTGATGCAGACCATGGATGATTGCTCACATGATTTTAAACCCTTGTACTTAGACATCTGGATAACTAGGGAGAAGGATAGGCTAGAACAGGGGTGCCCAACCTTTCACCTTCCCTGGGCCACATTAGAAGAAGAAAATTTGGTTTGGGCCGCACATACATTTGGGTTGGGCCGCATGGGGGGGGCAGCATTAGCCGTCCTCCGCAGCCCCGCTCCAAGCACACTTACTGGCAGCTACGATCTCAGACAGCAGAGGCTGCCAGCTTCAACTCTGACTTTATGGGGCCGGGAGGAGGTCCACCTATTGACGGGGATGGCACAATGCAGTCACGCAGCCCCCCTGTCCCCTCCCCTCCCACTCCTTCCTTCCTTCCCTCTCTCCCCCTCTACTGTTGTGACATGCCCCGGCCACATTCCGGCTGCAAGCGGCGGCAGTGTAACTTGAAACTTCGGAATTTCTTTAAAAATAAAAAATTGCACTGGGCCGCATTACGAGCTGACCTGTGTGTGCAGAAATGTTTAACGGGTATGGTATATCGAGGAGCATTCATTTATGTGAATTCCCACCTGTCTTTTGTAGTAGTGTGACACAGACAGTTTTAATGCTTAAGGTATTTGTTTCCTGATAGAAATTTCATGTTCTAGATGCAAACAAGATGTGTATACTAAACCTGCTTCTTCATGTAGCTTGATTTATTCAAACGGTTGTTAAAGTGGGCCTTTCATTGTCACTGTGCACTCAAACACTCCTATTTTTTCAGGTGGACTTCAGTGCCCAAACAGTAGTATGCTGCAGGAAACCCGCAACTGCAATGAACATCCTTGTACAGTGTACTACTGGCAGACAGGAGCCTGGGGCCAGTGCATAGAGGATGTCTCTGTGTCAGCCTTCAACTCTTCTGCTGGTTGGAATGGGGAGGCTACTTGTGCGGTTGGGATGCAGACAAGGAAGGTCATCTGTGTGAGGGTCAACGTGGGACAAGTAGGACCGAAAAAGTAAATATAAGCATTGGACGTTTGTAACAAAAATCAAGTCATATAAAACACATTGTCCAAATGAATACAGTGGCACCTCGCTTAACAATTGCCCCGCATTACGACGAAATCACTGTACGATGATCTTTTGCGATCGGTCTAAATGTTTTTTTTCCGCTTTGCGAAGATTGGTTCCCTGCTTCGGGAACCGATTCTTCGCATTACAACGATCAAAACAGCTGATCATCGGGGTTTCAAAATGGTCACCGGATGCTTAAAATGGTTCCCCGCTGTGTTTAGGGACAGATTCCTCGCAATACAGGCAGCAAAAATGGCCGCCGTATGGAGGATCCTCGCTGGACTGTGAGTTTTTACCCCATTGGAGCACACTGAACGGGTTTCAGTGCGTTTCAATTGGGTTTTTAATTTCGTTTTATGATTTTTTCGCTTAACAGCTATTTTCCTGGAACGGATTATCACCGTTAAGCGAGGCACCACTGTACTAAAAATAAATGGGTAAGAATCAGATAACATTATTCTGGCTTTGTGTGAAGATTCTCAATCATCCAGGTGTGGTTATCTGGAAGCTGAGTCACAGCAACTGAACTTTCTTGTTAGATTGAAATGTTTCACTACTCACCAAAGTAGCTTCTTCAGTCTGTAACGTTGTAACATTTCAGCACCTCTTAGAATTGTTTCTTGTTCAAATTTCCATTAATTAGTCACTGTCTTTATCCTCTGCATGCTGAATAATTGCACCTCGCTCTTTAGAATAGTGCAGTGAGTTAATGACCACATATAAGGAATGCAGTCTTGTGAAACAGGGATAGAAAGATGTTCGTTGATCATTTGAAGCATCATGTTTATGTCAGTTAATAAGTTTTTAAAGAGCAGAAGATGTACATCAAAGTGCAAATGAGAACCATGTTTTAAACACCCTTTAATAGAAGGGATTACTGTGATATGACAAAATCAATAATATTGGCCTTACTTCTCAAAGTAACAGACTTCAGCAAATTACGTCAATTTGATCTGACCTTGAATAAGATTGGAGGTCAGAGAGAGGAGAGGGGAGGGAAAGGGAGATAAGTTTTGATGCTTGTCCTTTTGTTTCAATTATGTTGCATTATGTTCAATTGCTTTATAATTATTTTGAAGTTATTTTTCCTGACTTTGTCCTGCACAAAGATCCTTGAGTACAAAGTAAAAGATAAATATTGCAATTAGCTAGTTAATACCGTATTTTTCCATGTATATGAACCCCCCCAATGTATACGATGACTCCCTAATTTTGTCCCTCGCTGGAGGTGGAGGAGCAGTCAATGGGCAGCTGCGAGAGGTGGCCGGGCACAGCTGCTCCTTTGCCTCCACCTCCTTCTGTGTACAAAACAACCCTCAATTTTTCCTCTAATTATTTTAGGAAAAAAGTGTCATTTTATACACGGAAAATACGGTATGTGTAGTTTCTCAGTATATTGCCTTCCTGATCTGATGGGAAGAAACAACAAAATACAAATGGTATAAACAATCGGTGGCCTTTAGCAATTACCAATGCTATCACTGTAGGTTCCCTAAACGACAGTTTTAGATAACTGTTAAGGGAGTGTGCGTCTGTGACTTTATCTTGTCGCTCGCAGAGTAAAGCGCAGATAAACGCACACAACAGCTTCTTCTTTTCAGCAGTGTATTTACAAAATATATACAGGATATACATACATACAGCACTTCAGTATTCAGTATTCAAACCAGCAGCATGACATGCAGACATCAGTACACAGGAGAAGAGAATGACTGTACAGAGTTCATTTCTTAAATACAATTCTGGCATCAGTCTGGTCCAATCCCGTCTAAGGTGACTTCATGCACACAGGTGTGGCAATCTTCATATTGCAGAGAAATTGCATCAGCCAGGGATGAAGGAATGACGTCATCTCAATCTTGTTCTGCACACACACATATTATGTTCAGGCTATATAAAAATTATATACCTTAACACTCCTCCTAATTTTTAAATTGCCTGAACCCATTACACATTCCCAATACACATTTCATGCTTTTGAGCACACAACGGTTTAGTCAATATGTCTGCAATATTTTCTTCAGTCTTACAATATTCTAATTCAATTAGTTTTTCTTTTACAGCTTCCCTTACGTTATGATATTTAATATCAACATGTTTGCTCCTGTTTTTTACTCTATCTGTTTTGGCCATTTGTATACAGGTGGTATTATCTTCCATTACTTTTAGTCTTTTGTTAATTGTTTGTACCAAATTAATTCAGAGCATAAATCTGACAAAGCAGCAAACTCTGCTTCAGAAGTTGAGATTGCTACAGAATTTTGCTTTCGTGATTTCCAACCAACTATATTACTTCCAAATTTTATGACAAATCCAGTCATAGATTTTCTGTCTTTTTCATCGTTGGCCCAGTCACTATCCACATAAGCTGACAGTTTTAAATTTTTTGATGGTTGCAAAGTTAGATGATAATTATATGTTCCCTTTAGGTATCTAAAAATCCTTTTTAATCCTTGCCAGTGTTTTTCACTAGGTTTTTCTATGTATCTACTGAGTATGTTTACTGACGCCGCTATGTCCGGGCGCGTCCAGTTCGCTAGATACATTAGGCTCCCTATTGCTGAGTGATATAAATCTTTATTTTCAAAATCTTTACTTATTTCATCTTCCTTTTGAAAATCCACTGTCATGGGAGTACTCACATTCTTGCACTCTCCCATACAGTATTTTTCTAACATTTGTTTTATTTTGTGTTCTTGACTTAATTCAAGTCCATGTTCTGTTTTCTTTATTTGTACACCCAGATAATTTTGTATTGGTCCTAGATTTTTAAATTTGAATTCCTTTTTTAATTGTTTTTCAAACAACTCTACTTGGCTCTGATCTTTTGCTATAAAACATAGGTCATCAACATACGCCAGAAGTATATTTAAATCATTCCCAACTTTCTTGGTATATAAACAAGGGTCTGCTAGACCGTTCTTGTAACCTAGTTTCATCAAAACTTGGTGTAAACAATCATTCCAATTTTTAGCAGATTGTTTCAAACCATAAATTGCCTTGTTTAGCCTGTACACTAGTTCTGGTTTAGTACCCTCAAAACCTGGTGCTTTTGCCATATATAACTCTTCCTTTAAGTCTGCGTTTTTTTATTTATTTATTTAATTTATATGCCGCCCACTCTACCCAAAGGTCTCTGGGCGGCTTACAACAATTAAAATTCAATGGAATAAAATAAAATGATTAAAATACAATTAAAATACAATTAAAATACAATTAAAATACAATTAAAATTGCCATCATTGAGACCCACAGTTAATGTTATTTCAATTAAAAGCCTTCTGGAACAGGAAGGTTTTGACCTGGCGCCGAAATATCATCAGTGTCGGCGCCAGGCGAATTTCAGTTGGGAGGGCGTTCCATAGTCTGGGGGCAGCTGCCGAGAAGGCCCTTTGTCTACAAGCCATCCCTCTTACCTCCTTGAGGGATGGCTCTTTCAAAAGGGCCCCCTGGCTAGATCTTAACAGCCGGGTAGGCTCATATGGAAGGAGGTGGTCCTTCAAGTATCCAGGGCCCAAGCCGTTTAGGGCTTTATATGTCAAAACAAGCACTTTGAATTGGGCCCGGACAGCAACTGGTAACCAGTGTAAATTATACAGAATCGGCTTGATGTGCTCTCTGGCGGCCCCACCACTCACCAGCCGCGCAGCTCGATTCTGAACCAGTTGCAGTCGCCGGACCGTCTTCAAAGGCAGCCCCACGTAGAGCGCATTGCAATAATCAATACGAGATGTTACCAGTGCATGTGTAACTGTCATGAGACTCCACTCGTCCAGGTAGGGCCGTAGCTGGTATAATTTCCACAGCTGAAGGAAGGCACCCCTGGCCACCGAGTCCACCTGAGCTTCCAAAGTTAGACTGGGGTCCAGGAGCACCCCCAGGCTGCGGACCCTGTCCCTTAGGGGGAGTGTAACCCCATTCAGGACAGGGAAGTGGCCCTCCAACCTGTCCGGCGAAGCACCCACTAACAGCACTTCCGTCTTGTCTGGATTGAGTTTCAATTTATTAACCCTCATCCAGTCCATTATCAGGTCCAGACACGAGTTCAGCACAGAAACCGCCTCACCTGGATTGGTGGAAAACGAGAGGTAGAGCTGAGTGTCGTCAGCATATTGCTGACTCCTCAGCCCAAACCTCCTGATGACCTCTCCCAGCGGTTTCATGTAGATGTTAAACAGCATGGGGGACAGTATCGAGCCCTGAGGAACCCCATGACATAAATGCCATGGGGCAGAGCAACTGTCCCCCAGCACCACCCTCTGGATACGGTCAGCTAGGAAGGAGCGGAACCACCGTAAAACAGTGCCCCCAACTCCTAACCCAGCCAGCCTATCCAGAAGGACACCATGGTCGATGGTGTCGAAAGCCGCTGAGAGGTCCAGGAGTATCAACAGGGTCACACTCCCCCTGTCTCTCTCCCGGCAAAGGTCATCATACAGGGCGACCAAGGCAGTCTCTGTACCAAAACCCGGCCTGAAACCCGACTGAAATGGATCCAGAAAATCCGTTTCATCCAGCAGCGCCTGGAGTTGCCCGGCCACAACCCGCTCCAACACCTTGCCCAAATAAGGGCAGTTGTTATATCGTAGTGGTAAATTACATAATTTTTACTGACAGCAAAGGCAAGCGTTGTTCTCAATGTTTCAGATCTAACTGTCGGGGAAAATATCTCATCATAATGTATAAACCTTTTCTGTGTAAAACCTTGTGCAACCAACCTTGCTTTATATCTGTAGTTTCCGTCATTTTGCAATTTTCTTTTGAACACCCACTTACTACCTATTACCTTATGCTCTGCTGGTAGTTTGGTTTCAGTGAACACGTGATGTTCCTTCATGGAATTCATCTCCTCCTCCATGGCCTCTAACCACTTATTCTTCTCATAATCAGGAAGCTTCAAAACATCTTTATAGTTTCTGGGCTCAATATAAACATTACACACTGTAATACCATTCACTCCAAATCTATTGGGTGGCACACCCTTATTTGCCCTCTGGGACCTCCTGGGACCATGTGAATTTGTGTGTGTTTCTATCTGACTACTAGTATGTGCTTCCTCCTCTTCGTGTCCTTCCTCATCACTACCTTCTTTTTCTTCTTCTTCATCATCATCTGTAGTAGCTCCTCCTTCTTCATCATCAGCACAGGACTCCACGCCATGCTTAAGTGTTCCTGTCTGTCTTAATTGACTTTTTCTTTCGTGTAGAGGGATGTATAACTGTGAGTTTGCATGTACTTGGTCCCAGTTTTCCCCTTCATTAAAACTGGCTGACCTAGAGATTATCACACTTCTATCCCCATCAAAAAACCGGTATGCCTTTGAATTGGGTTCATACCCTACAAATGTCATTTTTCTTGTTTTATTTTTACCTTTTCTTCTGAGTTGTTTCGGGATATGCACCCAAGCCGTGCATCCAAACACCCTCAAATATTTTAAACATGGTTTCTTACCGTATAACATGAAATATGGTGTGTCATCTATCGAGGAAGAATAAATTCTGTTAACCAAAAAGTTAGAGGTTAGTATCGCTTCACTCCACAGACCATGACGCAACCCAGAGTCTGCCAACAATGCATTTTTCATCTCTTGTAACACTCTGTTGCGTCTCTCAGCAACACCATTCTGAAATGGGCTATATGGGCTCGTTTTTCTATGTCTAATTCCCAGACTTTCTAACCATCTTTGAAACCTAGTGTTTGTAAACTCTGTACCTCGATCCGTTTGCAACTGCGCCACCTTGTGGTCAAATCTTCTCTCTACTGAAAATAACCATTTTCTAAATGTATCAAATACTTCTGTTTTAGATCTTAGTGTATAACAAAAAGAAAACCTTGTAAAATCATCCACTAGAACCATTGCATATTTCGCTCCTCCTAATGATGGAGGAAATGGTCCCATTAAATCTGCATGAACTAATTCAAATGGCCTGGTTGTGACTCTGTCACTTTTCCTCCCTTTTGGGGCCACATTTGTCTTGCTACTTTTACAGACATTACAGTCCAAGTAATTTTTGCATTCCTTTATGTTTATATCCCTGGCAAAATGTTCCATTTTCTGTAATGATCTAAAATTTACATGACCCAGCCTCCTATGCAGTAAATGTATACAGTTATCATGTTGTGGTTTGTTTGTATGTATCACATGTGCACTTTCATGTGTCTGGCTCTTTAACATGTACAGATTGTTTTCTTGCTTCACTTTTGCAACTATTTTACCATTTTTCTTAATTATACACTCCTGTTTCTCAAAAGTGACAGTGAACCCTTGCTCAGCCAACGCTGATACACTTATTATATTAAACGACAATTCAGGAGCGTAAAATACCCCACTTATCTCAGTATTCAATGAAGGAATGTAAACAGTTCCTTGTCCTTCAACGGCCGTCTCTTGTGAATTTGCCATCATCACACTTCTGAGGCTAGTTTCATCTAAAAGACAAAAGAGATCCCTATTATTAGTCAAATGCACGACAGCCCCCGAGTCAATGAGCCACTCAAATGTGTGGCTGCCGGGAACCTTGTCCCTCGTTCCTCTGGTAACCAAGGAGACCGGCCTCATGTCGTTTCTTTGTTGAAACCGTTTGGAGACCTTCTTTCTTCCTTCTTTGTTGCTTGGAGGACTTCCGCTTTTGTCACAGTTCCGTTGCAGGTGATTGGTGGATCCACAGAGGAAACAGGCTTTCGTCATCATCACTCTTCCTCTTTGTTCTCCGTCCGCCCGCCTCCTGGGCACGCTGCCATCAGCGTATCTCTGTCTCTTGTGGTCAGCGCGCACGTGGCTTGCCTTTTTGTTCAGCATTCTCTGTTTTAAATGCTGTTCCTCCTGGAGAATTCTGTTTGTCACATATTCTTCTGAAAGCTCGGTTTCTGGCATGCTTTCCAAACTTGTTACTAGCATGGAGTAATCGTCATTCAGAGAACTTAGCAAAATATAAACGCGCTGTTCCTGAGGGAAGACAACATTCATTAATTGCAGTTGATTAAACATGTCCTTCATATTTTTTAAGTGTTCCGAAGCGCATTCATCCTGTTTCATCCTGCATTGGAACAACCTCCTGGTAAGAGAAATCTTTGTGCCTGTCGTCTCCCTCTGATAAATGCCTTTTAGTTTATCCCAGACTGCTTTTGCTGTTGTCAGTCCTTGAATGTGGGTTAGAAGCGAATCTTCAATGGCCAAAATGATCGTGGCTAGAGCTCTCTCATGCTCTGCCTCTTCCTCCTCACTGGGCTGCACTGGGGGGGCTGTAACGTAGCGAAACAGACCCTCCTTTCTCAACAACATCTCCGCTTTAATTGCCCACGTTCTATAATTATTTTCATTCAGTCTATTTATGGCCAGGCCACCTATATTTCCTCCCGTGCTGTATGCCATCCTTGCAGCTCTCTGTATCCTTCCCTTCCCCGGGTTTACAGACGAACTGGTTTCACTATCACTGCTGTTTAGGCTCTCCTCCTCTTTCATTTACTCATTTACTCACGTTTGCAGCGCAGCGGAACGTTGCTGGGCCCATAACCTCTGTTAAGGGAGTGTGCGTCTGTGACTTTATCTTGTCGCTCGCAGAGTAAAGCGCAGATAAACGCACACAACAGCTTCTTCTTTTCAGCAGTGTATTTACAAAATATATACAGGATATACATACATACAGCACTTCAGTATTCAGTATTCAAACCAGCAGCATGACATGCAGACATCAGTACACAGGAGAAGAGAATGACTGTACAGAGTTCATTTCTTAAATACAATTCTGGCATCAGTCTGGTCCAATCCCGTCTAAGGTGACTTCATGCACACAGGTGTGGCAATCTTCATATTGCAGAGAAATTGCATCAGCCAGGGATGAAGGAATGACGTCATCTCAATCTTGTTCTGCACACACACATATTATGTTCAGGCTATATAAAAATTATATACCTTAACAATAACCAACTAGGGTAGGGGATAAGATGATGGACCGAGCATATGGCAACAATTATGTTGAGTTATATAATAGTCACTGATACATGATGGTTTGACAGCCTGCAAACCTGTGTTTCTGGCTAGACGTTGTATGCTTCCTAGGATACAATTAGGCATGAGTTCTTCATCCCATTACATGCATGAACACAGAAAAACCCTTCTGACTTTCCTGCTGAGAAAGCTAGACTCTCTGTGTGAGAGCTCTTGCTAAGATTCCTTGTCATCAATTCACATAGTAAAGAATTGGTCCTCTTCCGTGGTGTAATATTTTTGTGTCATAATTGTATGTTTTTATCTATGCATTTGGAAGCCACCTAGAGTGGTCGTAAGACCAGATGAGCAGGTATTAAATAAATAAATAAATAAATAAATAAATAAATAAATAAATAAATAAATAAATAAATAAATAAATAAATAAATAAATAAATAAATAAATAAATAAATAAATAAATAAATAATACTTTGAGTGACCTAACATATTAACTAACAATTGCTACGTGCATAGGGAGGACAGTTCCCTTGGTAATTCATTAGGATTCTTCCAATCCAACTGGATCAGTTGATATGTAGGCAATACCTTTGTGCCATTGTACAACTCTTAAATGCCACCAAGAGAACCCCAGCAATATTAGGAGGCAAACAAGAAAACCCACCTGTAGGAAGGTCAGAGCGAGACAGGTGAGCACAGGACATCATACTCTTCAAACTTTGGCTCTTCTGAAGTTCTGTGATCTTTCCAGTTTCCCCTCACTCTACATATATCTTATATGACAACAGAACACTCATATAATAACTTCTGAGTGTCTATGTTCCTGTTCCACATGACCTAAGATTCTGTTTTCCTTCTATCCCTTGTGCCATCATTATAGGTGTCCTGAAAGCCTTCGCCCTGAGACTGTTAGACCTTGCTTGCTACCCTGTAGGAAAGACTGCATTGTGACGCCTTACAGCGACTGGACTCCATGCCCTTCATCCTGTCAAGAAGGTACTCTTTTCACATTAAGAACAATTTGCTACATAGGGCTGAACTACACCACATCTTAAATAAGTGGCATTTGAAGTATTTTTTTAACATAAGGACAAGTCAATACACATGGTCCTATCCATACCAGGACTTTTGTACTTGGGTGGGAATCTACTTTTTAGTGGGCATGTGGAGGCCACAGATTTGAAATTAAAAGAGTGTTGTGTGGGGAGGTTCAGATCTCTTTTCCTGGCATTATAGTTTCTGTTTTCATCAGTTCTAGGTATGGTGAGTTGCATGTACAGAAACCAGAGGTTTATAACATAGCACACAATTTACCCCACAGTGTTTTGCAATCTTGAACTCTTAAAATCCTTCTGTCTGTCTTGTTACAAGTTAAGAAGAGAATAGCTTTTTCTCTGGCTGTGAAAAAAGTAAACTTGCTGTTATGCAGCCAGTGAAACATACTGGCTGTTTGAGTGCTATTGAGACTGCGGGCATAGGAAGAAAGAGTGCTGTATGCAGCCGTGCTGTTCTCCAGAACAGTGGTCCCCAACCTTGGGCCTCCAGATGTTCTTGGACTTCAATTCCCAGAAATCCTGGCCAGCAGAAGTGGTGGTGAAGGCTTCTGGGAGTTGTAGTGCAAGAACATCTGGAGGCCCAAGGTTGGGGACCACTGCTCCAGAAGACAGGCTGGGCAGCACCATACATCTTGTGTCCTCATTTCAATATCCTGCTATCAAAAGTTTCCCTGATAATGAAGCCTTCAGAGAATTCTGTGCAGGTATGGAGCTTATAAATAAACAGGCTGTCTTAAGTATCCTGAAATCAAAGTGCTGGTCTTTAATCTGTGAAACAGATGCTTTGTAAATATGAAACTTTTAGTTTCACATTTTTCAAGATATTTACTTATTTCTTTGAATATACAGCCCATCTAACTCTCTGGCCTAGAGTACAAAACAACACAAAGAACAATATGTAGAGAACAATCTCTTTCTTATGGGGTCCTGGCCACTGAAAACCACCCTGTGCTAATCTAAATCTTGTGCAGAGCTCTAATCGTTATAGTAATTAGACTGTTTGGACATCACATTAAGCCAAGGTTCTGCAGGAATAATGGCTGATTATGGATAAAATCAGCATGTGGGCTCATTCTCTGAAATGCTTCAGGTCAGATAACAGCTTGTGTTTAGTGTGATATGAACAGTGGCTTTGTTAGTCTGAATGTTTAGATCTCTTAATTATGAATTTGTCCTCTTGGGGAAATGGAACTCATAGTTTAGTAAACAGTAATGCAAACAACTCAGTATAGTAACTCTCTATATTTCTCTTGTGCATTCATTGTGCATTCAAGTCTTGTATCAGGATAGTCCATGGATTGAGGGAAGGGTATCTCACTCCTGCACCAAATTTTGGAAGGAGGCCCCTGCTCTGGTGACTAGCTACCAACATCTTGTGTTGATAGCAACTGAGAAACCCTGAGATAAACAAGATTCACATAATAACAGAAATACTTGCCATGTTGCTTGTTAGGGAGTTGTAAACAGTTTGTACCCTCTTAAAACCATAAAAAAATCAGCAGAAAGAAATTTTTGACACTTTTATGCTATAAGTTTGTATATACAGTGGTGCCTCGCAAGACGATGTTAATTCGTTCCACGAAAAATGCTATCTTGTGAAAACATCTTGCGAAATGCAGTTCCCCATTGGAATACATTGAAATCTATTTAATGCATTCCAATGGAAAAATCGTCATCTTGCGAAAATCGTCCATAGGAAAACATCGTCTTGTGGAGCGCAACAGTGATCACAAAAACTAATCGTCTTGTGGATTAATTGTCCTGTGAGGCGCCACTGTATTTCCTTGGTCAAAGGGAATGCAAAGCAATGAATACTAGTGGGAAAAGAGGTAACATGGTTTTGTTTTAAACCTACTTCTCATACAGTGTTCGGTCTTGTGTTTAAACACATGCAGCCAGATGTTCAGTGCTACTCCTTTCTTTAGCAGCTCAGCTTTTCACATGCCTTTTGATTTTCTTCGGCATTGTAATTGTGGTTACGGAATATTTTTTAAAAAAGAACCTGACTTAATGTTACCCAGATATTTTTTGCCTTAAATCCGTTTCTCTTCTTGGAGCTTAGCAGGAGACATTCATCTTAATATGCACTATCATGGTTGCAGTCCATAATATAATTCCTTGTTCATGTGTGTTAATCCCTCTGTGGCGTATGGTGCTTACTCATTGCCACCTATTTTCAAAAGCCATGGGATTGTCGTACTGAAAAGATACCTTTTATACTTCACAGTTAATGCTCGTGTTGTTAAAAAAAAATTAGATGAATACAAAGTCAGTTTAGCAGCTGCTCTTGACTGATTATTCTCTAACTAATAAAGGATTAGACAGATTAAACTTGTAACCTTCTGAGGAAATAAAGACCATGTGGAGACTGCAAGGTTTAAGGAGGACACTGAAAGGTTTAATGTGGTTGCAGGGGAGAGGAGCTAGGCCTGTTGTTTCTAATATGCCAAATTCAATACACAGTGTAGTAATATTGAAAACATCTGTGTGATATTTCTGCTCCTCTCTAGCAGCAGTATGGTGTTTGTTTTTAATTTTTATTGTTATCGTCATCATTATTATTTCTACCGCTTATGTTTGCAACCTATTCAAAAGATGAATCCGTGCTCCTGTGGGCTTGCAAACCGGTTCACCTCTTTTGGCCAGATAAAGAGGGGGCTGGGGGGGAGGGAGCTGCAAAAACATAGGTCTGCATTCACCTGCCGCACTTTGCCTGTGCCTACTTTATATGATACTGAACTGCAGGATCTGATGTAAAGTAGATTTTAAAAATATATGCTTCATTTTTGGTTAGAGGTTCTTGGTGGTAATATTTACTTTCTTGAATTTTTTGTTTAAAATAAAATCTCTAGAGTCTATTTTATACATCGTCTTTCTTTTATACCTTTAATCTCTATGATTCTAATCTAGTGGTCCAATGTCTACAGGGAAAAAAATGGGAGAGTACAATGTGTTTCTATGTTTGTTTACAGGGGGTGTTGCAGTAACAAAACAATCTCGACATCGAGTCATATTGCAGCTCCCTGCCAATGGTGGTCGTGATTGTCCAGATACTTTATACGAAGAAAAGGATTGTGACCCACCTCCTGTCTGCTTGTTTTACAGGTGATTGCTTTCAATGGGCAAAGATTCCTTCAATTTTGGACATTATTGAGTACAAAATTTCTTTATTTAAGCATTGCTTGCAAATTATGGAAGGGAATGAATTAAGGCTTTTCTGGAGGGCAAAGAAGGCCACAGATATTTGGACTTCTAGAACTTGCTATATCTAGGTTTAATGGATTGGGTTTCAGTTGTGTCTGGCATTATTACAGCCACATCACTTTGGTGGTGAACAAGAAGGACATAAAAATATTAGCAAGGTTTGTTGAATGAAACAATGCAGAAAATACTTGTGTTTTGATGGCAGCTGTGATTGAAAACTGTTCAGATATGGCTGAAAAGCAAGATGCTTTTAACCATTAAAGATAATCACATAATAATCCTTCTTTTACATACAAATTTATATTGCAGAAAGGGCCAGGACCCAAGCGTGAAGCCAATGTCAAAATCATCATAAAAGAAAGCTGGCCATCCCCGATTAAAATCCCAGCTGTGTCTTCCTTTTCCCTGGCTACCTTTGGGGTAACCAACTGTTTAAACCTGGTCCTTTTGTTTATCAGAAGACGTAGAGTTAATATTATTCAGTCTTCCCTAAACTGGTGTACTCAAGATGCATTGGATTACGTCCCCGATCATCCCAATGGCCCTGCTGGCTGGGAATAATGAGAGTTATAATCCACTTTATCTGGGAGGCACCATGTTGGGGAAGGCTAGTAGATATTCTAATAGTAGAACCTTCTTTAAAACTAGATTGCGTGTAATCTGAGAGATCTACACCCAAAGGGACTTTTTTTCAGAAGGTTTGGGAGAACCTCAGAGGTTGCGGAAAGGAGCACCTGCTTAAAAAAAAAGCTAAGAGAAGAAAACATATGTACAGCTTCTCGAGGGCTTGCTGTGCTCAGTGAGCATTGAATGCAGACTCTCTTGGGGCCTGGGAGTAGACAATTGGGAGGAGATGGAAAGGGGTTGAACTCCCTGTGAGAGGGCAGAGTGGAACTGCTGGAAATGCTGAACAGGAGCCTTCCATATTGCACGCGCCTTTTGCTGCGCCTTGCCGTTCTTGCTAATGGGGAATCAATCCAGCTACTCTTAAGGCACAGTTGACACTCCTGGGTCATCATACTGCTGCCTCTTTCTCTTTGAGCCTCAATACCCATTGTTAAAAATATAGTTGCAGCAGTGCTGGCTCATATTGCTCAGATGATGTAATAATTGCTAGAGATAGGCACAAACCACCACACAGTTGATTTGTGGCTCAGTGCCCTACACCCACCAGCAGATCCCCACTTGGAGATGGGCAAGGAAAGTTGGGTGCTGCCTCTGAGTGTGTGCCTGCCAGAGGGAGTGGGACACCGAACCATGAATCTGCTGTGCAGACATTGGCCAATCTCTGATAATTACTATATGCACTATATATGTATTATTGAGCAACAGCTATTGGTACTCTCTGAGATAGTGTGAAAGGGAATGGACTTTAACGGGTCTATATGTTCTAAGACTCTTCAGGTCAGAGTGCCTAGGAGTTTGCGACAGCAATTGATATATTTGAGCAAAAGAAAAACAGAAAGCATGAGAGCCACAAAGGAGTCTTTTGAGCCCTGTCATTAATTCCTTCTCCTGATAATATGAGACATTGCCCACATTTCACAGGCTATTTGTCATGCTAATTTAGCAATGCAAAGATGGCTTGTTCAGACAGTAATATGCTATGACTGTACTCAAATGCCATAGTTAACCCAATTTTCAAAGCACTGCTGAATCAGCCCCATTGTGTCTGATAATATCATTCCTAGACTAAGGATTATGAGTCAGATATCATTTTTATCTGCTATTAATACTACTAATACAATGCTATTGTGCTTCTGTACCCACAATTTAAAATGCCAGGAGATGGCCTGATATCGTAGCACAATATCATCCCTTCATTGCCAGCAGGAAAAATGATGTCAAATTTTACATAGCTAAGGGTAGCCTGAATGTTGATTAGATGCATCTCAGCAGTCAAAATGGTCTATAGGATACCTTTTTCTGCTTAATGGAAAAGATAGTATTGCTAGAAAAAGGGGGAGTAGGAAGAGAGAACAATCTAACATGAGATACTGTTGGTTTGCAAGATCTGAGCAGAGCTGTTAATGATAGGAAATTTAGGAGGTCATTAACTCATATAGTCACCACACATCAGAAGTGACTAGATGGCTTCTTGATGAGTTTTTTTAAATTACCGAGCAACTGTATAGTGATAAAATGGGTGGAATGAAGACTATGGCAAGTGACTATGACAGGATGCAGGCAACAAAGCTCCATTAACATTAAGTAAGAACATCCCCAGCCACAAAACAAAAAACAAGTAATTTCACAACTTAAAAGAGTGAGCTTCTGAATATACGTTCTTTTAAAATATATATTTTAAAATGTTTGCAATACCTGTATTTTTTTAAAAAATATTCTTTTTGTGTCTCACTTTTTACAATGAGACACAGAATCCCCTTGCAAGCATGATTTTGGTAAGCTTGTTTGGGCAGGAAGGAGTTAAAAATTTAGCTAAGAGTCAGATAATTGGGTCCTGATTGACTGGGTCAGAAGTTGAGATTGCCCCAGACCTGGAGTTGATTTCCTTTTTGAAAACTTATGTGAGGATTCTGGTGTCAGTAATCCTGAGAGAAGTTTGGGAAAGTTATAATTTAGGCTATAATTCCAAATACAGAGGTAGCAGTCCCCTACCAGTTGGCTTGGGGTCTATGGGAATTGTAGTCCAAAATGTAAGTTTTTCTCTTTTACCAGGGAATTCAGGAGAGACTGGAAATTTCCTGCAACTGGGAGTTCTTGCTACTGTATTTTTTCCCCTCTGACTACAAAAGTTTAGAAAAGGATGCCTCTGTCACCCCATCCTTCCTGAAAATATCTTCCTTTGCATTGCATTGTTGCTGTAATATAAATAAAGGCTATTAAAGTAATGTGTTACCTTGATCCTTTACCAGAGGCATGTCACTTAAAATCCATTAGGAGATTGCAGCACAGCTAATTTATGGTTCCTTGAGAAAGTAATTGCAGGGTTTCAAGCTGCCAAAAACATGAGGATGGGAGAAAGGACACTCAGAATGTGGGGGAAAATCAGCAAAGAACAAGTTGTGCCAGTAAAATACATCATTTTGTCAGGTCCAGATACATCAAATATGAAGAAAATCCATGCAGTGTCCATGTTGTTAGCTGTGCCAGCTAGATGTCAAAGAAATATTCTGCCAAGGAAGTTACACTTTGAGTAAAGTACAGTTAACAAAGTGGATAGAAACTATTGTTGGCTACAGCCACAGCCTGTCCTACCTTTAGGTAGAATGAGGTAGGCATCTCAGGTGGCACCTGTTGGGTATCATAAAAGAACAGCCAGATGTTAGCAATACTGTCTGTCTTGTTGTACATTTCTTATTTTTACTGACAGGAAGGGGAACCAGTCCTAGTAGGATTTTCTGCACTGGGTGGCAAAATAACTTGGCAGGCTTTTGGTGGCACACACTTTGAATAAGATATCAGAGAGGGGCAATTTTCTGCCCCATTTGGAGCAGTGAAATGTCTAGGGCCAATGACCTGTTGTTGTAATTCTGGCCTATCATTGTCTCTGTTCAACATGTATTTAGTTTCTCGGGATCCACATGGTTTACTCAAGTTAACAACCGTTAGGACAGGGTGTTATTCTGGATCTTTTTGTTATTTTGGTTGGCAGGGAGTGTAGGAAAGTTCCAGTGCTAAAGGCTTACCTGTCCTCACTATACTTGCTCGAAATGATAAAAATCATGAACACAGTGCGATAGTGCCTGCCTCTTGCCCAGAGCTTGAGAAATCACTTTTAAAAGTAATTAGCTAGAGCTGCAGTTCCAATGCTACCCCAAAGTAGTTAGCTACCTTTATAGATACAGAAAGTAACTCTTGAATTTCCCATTTCTGAAAAATGATATCTGAAACAATTGCCTTTTGGTTACTTTCTTTAAAAAAGAAAACACCATGCTTAAGGTTTCCTAAATTCGACACAGAGCAAGGTGGGCTACAGTTCTTCAGACCAAATTTCTTTTTTAAATAATTCTTTGAAGAAAGAGCTCTGGACACTACAGGCTGTTGTACTCTCACTCTGTCCACCTTACTGCTGCTTTAACATTTGCAACACAGTGCAAGACAAGAAGTAGCACTTGAACCTTTGATAGCTCTTCAGTGCTTTCATCATTCATGTGAAGTTACAGCTCCACCAACTTGATGGCACACAATTATTAGTAATCAGAGACCTAATAACTGTGAAATTAAGGAAATGGTCCATTTAACCTGCAAAAGAAGTGACATGATTGCTTGTTAAGTTACAATCATGATGTAACTTTAGTTATACTTTTTCTGTTCAAAAATGCTGTCTGTAACCATTTTCTTCCAAATCCTGTGCTTGCTTGGTTCAGAAACAAGGACGTACTCAAGAAGTAACATTTATGTTTTGCAAAATAGTTTAGAAATCCATAAATTCATCTGTCTTGTCACTAGATCTTCACAGTAGGTCATCCCAAACAATTTAGGTCTGGTCAGCTGACTCGCTGAACCAGGAGAATAGCCATCGTTTCCTGTTATAGCAGTGTGAAAATCCCTATATATTCTCTCTTGAATTGGATGTGAAAATACATTCCATGTGGCAGAAACTCTGAAAATGTTACAATGGATTTTCAAAATGGAAATTTGGGGTGATAATCTGAGGCAGTCTTCTTTAGTTAAAACTATTGAGCATTACAAAGCACTTAGTTATGAGTAGCATTTTATGTGTAATGTTTATTTATAAGGGATACCTGCAGGTATTTTGAATAAATATGTACAAGGCAATAAATAATTGAATGGAATAGGAATCTAAATAATTCTGTAAGCACATAATTTTGTTATTAAATGTGACTCTCCTACCATTTTCTTTTTCAGAATTATATTATAGTTATTTATTCATTTTGCTAGGTCTGCACTTTCTAACTTAATAAGTGAGGGGTCTTTCTTTGAAAGAAGCTGTCTTTAAAATAACTTCTGTAAGGAAATATAGCAGAAGGACTCTTAAGAAAGTTTAACTCTTCATATAATAGCTTCTGTCAAAGTTGAGTTTTGCACACCACCTGAAGGTTAAATTCCATTTTAGGATCTACATCATACATCATTACGATCAAACTATTAGTAGTAATAGTATTGTGATTTATACAACCCTAGTGTACAATCATGAATGGCAACATTGTCCTTTCTCCAGTTTTTCCCAGTTCCAGACTCACAAGTGTTTTTATCTATAACTTCAGCCATTTTACTGACACTGGAATCATGATCCAATAACAGGTGAATGATCCAAGGTAATGGTTAGATCCATTCTGTTTTCTGATGTGCCTGGGCTGCACCATTTCAGATTGTGGCTCTTAGCTCTCAACCCTCTCTTCTTTCTGAAAATGGTAAACGCACTCGGAACACTAGATACAACAGCAGGGGTGGATAAAATACTCATCAAATTCCGTATTGCCATTGATTTTTGTCTTTCTCAACATTACAAGACACTTAGAATTTTAAGATTCTGGAGGATTCCTTGCTTTCTGGTGGGAGCGAGACAAAGAACTCTTTCTCCTCATTCAAAGTCTCTTTAATTTGTATAAAATATCTTTAGTATACTTTCACTTTGCAAAGCAAACCTCATGCACATAGCAAACAGAGAAGAACTGGTTGATAGGAAAGATGGTCAACAAACCTTCTGTTGCTTGAAACTGTTGAATAAATTGACAGTCATTCAAATTCTGGACAATCTGCATGATGTGATCTGTGCAATTCACAAGTTGCACATTTCTGCAAAAAATGGGCATTTCCCCCCTGTAAAATAATCACTTTTGCCAAACTCCATTGAATACCCCATAAATTCCTCTGGTCGAAGGAGAATAATTTTGCAATTCCTCCTCCTTACTTCTGAGGAGAGGACAACTAAGGCCTTTCATACCTGTTAAAAATAAAACTACCTTTCTTTTGTGAAAGAACATAAAATTATGCAGTTCCAGTCATCAGTCTGGAGAACTGTAGCCCACTATCATTTACTTCCTGAGACAGAGGTCAAGATCTTGTGTTCCTCCTTCATTGTGCCAAAGCTAACAGGACTGTTGGTTGAATCTTACTGCGCTAATGTTGATAGTGTTTATTCCATATGATTTGTTGCTTGCAAAGGCTTATGGCTGATGCAAAAAAGAAAGGAAAGAAGGGGGAAAAAAAGAAAAACTAGGAATCTTGATTAATGCATGAAATGCAATAACATTATAGATGTTGGGAATTCAAATCCCAGTGTAGGCATCATTTTTCACAAATGGTCTTTGGGCTTTATCTTTGCGTATATGAAAATGAGCAGCAGCTCAAATATGCAGATTTACTCCTGAATTCCTATGGAAGTAAGTAGCACCTTACAAGGGGGAAAAGATGTGGCTGATATGAAAGAGAATATGTTGATCTTTTTTTTTTTTCATGCTTGCTCGTGTAAAATTCTGACAGATGCTATGGCTTGTCTTTGTGTGCTCCTTTTCCTGCTGCAGATGGAAGACACACAAGTGGCGCAGGTGTCAACTCGTACCGTGGTATGTTCGTCAGGACAGCCCTGGTGCCCAGGAGACATGTGGTCCTGGTCTACAAGCAAGAGGTTAGAACAACTGTAACTATGGCATATGCTTTCAGTCAATATTACAGTTCTAGGAAATCATCCTGTTGTAATCTAATCCTAGAAAGCTTTTCCTGCCTACTGTCAGATTCTGATTTGGAGTATTCGTTCCCCCAGGAGTCCTATAAGATTTACTGGCCTCCCAGGTAAAGAGAACAGATTCTGTGATTCGTCATAGCTGACATTATCCCTGTAGAAGGTTAATACCAGAACCAAACCAAATAATCAGTCACCAGCTGTTTGTAAATTCATTTAGATATCTCATTATAAGTGTCTTTGTTGTTGCAGTAATTCCAGGCCACTCCAGAACTTGTTAATTTTAAACAAGTTATATTTTTACATCATTTCTATGAAAAGCATAAAGATCAAAAATATAAAAACATGTAACTTTTGAGAAGTCACAGACATGTTGCTACATCTTGCAAAATCATCCTTACTGCTATGAACAAAGCTGGAGGCCAAAGTACTTAAATGTTTACAGCGAATCGAATCAAATACTTTATTACGGTCAAAGACCAGTAAAACCAAATCAATATAAAATAGATACATATAATTATAGCTTGGTAAGATCAGTCAGGGTAATAAAATTCCAATAAAACATGATAAAACAACCCTTCTTTCCAGTTAATAACATTGTGTATCCTTGATATAAATAAAACCTCAATCAGTGTTATATTAAAAACATATCCATCTAAAATCACCTATCCAAACATTTGATTACGAATAACCATTGCTGCCGCACAGAATTTGGCCACTTGTCTCGTAATATAAGGAGTGTTGTCAGAGAGTAGTGGTCCCCAACCTTGGGCCTCCAGATGTTCTTGGATTTCAACTCCCAAGAATCCTGGCCAACAGAAGTGGTGGTGAAGGCTTCCGGGAGTTGTAGTCCAAGAACATCTAGAGGCCCGAGGTTGGGGATCACTGGTTTAGAGGGTGAACTTAAGTTGCACTTGAATACACAACATAAAATTGTTGAAATACAGGAACTAATATAGTGAAAAACATAGGAGCATAAGTACAATAAAATATCAAAAAAGAATGCTTTAAGTTGCACTCTGACATGCAGGAGCATCTTCATTAAGAGTATAGACTCCTCCAAGAGTAAAATGGACAATAAGAGTTTATAGCCTAATAAGGTAAAGAATACATCTTTATAATATTTCATTTAAAAGTAAAAAATCAATATAGCATTAAAGGCTTTCTTTAAAATACATTAAAGAGCATCAGAGTTCTTACAATCAGAAAATACAAAATGAAAAGCATTACAAGTGGTGCCTCGCTTAACGATTACCTCGTTAAACGATGAATCCACTTGACGATGAGGTTTTTACAACCGCTTTTGCGATCACAAAATGATGTTTTAATGGGTAAATTTCGCTTCACAATGATCGGTTCCTTGCTTTGGGAACCAATTTTTCGCTTAACGATGGTCTGAAAACAGCTGATTAGTGGCTCTCAAAATGGCCACCCGCTGTGCAAAATGGCTCCCTGCTGTTTTTAGGATGGATTTTTCGCAAGAGACGCACCAGAAAATGGCCTCCCTATGGAGGATCTTCACTGGACGATTTGCTATTTAGCCCATTGGAATGCATTGAGAGGTTTTCAATGCATTTCAATGCGTTTTTTTCCCCGCTTGTGACGATTTCACTGTACAGCAATTTTGCTGGAACAGATTAATGTTGTCAAGTGAGGCACCACTGTATTTAGCTCTAAGCATGTAGTTGACACACAGAAAACTATTTTCTCTAAAAAAGAATAGCTCACCCATCTTTCTCAGACTTTATCTATGTTATTCCCATGGTTATCTCCTGGCCACTCTTAGTCCATCTGCATCTTTCCACTTATTTGCAAAAAGCAGGTGGCTGTGGTTCTTTGGAGATGTTCTCTGTGAGATAATCTCAGTGAGATGATCTCGTCCTTTTGGAGATGTTCTGTAAACCTGATGAAAATCTCTATTTTTATGCACTCTGTGTTTCTTAAACAAAACAGTGATAACGCTGAGCTTTGGTTTTCCTGTGGATAAGCAATGTCAGCTTCTCCAGACAGCTATGGGTTGACTCAGCTTCCTGCTAAGATAGCTTGTTGCTGGAAAAAATGATTCCTTGGAGTACTTCCTTAATACCATATTGTGGACAGTATAATACATTTTGAATGCCAGCTTCGTGCATTTTACATTTAAAGCACCTCTTTAAGACATATTTTTAAAGGACTTTTATTTTTTTACAGCAATGAACCCCATTCAAATTATATTCTTCCTGCCACATATTTCTACTAAAAATCCATAATTGATACTATATTATAAGTGTTAAGGATTTCATACTTTATAGAATCAGCAAGAAGTATCTGAGGACACAGTCAGATAGACCTGTCAGATAGGCCTGTCTCTCAGTTCCCCAAAGATATGTTGGCTTCCTTCTTACCAACCTTCTTGAGAACCCAGAGCGGCTACTCCACCTAGGATCTCAGGAATGTGTAGGGCGATGGCAGATGGCCTGCCATGGACACGAGTGCTGGCCTCCTCACAGTCTCAGTGAGAGTACATGAAAATATTTTACTTTCTTGGCAGTGAAAAGAGAATTTTCTGGGGTTTCTCATGCTCATGCACATGAATGAGACAGTCCAGGATTTACATCCCTAGCACAAAATTAATACCAGATTAGAAAGGGCATGAGAGCATGGTTCTGTCCAGCTCCACTTGCATACCTCTCTTACGAAGCCTCCCAATAGGCAGTGGTGTGACAGTAAACGGCACTGGTAATGTGATGCTGTGGGCAGCCTGGCACGGAGAAACTCAAGGGGAAAGTGTTGTAGAAACTGCCATAAATGACTCTAGGCACTAGTTTAGGGTCAGAGGCATATGTGGGAAACAAACACAGCAGCTGCGCTTACCTGAATATGGCACTTGTCTTCAGAGCACTGAAATATAATACAAAGAATTATTTTTTACAGACTGAAACAAAAACAGGTCAGGAACAACACAAGTGGGGTCTGCGATTTCACTCCCCATCCCATAATTTAAGGCTGGGATCCTACAGCACCCTCCCACTGGTTTTCCTGCTGGCAGTGGGGTGGACATGTCTTAGTCGTGCATGTTGGCAGTCTTGTGTTCCTTGTTTAGTCATAGTTTATCCTAGTTTAGTTGGAAATTGAGTGAAAATAGAGGTGGAAGAAGCCAGAAATCAGTAGCAGAAGGAGGCTGCTCTTGTCAGTTTGCAGACATAATTAGAACAAACTTGTGTCTTGCTTTTATAATTACAGACTGCTATGTTTACATTTTCAACTTTTTTTAAATCACACTGAGCTTGTGTGACTGCCGAAGTGCCAACATGAATCAGAAAATTAGCAGAATGATTCATCTTCCATGGCAGCTCTGATTCTAGCTGCCCTGTATAATTGAGCCTTTATTGTGAATCATGTCGGTTGAAATAAACATGTCAGTACTTTAGACTGAGGCAAATTTTCTTTTTGTTCTGTCAGCGAGAGCATTTTTTCTTTTCCACATTTTCTTCCACCACCTCAGTTCCTTGATTATAGAACCCTACAGCCGTATAGCAAAATCAATCAAATCTTATTCCATGTTAGTAATAGAAACAGGTGCTGCACCATGGAAACCAATGTTAATCTCTAATCAGAAACAGGATTGAGTTTTATATAGATATAGTTTAGCAAAGGAGGCTCAAGCACACTTTTAAGAAATTCAGGACACAGTATGAATTATAGATGCAGTATTCTGAGCCTCTCCACAGATTCTGACTATGTTCTAAAGGCTCTGCTAAGTTCTTCCGAGCATCGTTTCTCCAAAGCCACTGGTACTCTCAAGAAGACTTGAAAATGGGTGACATTTGGTGATCTTGTAAGACGTGCTCTGACAGAGTTGACTGAAGCAAAATCTAGTACTCTGTGGTGCATATTTTGTTCTCCCTTGACACAAGCCACTCCACAGCATTTCATGCCTGACCTACAAAAAGCCTTGCTATTTTGGTCAAGAACCTCTCTGGAGCAGAGGCTGGCAACTCCGCCAGAGTCTGTTCCTCTGCTTATCGCTTATGTAAGCATGCAAAAGAGAGCTGGGCAAGAAGGTCATTTAGCTTCAATTAAAATACCCCCTCCCCCAACAAGTACACAGTTGTCTTGGAAAAGGAGCACACATCTGCTTGCTTCTCGTCTTGAGCATCAAGAGGTTTAATATTTATTTCTGGAAACCTGGGTGGCAGAAGGTAGCAGCTGTGTTGGACATCCTAGTCCTTTTCAGAGCATGTTGCATGAAAAGTGGTGATTTGCTTGGAAAATATATTGTGTCCAGAACAAGGGCAAAAAGGAGAGGACAAAACAGCAAGCATGGCTTGGGCAAAGACAAAACAACAACATTTCAGTGTGTTTATTATAATTGCATTGAACAGGGGGTTGGACTTGATGGCTTTATAGGCCCCTTCCAACGCACTTATTCTATGATTCTATGATTCTAATCTCCATAAGTTCATTTTTTGATAAATGTGGATGTTCTCACACAACTCCAGAAGTGACGGAACATTTTAAATATACAGTATATTCCAGTTTGCTAGGTAAACAATGACAACAACAAATTAAGTCAATCCTGACTTAAAAGCAATCCTCCCAGGGTTTTCTACATATAAAGTATTCAGTCTTTTCTGTCAGCAGTGTACTGAGACTGTGCACATTCCCCAGCACCACAGAGATGAATGGGCATGTTATCCCAGAACTCACCCATGCTTCAGATGGTGTCACTGGGTCCCTCTCCCAGCAACTACCCTAGAGATTTAATGCCTTTCTCTGTACCAGGTGCTCCAACCTACAGAGTTCCTCCTGCTCGTTAAAGAATATGTGCATTTTTTTTTACAAATTGGATTAGCCTGTTACATGTTATTTCATGTAATCCATTGTTACAGTAGCGATCTTGGGGAGAGGATGTATATTGTACTAATTTACTTTCTTTTTTCGAACCCTGCCAAGTAAGAACATCATACAATAACCACAAAATTGTGAATGCCTCTTACATAGAATAGTGGTACGAATGCACATTTACTAGCAACTTTTATAATCCAGAGTAGCATATTACAAGAAATTTCAAATAAACTACTATGAACTCTACAGAAGGAGCCTCCCCAAAGAGTGGAAATGCATTGTGAGTACAACTCTGGCATCCTCTGGGCAATGGGGATGCAGCTGGCCAATCCTTCACTTCCTGAAGCATTGCCTTGAAATTGTGCAATGTTCCATAAAAGAAGAATGTGAAGGTCCAACTAGGGAATGGATAAACTAGTAACTATAGAAATTCTGGTAAAATTTCTTAAATTGTTTTTGTTATCCTCCTTTTTAACACAATTGTATAAGTGGATGTAAAAGTACTCTCTGGAATTTTACCTTTCCCCCACCCATAGCCATTCTCCTTATTCCCCCCCCCCATTTCAAATCCTATTCCCATAGAAAACAAATAAAATAATAATAAAAGGATAAAAGACACTGTGCAATGTTCCGATATGAATAAAGCAAGCAACTAAACTATTACAAAACTCTGAAAAATAAAAACTGCAAAACATCTTCTGGATAGCTCAGTGGTTCTGCCTGTGGCTGTGGAGCCAGTGGTTGGGGGTTCGGTTCCCCACTGTGCTTCCTTGATAGGAGCTGGGCTTGACGATCTATAGGGTCTCTTCCAGCTCTGCAGTTCTAAGGTGTTGGTGTTGGTGATGATGATGATGATAGTGGGATCTGTAGCTGTAGGTTGTATTCGTATAGTGTTCTGCTGCTTGACAGATTGTTTCATCTAACTAGTGCTTTTTTTTTAATCTTTGGTTTTTTACTCCTGAAAGGTCACACTGGAGTAAATCTCTTAGTATTTAAGGTGCTACAACATTTTGTTCAAGTTCAGGTTTATTGTATTAGCTAAAAGCCATCACAATTGTTTAAAATACAAACATTTTGTCCACTGTTGTTGTTTTTCTCCCATCTTTTTTTATTTTCTCCACATAGGAAAACAGACTAACACAGCCACCTCTATGAGGGCCCATGCAAATCACCCCATCTTCATCTTGAACAGGGGTTGTTACATGGTGGCTTAGTTCTAATAATATTTTGCAAACATTATCTGTGAGATACTGGAGCCATTTTTGTTGCTGCTGTTGTCGTTGTTTCATTCATGGGACAGTGCTGTCTACTTGATTTGGGTGCAATAGGAATGATGTTTGTATAACTTCAGTAGCTACCTGAGATCACATAGGCAGGCTCTTTAAGCTAGTTTCTAATCAGCCATATACTTCCAGACATAACTTCTTATAGTGCTGTGTTAAAGAAATATAGGTAAGAGTTGCCAGTTGGCTCTTCATACAGAATTGGGGGTCTTAATTTTCTGGAACTACTTCATGGTCTTGGATTCCCAGATGATCTCAGAAACACAATAGACTTCTGGCAGTCTTAATTCACATTTCTGAGTGTTATAATCCAGTTCTGTTTATAAATCAAGGTTGGGCTACATTGCATAAAACAAGTTTTCCAAGGGAAGTATAGACCTTTTATTCTTTGGAGAGGGAGAGTGTGAGAAACATGAGCCATCCACAGAGAATACATATTCAAATATGTTGATCAACACACGAGTAACACTAATTTATAGAGTTAAATGTTACGACTTTTAAACCTCAAACACCAATAAAATAAATTTCCAGAATCTAATATTTAACTAATTTTTAAACTGAATATTTCAAGTTCTATCTGAATCATATTTCTGAAAAACGAACACAATTTCAGCTCTAATTATGGGTGATCTGCAACATATAGATTGATTCCTACAATGCCATGTTCATGCTTAAACATTTCTCGAAAGTCAGTGTTTCAATAAAAGGAAACAATGGACACATAATGGTATTGTTTGGGACCATAAGAAAGAGTGACAAATAGATAATGAAGAAAAGGATTTATGCATGACAAAGATCTGACAGAATGCCTCATTACGAAGGCATCAACCCTTCCAATGAAATTAATTTACTGTAAGCTAGAGATATTATTCTTTTAGAGATGATATAATTTGGCAGTGTATGACCAGGGCATGTTTAAGTATTTATTGTTGATTTTTAAAGGCACAAAAATGACACTAATTTGCATACAGAGCAGCAGGCTCTGTATTTAATTATCCCCACAATAATAATTTATCAGCTTCCCCACAATAATAATTTATCAGCCTCTTTTGGCATGGTTCAAGATACGCTATCAGCTCTAATTACATCAAGGTTTTTTATCTACAAAATTTGAAGTGTTGTTTATTTCATACCACTCTTTTGGGAAAAAGTTAAACAAGGGAAAGAGTGTTAATTGATACAAACCCACATTGAATTTGATTATACTGGCAACCATATACTTGTGCTTTTTAGAAACCATTTCACAATTATTTGTGTTTAATCCAGAATAATTACATTTGTTTACCCTCACTGCTAATGTCTGTAATCTATTGTATGTGAGTGGACGTGATTAATTATTAGTGTGGTGTTCTGCAATAAGTGGCTAATTTCAGGCCCCAGATGTCATTTGTACCACACAAAGAAAGCGGTCAGGGTTTGGATGAAAAAAGACAGAACTTAAATTGCATTAGGATGTGTGTTAAGGAAAATATTATGATGAGAATGTGGACTAATATGTATCCACATGAGGAATGTGACCGGTACACACAATATTTTTATTCATTGTACAAGTTTCAGCATAATGAGACAGCTCATCAAGACTTTCCCCGCATCACTGAGACTCTCCAGCTTTCAATGAAGACCCATGTCTCATTTCCCCTGCTTCGTCGGTGTCATTGTTTGCCCATTTTTCTTTTCTTAAGCTGCCAAATTTGCACAGCTTAATGGCTTTCTGGCAAATTCTCCACAGGAAATATGCCATTCTGCACAGGAATGGTAACAGTTCTGTGCCACTTGCTGTTTCTTGTACTCTTTCCATATGAATCCCATGTAGGACAGTGACATCTGTCCTACATGGGATTCTCAATGTAGAAATTTTGTAATAATTTTATGCAACTGGGCAAAAGGACTATAAACCTTCTGAGAAACCCCACAAAATTTCTTGGGGGGGGGAACCTCTCACAGAGAAATCTCACTGCCAGGAGGAAAAAAGGATTCCTCCTACTCCTTAGTTGCTCTCTGCAAACAAGAGGCTGGGAGAGTCACATCCCCAACCCACACTCCATTTTCCCTTACAGAAGGTTCTGCTCTATCTCCCACGAGAAAATCCTTCATATCCAACACTCTCTTTGTCACCAAGGTGATTTTTGGAAGACCTCCGGGACTAACTGCAGGAACCCAGTTTTTGTGAATTCAGCTACGTACTCTGATACACAGCAGCAGAGTGCCTACCTCTATGTTTATTATTTTTCTTTATTAAAATAGATGTGTCATCAAGTCAATTCTGATTGATGGCAACCCTTTTTCAGAATTTTTCAGGTAGAGAATACTCAGAGTGGTCTGCCATTCCCTTCTTTGTCCTGGGACTGGGCAGCCTGCCCAAGGCCACACAGGCTGGCTGTACTCACAGGAGGCACAGGGAGGAATTGCGCTCCCAACATCTGGCCCCATAGCCAGACACCTAAACCACTGAGCTCTCCAGCCCTCTAATTCAGTTTATATCCGAGAAACACAGGGTGTGATTCAGATATTAAAACAACCAATTGACTAATTTTAAACAGTTTAAACAAGACCATCTTAAGCAGTTTAAGATCCATCAGCTCTAGCCAGCATTGACAGGCACAAAGAATGAGTGGAGTTACAGTCCAGGAACATCTGCCCACTCTGAGTTAAACCATTTAAATAAACCATTCAAAGTTATTTAAAGCAGTACAGACATATGCAGAAATGCATATCATCATCATCATCATCATCATCATCATCATCATCATCATCATCATCATCATCATCATCATCATCACTATTATTATTATTATTATTATTATTATTATTATTATTATTATTATTATTATTATTATTATTATTATTATTATTATTATTGCTATACAATGTTGCTGCATGGTTGCATTGTATTTTGGATTATTTAAATGAACTAATTGGATTGTGATGGTAGATACTTCTTGTAACCACAATTGGTGAACATGATGTTCCTCCAGGTATTTCTGTACATTCGCTCCCACCTCCTTTACCATTGGTTCTTCTGGTTAGAGCTGGTGCGAAATGCAGTAGGACAATCTCTAGAGGACTATATGTTTCCCACCTCTGCTCTATGACAACTGTTCTGTTAGTAGCAGTAACTGTGTGTTGACTGGTGAAAGTATTTCTGAATTAAGATCATATGGCGGAAGTAACAGCGTTTTTCTTGTTGTAGCCCTTGGAATTCCTCATGGTCCTCTTTATACCACACCATTACAGATTATGCCTTGGAGGCAAAACTGTATTTATCAGATATAAATGTAGAAACAGCAGAGACAGTACATGACTCTCCATTCATATTTGTCTGTAAAGAGTCCTTTGTGGGCCACTAAACAGCCTTGCACATTTATTGCATAGTTTTCTTGGTTAGACTCCTATAGCGTTACATTTATAGCTGTCATTTTACCATTTAACTGTGCACATGTTGTATCTTTGGCCACATGAAATCTGTAACACCACACCATCAAAAATAACGAATCTCTAGCTAATTAACTGAATTTAGTGATGATAGTGAAATAGTATTTGCTGTTCCCTTGCAA